>NC_073255.2:113572586-113876206 GCF_029289425.2 Pan paniscus | reverse complement strand
AGCGCTGAGGTAGACTGAGCTCACCAGAAGGTATATGAATTCCCAATGCCAGGTTGCCTGGAAGAGGCTTTAGGGACAACTGTTTCCAGGGAATGAAAAACCATCCTCTGCCCTAATGTATTATCTGAGAATTTCAGTCAAGATATTCTTACCTTGGTGGTCCACAGTTTGACAGTCCAGTCAAATGATGATGTGACAAACAGGTGAGAAAAGTCGATTGGGCCCACTGCCATGTGGCAGTTAATTCCTGTCACTGGCCCTTGGTGACCTTCAAAGACCTCACCAATACCTGCTTTGCTGTAGGAAGAGCACACATGAGCAGAATTCCAGTGACCTCTGAAAAGCAATGATTGCTTAAAAACAAAACAAAACAAGAAAACCCTCAACTCTGCATGATTACTTCTCCATAATTTAGAACAACCACACACCACCAAAATGAAATCATTTTTACAGTTATCCTGAAAGAAATTGTTTGCAAATATGTTACCCTATTTTTGATTATTTAAAAACAATGTAGGGCAATGAAATCTTTTTAAAATACAGAATTTAATATCAATATTTATTATTTAATTCTTTTTGCAGAATTCCTCAAAGCCTATCATTGCTGATGCAGCTATTTTAATGGAAACAAATACACTTAGGTCTCTGAAGCTTTTATATTTATAAGACTATTTTATTCTTGAGATAGCATTTTGCACATGGTCTGCTTTATCTCCTTTTGGGGAACCTATTGACTATATAAAACTCCATCCATCCTCGAAGGAACAATCATTTACTTTTTTCAAGGAAATTTCTTAAATTACTTTAACATAGCTGAAAATGTAACACTTTGTGGAAACCCTTGTCACCACAAAATAATGCACATAATTTAAATATAATATGGAGAAAATAATGTTTTCTCTTTACTGAAAACAGAAGAGAGATTTACATATCCACTGTAACTCCCATATGGGCAAGTATCTTGTCTTTCTTGTTGCCAAGTGTCTGGCATATAGTAAGTGCTCAATAAGTATTTGTTGAATAAACTAGCTAAGAAAAAGAGACAAACTTATGTCTCAGTCCTTTTTTAAAACAGAAGCACATTTGAGAAATAATGATAGACATTTAAAAAATTACACACAGATATATCTTGCTTATTTAACTAAGCTGTTACTATTTGCAGCCCTCTATTATCACATAGTATTCTGCATGCAATCATATACAATTAGGAAGATGTGAGAAAACATACCAAAAATGCTATATTTAAAATATTCATGTGCATGAGGTTATAAATATGACAAATATGTAGGAATTGTAGAATCCTAATATTATGCCACTAAGAATAAAAATGAGCTCAGTTATTAAAACATTTGGGCCTCTGGAGCACCAACAAATGTCAATGTGCTTAGCAAAATTTGGAATCATGAACAAAGTGCGGCAGTGTGTGTTCCATGTAACAGGCACTCAAAAATTATGCCCAGTGAAACTGCTAAGAGCAGTTCCACACATGATCATTTAAATTTGTTCTAATGAACCCGAGGAACTGATCTTTGAAGTGGTCCCTGGTGAGACTCCACTTGCTCTTAACAGCATCCTGAAAGGATTTATAGGGTGCAAAATGAGGACCTTGTTTAATTTATGGAAGTGGATTTGCACCTTCTCTATGTTAGGTGAAAAATAGCAATCCCCTGCTTCTCCCCCATAGACCTATATGACCCATTTAGAATGACTACAAAGCCAATGCCTGCTACGTTACAATTTTACTAAGGTCTGTATTTTATATTTCAGATGGATGGACCAATGTAAAAGCAAAATTAAGCTTGTTGTAAAAAGATTTGTGGTGTGTGCCATAGGGACCCTTCTTTTGAACCAAAGTGCATATTCTGATAGTGCTTAGAAAGTACAGTAGCCACAGAACAAGAATGTTCATCATGTAAAATGTTATTCACTTTATAGCAATGAAAAAAATCTGGAAATTATCAATGAATGTATTCTATAGCCTTCGTAGATAATTAAGGACCTAGGTAAAACCATGGGTTAAATCAACTGAACCTATGCCCTGTTGATTCTAATACACATATAGATAAAGCTGTGACTCCAGGTCTGGCCTACTATACTCTCTATGCCTCTCATGCCACTTAAGACATTCTACTCATGTTCCAGATATTTGTGTATTTATCTTTCTCACCGTCATCAGTTATTTTGAAGAGAGAAACCAGGTTTACATGACATCTGCAGGCCTTGCAGCACCTAACAATGCACTTTGCTCAAAGTAGGCATACAACAAATATATTTATGAATGAATAACTTTATCAAATCTTTTTATGCTTTGATAAAGCTTTAATGTGTGGTTTTAGCCAGGTTTTATGAAGAAGGATCATTGGGAATGGACTGTGAGGCATATCTTCCTAAGTCATCTTTGAATCATGTGAGGGGGCAAATACTGCTTGTTTCTATGTGCAGAACAGCAGGGACATAACAGCTTGTATAGTTTGAATGGAAAAAGTCACATAGCTGAGCCATGGATGCTTGTCATTTCTACAAATCACAAAAACACAGGGATATGAACTTGGAACAATTTGTGGTTCTTCATTAAATCTTAATAGCCTGGGATGAGTGCAAGAGATGAAAAAAAATCAATGGAATAAGAACTACTAAAGTAAAAGACAAATTAAGCACCAGTGTGAACATAGTGACCCTTTCAAAAGACATGAGGCCACCTGTTAAGTTTTGCATGCAATTTTACAATCTAGTCCAAACTATTGGATTCCACTTTATACTGACAACTCTTTTCCAGGGGCATTGTGAATCTCTCAGTTAAGGTAGAGTTCTTATCACCTGGGAACTGCATGGTGGTTTGTGTGACTCACTCTGTTCTGACCCCTCTGACTGGGAGGAAAGCTTTTAAGCCACTTCTCCAGATTGTATGGATTACATTATATATCATTTCTTTATCCCCAATATATATTTTTAGCTCCTCACTTACTATGTCCTAGGTACTGTGCAGGAAATCAAAGATGAAATGGAAATAATGTAGTAAGAGAAAAATGGCAGATGAATGAATAAACTAAAATACGATTAATGCTATTATAGAAGCATAAGGAAAATATATGAAATTGTCAACTTGACAGCCTATAGTCCTATCCCACTTATTCTACTTTAATTTTCTCCATTGCACTTACCATCCTAAACTATACATTTATTTGCTTATTAGTATTTTACCCTCAACTAGAATATGAACTCTAGGTCTGTCTTGTTCTTTAATGTATCCTTTTGATGATGCCTGGCACATGGTAGGTTCTTAGTAAATATTCCTTGGAAGAGTGAATGAATAAGAGAATTGAAAATTCTATGGGACTTAAAGGTGGGAGTGGTTTTCTTTGCCCAAGAGTCAGAAAATGTTTCACACGGAATGATCTCTGTGCTGGCTCTTGAATGATGAGGAGGAATTAACCAGGCCAAAAAGGGAGAAATGCTTGAACTGGTAAAAGAAGTTGAGTATACAAACTCATTGAGGCATGGAGGGATAAGAAATATTTGGGGATTGTTATCTCTGATGGGCACATGGCTAGACCCTGAAGGTATGCGGAGATGCTGGGAAGGTGCAAGTGGTCTGTTATGATAGGCTCAGAAGCTCGAGCTTTTTTCCCTCAAGGCAGTGTGAACCACCACAGTCTTATGAACAGCTAATGACCAGAGCAGATGTAGCTCTTTAAGATAATGAAGACTTGAAGTCGTGCTTTCCATTTTTCCAGAGATGCTTTCTCACAATGCAAGGTGGTTAAAATCCAGAATGTGATAACAGACTTTCGGAAATGAAGAACATGTCATCAGTAAAGAAACAGAAAAATCACCTTCCATGACGACAAGCCGTGTAGACTGTACCTTCCTCACTGCCAACCACGAAGTTATTGACGTCTCCCGTTGGGAAAGCCATTCCGGTCACAGCAACAGGCTTGGACTTATTGTACACCAGCTCCATGCTCTCCTACCAAAACACGGTGTGGTTACATTTCCATCTGCCAACTCCTTGCCATGCCAAAGATAGCACGGAAAAATCATTTGGCTAAATCATGTGTTTGCTTTTCACACAGCGTTACAAAAGACCCCGGCTGTGCCAGAAACCATGCTTTACTGCCCCTGACATTCATGCTTCTGTGGATCTCTGGTTTCAAGCCGGCTGGATTTCATCAGCATGTGCTGCTGCTTCTTAAGTCAGGCAAAGATGACAGGTGAGAATTTTGAAACTAATGGTGCAGAAACTAAAGATAATACTGTAATGGTTACACTTGTCAGCTCCAGGCTTTAATAAAACACACAATATCCTTGTATTTACAAACATTTTCAAAATCAATTGTTTGTGAGAATACACATGTATTAATATCAGACGTACTAAGCAAATTTGTCAAAGCAGGAGTATGTGTCCTCCATGGACTAAAACCAGAAAGTTGTCACTCAGGTCATAAAAACCAGATTTCAACAGGGACTAGATTTCATGCAGGGCAGCCATTGGGTGAATAGGCTATAAGCCTGAAAAGAACAATATTTAAATACGTCTTTAAAATAGCAAATGGGAGTCTTTATTTTATAATATGATTTTTTTAAATTGAGAATTAAAGATTCCTAATCTTAAAAGATATACTGCTGAGTTAAGTTTAATGACAGAAAAGAATAATCAATTATAACTAATATCCCTGAGTATTTCTGGCTATTTACATCAAATAGCCTATTTTGTGCGTCTGAAATAATTTTTAAAAAATCATTCTGAGGTATCATATCATTATAGTTGCTTGAGAGTTTAGTCTTTCTTGTGCAAATAAACTATTTCAGCCAAGAAGTCCATTAAATTGAAAGTGCAAGCTAACAGTCTAAGCAACACAGACTGATTCTGATCCTGTGATGTGTTCAAAGTTTGTGATATCCACACATAGGGTGCACATCAGCAACTGGGATAAAGGAGAGGATGCTGTGACTATGTCATACAGATAACTGGATCATCCAATGATCTGCTTCATCACTAAAATTAGCAGCAAGGAAGGAAAATCCCTTTACCCATTTGGGAGAGAGAAAGGCCAGGCCAACTGTTGGATGCCCCTATTCCTCCCTGCCATCCATGGAAGCCATGTCACGAAATCCTCCATCTTTGTATAGACACAGGAGTCTGTGAGCATGCTAAAACTAATACAAACGGACTTAGAGCCACCATATTACTGGTTTTAACCTAAATAAATATGTGTAATGAGCAAAATGGGCAATTAAAAATTCCTAAATAGTGGGCTTGCTCTTATGTCTGTTTATAATCTTCAGGCTTTTAAAAGAAAACAAAACATTGCTGAGAATTTTAAGACAAAGCCATAAAATACCAATCCCTCCAGCCCTCTATAATGTTAAAGATCAGCAAAAATAGTGGAACTTCAATTGTAAGCAGCTTATTAGCACTCTCTCCTTTTTCTCCCTAAAATTATTTTTAAAAAACTTAGTATTCTTTACATCCGTATTTTGTGGAGGCTTAAAGGAGGTTGGTTCTTCACAGTTTCCATATTTCCTTTTGTGTGTGTGCATGTGTGTGTGTATAATAATAATAATAATTATTTTTTCAAGAGACAAAGTCTCACTCCGTCACCCAGACTGGAGTGCAGTGGTGTGATAATAGTTCACTGCAACCTCGAACTCCTGGGCTTAAGCAATCCTCCTGCCTGAGCCTCCCAAGGAACATGGACTACAGACATGTGCTAGCACACCCAGCTAATTTTTTAAGTTTTAGTAGAAAAAGGGTCTTGCTCTGTTGCCTAGGCTGGTCTTGAACTCCTAGGCTTAAATGATTCTCTCACCTCGGCCTCCCAAAGTGCTGGGATTACAAGTGTGAGCCACCGTGCCCTGTCTCCTTATGTACATTTTGAAACTTTAACTTCTTCTAAAATTGTGTGAGAGACATTCTAGGGTTTTTATCCTGGGAAAGAATATGGGAATGTTAACATTGAGAATTATCTCCTAGATATCGTTTTGCAGTTTTCTTCATGTTTCCTTACATTTTTGTCAAAGTCTATAACAATGACTTCTCTGTTGTTTTTGGTTGGAGGATAGTGAATACTGTTTTTTCACACAAAGAAATATGGAAAAAGCGTGTGTGTATGTGTTCATGTGTGTATGCGCATGTCTTGTGTGTTTGTCTACATACGCATATCTTGCAAGTTGCATTTAGTCGCCTCCCTTTGACAGCCTCTCCCACTTCTATTCCTTTGTTTGGTCCCCACTGTTGCAATCAGTATTGGTTTGCAGACTTTGGAACTTTTTCATCTTTGACTTCTCATTTACTGAGCAAGGAATGACAGGAGCCATACTAACAAACATTCCAGAGGGGAAAACAGATGGTTTCTTCATACACACAGGCTGTTGTCTAGGCTACGGATACAAGCAAGGGCTTGGATTTCTGTTTTGCTGGGTTACCTTCCCTCCAATGCAAGTACCCATAAGGGATTGCTCTGCTGAGCTCCAACCTCGTCTGCATCTGTTTAACAATGCTGTAGGGTAAGTGCAATTCATACCATAGGCAACTTCCATAATTACTATGATTTAGAATGGATTATTTCATTTTCACTTGAAACTGACCTAAGGATTAATGTATTACAATAATTACATGATTTGTGGTAAAGGAAATGGGTTTTGGCTTCAAGAGAAGATTGCTGAAAGCAGGCCCTACTCTTTCAAGTGCATCCATTGGTTTTAGCTCCTCTAGGATGTGAGGGTTTGGCTTTTAGGAACTATGTTCCATTAAGTAGGTATCTCTTTTAACCAGGATGGTGTTATGTGTAGGGAAAAACAAACCCACCTGTGGAGTTGAGAGCATGTCCAGGCTCCAGGAACACATTTTGCCATCAGTGGAGACAGTGATGAGGTTATGAGCATTCTGGGTCCCAACAACATTTACACAGTACACGGGATGCTGCAAAAACATAAACAAAGAGGATCAGAGACAGATCCAAGAGGAAATGCTTACATTTGAGTGTCAAACACATTACTCTAAAACAAGGATTAAAGAGTAACATAATCCTACTATAATACAAGCATCAGGTCATTTGCTGCTTTTGATTTGAACCTGATTTCTTTCTAAAAGCTCTGGCAGCAACACATAATAGTGGAAATACTTATAAAGCTTCACCTTGCTCAGTCAGAATGCAATGCAGTGGAACAGAAGGATGCTAGAACAAATGAGGTTTGATGGGGCAGAGGCAATGCAGGGAGGTGAATTTGAACTACTTGAATAAGTCTCCACCGCATAGTTTGGCTTCTAAGCTCAACAAGAGTGATGGAAAAAGACAGTCTTCAAAAGGGTAGAACTACTGACTTTTGGAAGGAATACATGTTACTAAATCTGGAGTTTAATGCATTATAGTCAAAATGCCAAACATTTGTTAACATTCTTTATAAAAAGTGGTTAATATTCATAACCATTTTAATCTGGGGGAGAGATACTAGTGGTGAGATTATTGGCACAATGTACCTGGTGAGATAAAATTAGGTTCTTCTATGTTACTGCAAAATCTAGGATAATAATATATTTATTTTTCAAAATACCGTTTGCAGTAGTATAGAGGCTTAGATTTGGCCAGGGCATTGAGAAAGGTCATTTATACATCCCAGGAACCATACACAAGATGTTGTAACCCTCTGTCATACTCTAGTGGGTTATCCCACTCTGCAGAATTCTAAATGGTAGGCTAAAATCATTTGCAGCTGTGTATTAAACACAAAATGGAAGGTTACCATGAGCAGAACCTACAGCAATTTGGGTTAGATTTCAGGCAGTTCAGCCACCAGTGGCCAAACCACACTTACTTGGTGCTTCTTTGTGCAAATAGCTGACAGTATCAGTCTTACCCTTGGTGAGTTACTGTCCATAATACCTAGCCACAACTACAATGAAACAATATTTAATATTGGAAAGTTGCTATTGTATAAAGGATGGTTCCCAAACTATTATTATCATATAAACTGCTGGTCAGAAGGAGTGGTAATAATCATCTAATGTAGCTACTCATCTGCCTCAACCAAGAGGTGGTCCAAACTCTGCTTAAACACCTTCCTTAAAGGGCAGCCAGTTTTCGCAGTATCCTGGGGGAGTTTTTTCTTCCACTAATGGGGATAAAGAAAGTTCAAGGAGATACTTCCAGTGCAGTGCCCTGTGGGACCAAACTAATCAAGTCAAAACAGTACAGCTTTTTGAATATTTATAGATAGTTGTTCCCTGTTACTCCTCTCCCTGCCAAATCTTTTCTTACCCAGACTGTCACTAATTCCTTCATCTGTTCCTTGGGTACCTGGTTTTCAAAACCTTTCCTATCCTGGTGAATCTTTTTTGAAAATGCTCTATTTTGTCTGATTCCTCTTCCAGTGAGGTTCTGAGAATAAAACAGAACCGTCTACCTATATTCTGACCAGCAGAATATAGAAACCTGGGTAGCATTGAATTATCACTTCTCATGTGATAAAAAATATGCCTGCATTTAATGCATGCTAAGATTACATCTGCTTTTTTGACAATTATATCACCTCTTTCCCCCGTGCTGATGGACAGTCAGTTAAGTCCCTATGTCTTTCACACCATGTCCCTACTGAAACTTCCAAATGAATCAACCTTAGTGGATCTGCACATAGTAAGTACAGCAGAGATCTGAAGCTAAATGTTATCCCAATCAGTTCTCTAAGTATCAGGAAGGCTGACTGGTTGTGGGATTGTAGGCAATGCTCTTTCCCAAGTCTCTGGTGTATGTAGAGCCCCAGGCAGTGTATTATCAAGCCCGGAGCCACACAGCATGCTAACCTCTGTGTGGAAATCAAATGGAAGATTGGATGTAACAAATTTTCACCTGAAAATGGTATAGACTTAGTAAAACTGAAGAATGGGAAGGCAGGGTCCAAATACTGTTATGAACCTGAAATCCATCTTGTTTTTCAACAAGAGTCCAGTGGGGCTTCTTTGATAACCACTGAGCATCAACACAAGTCATTAAACACTAATGGATTAAGACTCAGAAAGGTCCAGCAGAGAAAGAAAGCAAGTCTAGAAGAATGTGTAGAGCCATGTGCCCGGAGAAAGTGTGTGTGGCAGCCCCTCCCAGGCTTTAATCAGCACTACTGGCCTGTGCTTCCATGAGTAATAAAACTCAGTTTAAAAGAAAAAAGAGGTGTAATGAAACCAAAACAGAAGCAGACACTGGAGCATGCCTACACACACACAGACACACACACACACACACACACACACACACACACACACACACACAACTCTACCATTAAGGAAGAAGAAAGCTACAGTACACCTCATTTTTCCAGTATAGATGCCAGATTGTTTTTATTTATCTTGGAAATAAACTTACTGTGTGCCTGAGGGATTTTGTTTTACTTATGATTTCCTGTTGTCCCAAATGCATATGTGTGGTGGGTGTGAAAGGAAATTAGTGAGTAATCTGTGGTGGGCCTCTTTTTCCTTTTTGATCCTGGTACCAATCAGTCAGCCAATAGTGAAAGTTAAAAGACAGTCACAAAATTAACTGTTCACTTTTAGCTATAGATTAGAAAAAACAAACAAACAAAATCCCCCGGAAAAAAACCAAAACAACAACAACAACAAAAAAAAAACAGCAAAAGCGAAAAGTGGACAAGTTTTGTTTCTTTTTCCTTTCTTTTTCTTTCTTTCTTTTTTTTTTTAGAGGAAGTCTCCCTCTGTTGCCCAGGCTGCAGTGCAGTGGTAAAATCTTGGCACACTCCTACCTCTGCCTCCTGGTTTCAAGCGATTCTTATGCCTTAGCCTCCCAAGAAGCTAGGATTACAGGTGTGCACCACCACACCCAGCTACTTTTTGTATTTTTAGTAGAGAGAGCGTTTCTCCATGTTGGCCAGCCTGGTCTCGAACCCCTGGCCTCAAGTGATCCACCTGTCTTGGCCTCCCAAAATGCTGGCATTAGAGGTGTGAGCCACCATGCCTGGCCTATTTTATTTTCTAACAGAAATAACATCAGTAAGTTTGATAACAATAGTATTTTAGTTGTGATGATCAGACTCTAAGTTACTCACAAAAGAAATGTTAATTTTTTGGAAGAGCTCCTGGTTTTGAATTTTCCCCAAAAGCTTAGTGCTAAATGTTCTAACATTTGGATTTACAATTTTGGAAATTTCAGAAGGTATGTTCAGAAATACACCAGCCATCCAAACAGGGCCAAGGCATGGTTTCACACTACTTCACCAAACACCTGCATCAAGCCCACCTTCTCCTGGGCCACAATTTTCTGTTATTAGTTTGGGGAAATGGGGCAGGCAAGAGCAATTTCCCAAGATTCCCAAGAACTAGTTTCACCTGCAAGTGTCTTTGGCCCCAGTCAATCAGAATTGGGGCTGACTTGGTATTTGTCATTTCCCATTGATAATCTTACAAGAGTAGGAGAATTTTCCTCCTCATGGACTTAGCTAAACAGCTGGCAGTCCTTTTTCATGCCAGAGTGCTTTTGAGTCCAGCATATGAAACAAATGCAGCAAGCACATTAAGGAAATTGAAAACAAGAGTAAAGCTGTATCCTTGGGCATAATTTGGGCATTTCAGAGAAAGAACATCAGTTACCCTGAGTGTCAAGGTAGCAAGGATTGATGGAGACACGCCTGTCTTCTCATTCCTCTGAACAATCGCTGTACACACCTGTCATTCTCTTAAAGGAAATGACAGAGTAGTTGTCTTATGAACACTATACTGAACCTCTTCTACTAAATTATGGGTAATGGTTTTGAGATGTTGACTTTTAACCCCAGGGATTATATTGTCACTGTAGACTTTGTGTTGAGACTTACACCACACATTCCAGAATTTAAAGTCAAAGTACTCTCTCAAATCACACATGGAAAAGGCCAGTTGGCAAAAGTCCCATATATCATCCCTTGATGTGAAATCCTTACTCTTCAGGATCTATTTGAAAATACGTGTTTCCACCTTATAATGTAAATGCATAGGGTTTCTTTGGGAAAACAATTCCACAGATGCCTCTTCCAAGGTTTCTCTTCACTGGTGGCCTTTGGGAGAGCCAAGGAGATCCTCCCTACGTGCTAGCACATGTAGGTTATTAAGAGACATCCCTAAAGCCAGTGCTTCCTTCATCTACTTTTCACTCAACTTTCAGCTGGTCAGGATTCAATCATAATAAAGTAGATCCTCCTAACTTGGCATTACTGAAAACATCCATACTTTTTTGAGTAGAGTTATTTTCTCTTTCAGGGCCTGGCGGCTCACAGGGATATGGCAAAAGTTTGCATTACCGTGTGTGCAGCAGCTGATAAGGGTGTCCGCTGCACTGGAGTCCTTCGATGACTGCGATTGTCCCAGAGGACAATCTGGCCCGAGTAAGTCCCACCAACCACCAAGTTAGGATGGAAACGGGCGAAGCAGACCGACATCACAGAGGACTGTCAGGGAAAAGGAGAGAGAGAGAGAGATGCAATGTGAAATGGTTGTAGGTGACTTGTTTCTTCCTGAAAACAGTTCTTCACATAAACTCAACACATCCTGGAAAACAAAAAAATAATTTAAAGCTGGGACTGTAAAAGTGCATAGTTACTAAGAAATTTTGTACATAGGCACAGGACTTTCTTTGGAGAGGCCGACCAATGGTTACTCCTTGAAATCTGAAATTTGAAGTCCTGTCCATTTTATCAAATAGGTATGAAACCTATCTTAAGTACATCATTGTTTTGTGGTCTGTAAATCTTGCTTTATGGACATTTCCCATTTGTCATATAGAATTGCAACAGAACTAATATTAATTCTCCACTAAAGCCTTTACTAAGCAATTCTTTACTTTGAGAGCATGGCCACATCAAGTTACACAATTTGCAGTGTTGGTAAAGGCAGAGTAATTCTAGATTCAAGGCCTTTAAGATGAGGTCTTCTTTTTGTTTTTCCCTTAATGTAGACTTCCAGGAAGTATACTGACCTCAGACTGATCCAATTGGCTCCTCCTAAAATTCCCTCACCTCCCATGGGCATTCTTCCTGATCTTAATTCTGCCCACTTCAGAAAATTCTTAATGTTATTCCTTGCCTATTTTAACAAACAACCAGAAATGGATCTCAGTCCAGCTCTGCCATGGTCTGTCATACTCTGTCACAAATGTGGTTTCTGAAGCTCCATAAAAGACTACTGGGCAGTACATTTTGTAGGAAATTACTTAGCTGAGATAGAACCATAATGCACTTAAAGTCAGAGAAGTAACTGTTTTGCATCTGCTAAGACCATTTTGATTCCTACGGTACTTTTCATATTTGCATTTATAAGCTAAAGTAATTGTTTTTAGTCAATACATTTCATGCCTTAATTAAATTAAATGAAGTCACTGAGAACTAACCATGTATAAGGAAGGCACTGTACCAGGAATGGTAGGAATAAAAGGGTAGTCATTGCCCTCAGCAAATTTGTGCTCTGGGAAAGGGAACTAAAAAACATGGATGCAGATGAACAGATGGGCTACCAGTCCATACAGTGCCTTTGTGGAAAACAGAAAAAGGTATCCTCTGCAGAAACACAGTCGTATGGGCAGGTGCATGCCTTGGCAAATGGAGAGTAAGATGGATTTTCATCCCCACGTGTCCCTTTGGCCTGACGTCCTTGTGCAGAGCACAACTTGCACACCCAAGTAGCAGCCTTGAATGTGATACATGCTATGACTAAATTGTAGGAGCATGTGGAGTGTGTGGGTGTGTCTCTGTGTGTGAGGGGGATAGATGGAAGGGGAAGATTTGTTTTAGTTAGGGAGGGGGAGAGGAGGCTGGAAATGGTGAGATGGTTGGAAAGATCTCATGGAAGAGGATGAATCACACCTTGAAGTATATATGGAACATTCAAAGAGTGGAGAGAAGCAACAGGCATTCCTGAAGGATAGGATAATGAAGGAAAAGGACTAGAGGCAGCAAAATGAGACTTGTGAGCAGCTCATAGTCTTTTTTGGCTGGGAAGGGGATTGCATGGAAGAATCAGATAGTAGGAAGTCTGACTAAGAGATTGCCTGGGCTAGACAGCAGAAAGCCTTGAATGACATTATTTGGAATTTTTTTCTGTGGACAATGGTGAGAAATCACAACTTTTGGAGCAAATGAGTAAGAGGATCCAACATCATAACTGATACACCAGCAAAGTAGTAACAAAAAAACCCAAAACAAAAACCTATGACCTCTTTTTGACTAGTAAACTAAACATCTATTAAAAAAAAATAAAACAGAACAAGACAAAAAACAAGAAACCAAACCCAGATCTCCTATCAGCCTAAGGCTTCCTAGTTAGAAACAGCCTCAGATACTCTGAGGGAGAATAAAGAATGTAGACTATTTTTCAATGTCATGTTTCCCTACTTTGAATGATTTTCAGTTTCAATTCCTTGAACATGATTCAATGGAGAACATGCTCATGCCCCAATCTGGTTTTCATAAAGTTCAAGAATAACTCTCAATAATGATACTGAATTAAAGAAAAAGAAAATAATGCTGGTCAGCTTCTTGTTTTACACATCCCACAGAAATGATTCTTAGCTTTCAATTGATGAAATTCTTATGTTGCTGGAGCTATGTTGGAAACTTTTTTTTAAAGCTTCAGAAAGATTTAAAATTATCCAGGTGGTATCGACAGCTGAATTTACCAAAGCTCAAATCGATGTGGATAAAGGAATGTCATTCAATTTTTTAAAATGCAGAATTCAACCACTTGATTGCTTCTGTGTTTCAGCTAAATCCAAGCAAATATCCCCCCCCCCCAAACTTGTACTGTTTGTTGAGACTAAACCAGAGGAAAACCAGCAGTGGAGGTATTTATATAAAACTGAAACACATAGTTGGCAATCAACTAGAACCCAACCCCATAGAGTGAGAACTCCAATACCTACTTGTTCATTCATTAATTTGTTCATTCTTCATTCATTCATTCATCCAACACTTACCACCAACAAAGGACTACTAAACCATTTCAAAAAATTTTTAATGTCACAAAAGCCCCCATCTCAAATTCAGAATTCTATTTAAATTTGATAAAAAGTCAAGTTAATGCTAAAAAAGAGTAACACCACCTTGCAGCACCAGAGTTCTGCCTCCAGAGTCTACTTTGTTTTGCTGCAAACCTATTTTTACAATATAACCGTGATAAAAAAGATTAGACTTTTTTTTTTTCATTTTCTGTTTGGAAGATGAGGTATAGTTATGTTCATCAATTTCACTTATATCTTAAGCTCAACATATTAATTATATGTTATATGTATTACATGACATATATGCTAAAATAAATACAGATATATTTACATATCCTGTGTTCAACACAGGTCTCCAGGGTACACCACACTATGCACTATCGTTCATGTAAAAACGCTAACGTAGTAAGATTTCAATTGCTTAGATGTAAACTTGAGAATTCAGTCATTTCACAAGATGTCTTTACATACCCTGATGTTTGATGTAATGGTGGCCAACATTTGGATGAGTGAGTTAATTTTTTATTTTTCATCCGAAAGTTTCCTTGCCTTGTTATTCTATAAGAATATATGTGTATAGATATATTTATAGTCTTAACTACAGTTTGGACAATGAGGGCTCCTCTTTTAATTTGGGAAGTCTACATCAACAATCCTCAGAGTAAAAGGTCTCAGAAACCTTTTACTGTTGCAACCCCCTGCTGTTCACACAGCTACCTATCTAGTCATTGCTGTTGCTGCTGATTGTCATAGAATTTACTGACTGTGAATAAAAAGAGCAAATGATATCATCCTGTCAATTACCTCTATTTGGTTAAAAGTAAAAAAGCTTTTCAGAAAAATTGGTTGACACTACTAATAAATGTGGGGTTTTTTTGTCCTTCATTTTTAACAGTACATTTTTCTGGAGACAAAATCTAAAAAAAATTCTTAGTAACACCATTTTATTTTAAAAAATTTCATTACTTCCCTATGCAGTTGAAATTTTATATTAAGTTATTCAGTGTTATAATAAAGCATTATTAAATGAAGACTAATAAAATGCAGACAAACAAAATTAACGGGAAACAAAAAGTTTCCTTGCCTTGTTATACTGTAAGAATATATATGTGTATAGATATTTTTATAGTCTTAATTATTTCCTACTTTATTTTATTCCTTAAAATGTTAATGTCTTAGAATTACTTTGAAAAATAACGTATGGCCTTTAAAAATTCAAATCAAGCTGGGCGCAGAGGCTCACACCTGTAATCTCAGAACTTTGGGAGGCCAAGGTGGGAGGATTGGTTGAGCCTAGGAGTTCGAGACCAGCATGAGCAACATGTGAAACCCCATCTCTACAAAATATTTAAAAAAGAAAAACCAGTCAAGTAGTTTACGTAAGTGGAAAATAATTATAAAGTTGGTGAGGATCTTTCAATAATGTTAACTAATCAAAGTAATTTTTCCTGAGGCTACGGTTGAACTCTATTTTCACAAGGCTATTGATTTCATTGATGTGGCCATATTGTTGGTCAAATCAGGGGCTCAGAAATACGATGAGCTCATATGTAACAAGCTTGATGAAAAACTGGTAAGACTGACTGTCAATATTCCAACACATATTACACAAAGACAGTGTTACATTAGGAACCACAATTTCTAAGAGGGCAAGCATCACATTTTGATTATTTGCACAATATATTCCTCCCAAGTTCGGACAAGCAAAATTTTGAGACTATATTTCGAAGACCAAGCCATCTCTGTTGACAGTTTCCAATGTTTTTAGCAGATGCCTTAGCCCAGAGGCTCCTGAGAAAACAGTTTGTTTTTTAATCCTGAGCAGATGGCCCAGTTACTGGCCACCCCTGCAAAGACAGACCACCTCCTTATCCATATAGCCACATGTTCACTTGCACACGAGCTGACCCACTAAACAGAGTTCCACCTCTTCATCATCTATTTAAAGAGAAGTCAGTTTATTTTACACCATTCACAGGGAATTCCACAGAGATGAGGGTGAGATTCAGCTTGGAATGTCTCCCTGCACTCACCGCACACCATCACTACATTCAATTCAAGTTAGCCCAGACCCGTCTTTAAGTGGCTGTGGGGGCTGTTTTCTATTTTGTGGAGCTAATCCAGGCCAGCTTAGAGATGGTACTTCCCCTTAACCACAGACCCAGATGCCCAGGGTGAACAACCTTTGGTCATTCCTGGCTGGGAAGCTTACCCTCTAGGCTCCCATTTGATCTGGTTGCCTGTGACCTTCCGTGCGTGGCACTCTGCCCACTCCCCAGCCATCATGCCTGGGTGGGAGAAATAAGGGTTCTGCTCTCAAAAGCATTGCCTATTTCAAGTACCATCTCTTCTGGGGAGAGGATGGTCCTCAGGGAGGGACTGGTCGTATTGTTGCCATATGCTGTTTAATGGTGGCTGACGTTTTATTTGCCTAAAAACAAATGCTTCACTGTCAGAGGGCTTTGAGGCAGACAGATCAGATGCTTCTAGCTACTAGTGAACTAGTAGATATTTCTGCAAGTACCTAAGAAACCCACAAAGATATTTCTTTTGTTAATGGAAAAGTGTATTTGGAGAAGACTGCTGTTGAAAACCCCTCCTATAGGCAATCATGTAGCACCAGGCATTTGGCAACATGGAAGGTGTGAAGCTGGTCAAGACGACATGAGTCATGGGTCAGGCACTTAACTTTAATTGAGATGAAGGGAAAGGGTCTTTTTTTCTTTATATTATTATTATTATTATTATTATTGAGACAAGGTCTCGCTCTGTCACCCAGGCTGGAATGCAATGGCACAGTCATAGCTCAAGTCATAGCTCACTTGAGCTCCCAGGCTCAAGTGATCCTCCTGCCTCAGCCTCCTGAGTAGCTGGGATTACAGGCACATGCAACCACACCGAGGTAATTTTTAAATTTTTTTTTTGTAGAGATGGGGTCTTGCTATGTTGCCATGGCTGGTCTCAAACTCCTGGGCTCAAGCAATCTTCCTGCCTCAACCTCCCAAAGTGCTGGGATTACAGGTATAAGCCAACATATCCAGCCTCTTTTTTCTTCTAAAA
The DNA here is from genome assembly GCF_029289425.2 of Pan paniscus. Classification (NCBI taxonomy): domain Eukaryota; kingdom Metazoa; phylum Chordata; class Mammalia; order Primates; family Hominidae; genus Pan; species Pan paniscus. The sequence continues at coordinate 113,859,176 of NC_073255.2, read as the reverse complement.
CTCTTCCTTCCTCTCTCTAAGTCTCTGTCCTGGGGTGCACAGGCTATTCTTCTAAGAGGAGTAAACATCTATCAAAAGTTATCACCCCATTAATGTGGGGATGCCCTGGAGCAAAGTTTGAGTTAGTTACCTACTCCTTCTTGACACTCTTTATACTAAGAAATAAAAAGCAGCTGATTCTAAAATTTGATTTCCCATAGATTAGAAACCCATCATCCTGATAACCTTTCTGAGAATTCCTTGGAATTTTCATGGCTTTCAGTATTTAGACCCTATCACGTGCCTTGTCCTGGCTTTTATGCTGAGAATACAAAGGTAGTGTGCAAACCACAATGACATACCATTTAACATCCACTAGGTTGGCTATAATTTTTTAAAAATGCAAATAAGTGTTGGTGACGATGTGGAGAGATTGGAACACTCATTACAATGCTTGTGGGAATGTACAATGGTGCAGCCACTCTGGAGAACAGTCTGGCAGTTCCCCAAAAAGTTAAACATAGAATTATCATATGTCCCACCAATTCCACTCCTAGGTATATACCCAAGATAATTGAAAAAATATGTCTACACAAAAAACTTGTGCACTAATGTCCACAGCGGCATTATTCATAATTGTTAAAAAGTGGAAACAACTCAAATGTCCCTCAACTGAGGAATGAATAAATGAAATGTGGTAAATCCATACAATGGAATGTTTGGCAATAAAAAGAATAAAGTACTGATGCATGGTATAGCATGGATGAACCTTGAAATCATTACGCTAACTGAAACAGCTCATAAAAGGCCACTTATTGTATGATTCCATTTACATAATATGTCCAGAATAGGCAAATCCATAGAGTCAGAAAGCTGAGTCGTGGTTGCCTAGGGCTGGGCTTGGAAGGAATGAGGAATGACTACTAAAATGAGGTTTCTTTATGTGATGATAAAAATGTTCTGGAATTAGACAATGCTAATTGTCCAACTTTGTGAATATATTAAAAAAACACAAAATTGTATGTTTTCAAAGGGTAAATTTGTGGTATGTAAAATATATCTTAATTGTTAAAAGTGTGCAGACATGTTTCTGACCTCATGAAACTTACCAACCTTATTTGTTATCTTCAAGACAACTGTGTCTGGACTCCGTGGATCACTCTTTCCTCAAACAACTATTTCTCCCTCTTTCCTTCTTCCTGAGCATCATCTTCAATTTCTACTTCCTGAGAGGCAGGGAGGTAGAAAGGGAGGATTGGCAGACCCAGAGTCCCAAGAACTGACTTTCTGCTCTGACACCTTACTAGCTGTGTGACTCCTTTAAGCCTTAAGTTGTTTGTTTGCATATTTGAGGGACACATTTTCAAATTATTTATTTTTAAAATTGTGGTGAAATACTCATAAAATTTGTTATCATCTTAACCATTTTCAAGTGTACGGTTCAGTGACATTAAACACATTCACATTGTTGTGCAACCATCACCATCATCCATCTCCAGAACCTTTCGATCTTCTCCAATTGAAACTTGGTACCCGTTAAACACTAACTCCTCATTCCTCCCCCATCCCCCATCCCTCATCACTCTTCACCAGGCTCTGGTAACCACCATTCTACTTTCTGTCTCTACAAATTTGACTACTTGAGGTACCTCATATAAGTATTATCATATAATATTTATCCTTTTGTGATTGGCTATTTCACTTAGCATAATGTCCTCATGGTTTATCTATGTTGTAGCATGTGTCAAAATTTCTTTCCTTTTTAAGGCTGAATAATATTCCATTGTATGCATAAACCACATCTGGTTTTATCGATTCATTCATCAATGGACACTTTCTGGCTATTGTGAATAATGCTGCTAAGAATATGGGTGCACAACTAACTCTTTGAGATCCTGCTTTCAATTATTTTGGGTACATACTTGTAAGTGGAAATGCAAGATCATAATGTAGTTCTATTTTTGATTTTTTGACAAACCATCACACTGTTTTCTATAGCAGTGATATGGTTTGACTGTGTCCCCACTCAAATCTCATCTTGAGTTTCCACGTGTTGTGGGAGGGACCCAGTGGGAGGTAACTGGATCATGGGGGCAGGTCTTTCCCATGGTGTTCTCGAGGTGGTGGGTGGGTCTCACAAGATCTGATGGTATTATAAGGGGGAGTTTCTCTGCACGAGCTTTTATTTTTATTTTTTATTTTTATTTTTGCCTGCTGCCATCCATGTAAGACATGACTTACTCCTCCTTGCCTTCCACTATGATTGTGAGGCTTCCCCAACCACGTGGAACTGTAAGTCCATATTAAACCTCTTTCTTTAGTAAATTTCCCAGTCTCAGGTATGTTTTTATCAACAGCGTGAAAACAGACTAATGCAAGCAGCCGCACCATTTTACATTCCACCCACAATACATAAGGGTTTCAATTTCTCCATGTCCCCCACCAACACTTGCTATTTTCTGTCTTTTTTTTTTTTTTGGCTTTCTTTTTAGTACTAGCCATTCTAATGGATATGAGGTATGTAAGCCTTATATTTTTTTTTATAATAGGAGCATGACAGTTCTTGCCCTACCTATGGAACAGGCATTTTCTTTGCCTATTTTCCCTGGGGCTGTTGGAAGATTTGAATTAGGTAATGTAGTTTAAAGACAGATAAACAATATATTCCCATATAGAATTAGAAATTACTACCTTCTGATTCGAAGAAAAATCTCTAAACACTGTAAGTGGTCCAGAGGACTCTTCCTGCTCAACAAATCTTTCTCCAATAATTTCAGTAGTAATTCTTGGTCCTGTCCTGTTGATGGAGGTTGTCCTGATGATCTAGTAACACATGTTACTACATCATTTCTTACGTGGTTTAACTATTTTAAGTCCTTATTCTTGACAGTTCTTTCACACCTTGAATTAGAGCTGGACTCTATTGATCTGTGATGTGACTTTACATCTAGTTATTACTTATTCATCATTTACAGGTACCCTTCAGACTATTTTCTAAATCAGTACTACTCCAAATTCACCTGTACCTTAGCATCAGTTGGGCTGCTTTAAAAAATCTCAAATGCTCAGGCCACATCCTATACCAATTTAGTCAGAATTTCTGGGGGTGCGACTGGGGCATTAGTATTTTGCCGTCAAATGTGAAAAGTACTGTTTCAAATTAATGGTTCCTAAGCTTATCTGAATAAAAAAAAAAAGCACTTGGAGAGTTCATTAAAAACCCACATTGGTTACCAGAGGCTGGAATAGAAGGACTGGGGAGATATTAGTCAAAGGATATAAAATTTCAGTTAGATAGAAGGAATAAATTCAAGAGATCTACTGTACAACATGGTGACTACAATTAATAACAATGTATTATATATTTAAAAATTGCAGAGAGCAGATTTTATGTGTTCTCACTACAAAGAATGATGTGTATATTAAATAGCTTGATTTAGCCCTTCCACAATGTATACATATCAAACAAATCATCATGTTGTATACCATAGATATATACAATTTTGCTTGTTAATTAAAATGAAGAAACAAAAAACACAAACTCCTGAGTCCTCACTGTGATATACTTAATCAGAATTTCCAAGGTAGACATCTAGTGATCTGTGTATTTAACAAACACATCTAGGTGCTTCATATCATGGAGAAAAATGGAAAACACAGTTCTGAAACAATTAATTCATGGAGTATGACCCAGTATCATTGTGGGATAAGTTTCCTTCCGCATCAATGTAGGTCTGGATATTTCCCTTATTGAATCGTGTCATTTTCACAACCAGCCCAACTGAGAAACTTATGATATGTCCCTCTGCTAGAATACCATTCCTTAATTTCCTTCAAGGTTATTTGCTAGTTTTTACATCTCTCCTTGTTTCTCCTCCCCACGGAAATAATGAGGCTCTTAGAAAATGATTAATAAAAATGAAATGAAGGTTTAGGTCCCAACTTCTCTTCAGAATCACTCTCCATGTAGACACTAGGAGTTTTCTTGTTTATTGTCAGGAATGCTAATGAACATTATCACTGTCATCCCCGGCTACATGGCTATTTACTTGCGGCCAGCATTCCAACATTTTTGTGCACTTACTAAATGAGTGTCAAGCATATACTACACATCGCTGTATCAGTCTTACTAGGTGGGTAATTTTGCCTATATATATTTTTTGGATTAGGAAACCCAGGCTCAGAGAAGTAAGCCACTGGCTTAAGATCAAATTAATAGTAAGTAGCAAAGTCCAGATTTGAACCACAGCTTGGCTGACTTTGACACCAATATACTGTGAAAACTTGCATCGGTTGAATGCAGGCGCCTTTTCTCTTTGAGACACGGGTCCCGCCTGAGCACTACATTTCTTACTTCCTCACCTCTGTGGGACTGGTAGCCACAGGCTAAGCCTCATGCATACCCAGATGGCAGAAAGGGCTTGTGGGCTCCCTGCCTGTTACAGTGGCCTTGGCAGTGAGTCTCTGACCTCTCTCCAGTTGGGCTTCTGCTGCTGGTGTAGAGATCGCTCACCTCACTCAGCTCCCAGCCTATCAGTTGCGACAGGTGATAACAGAGTTAATTAGTACCAATTGTGGTGATATTTACTATGAGGTGGGTACTTCCTGCTGGGAACTGATTGAGACCAATTAATCATTTCAGGAGAGTCTAATGAACAGCTAGCAGCTTGGAAACCAGTTGGATCACTCCTGACAAGCTCTGCATTGACTGCCACTTTGGGAGAAAATGCTTTGTTTTCATCTTGTCACTATATAACCAAAGGAAAAATGCCATTACAATCCAACAAGTTCTTTTGAAATTCAGTGTGTCTATTCCTCAAAATAATTATATGAATTATTATTTATTATTATGAAAAGTGAATAGGGCCACTATTGTGTGCTTTAACAAAAAGTGGAACTTCTTACTTACAGACATAAACACAGGACCTGAGGAACATTCTTCTGAACTCACATGATATGAAATAATATGCATACTTTTTTCAAAGTTGTCTCATTGAGAGAGAGAATCATCTTTAGCAAAATGGTCATATTTTGGAAATAAAAGGATGGCTTGCATTTAGGAAAAAGTTAAAAAATATCAATATCTGACAATAATGCTCACTGAAGCATGTTCAGAACAAAGGTGGCTTTTTCAGTACTGACTGCCAACAGTTCACTAAAGTTTCTTGTCTCTTTTTTAGAAAATATAAAACCCAAGTTGCTAGGCCTAGACTGGAATAGCGATGTGGTACAAGGCAAAGGCAAACTTTGTTTTATTTATAGAGATAAAAAATAACAGGAAGAGATGAAGATGAATATATGGTTGCCTTTGTATGTTAAAAAGCAACAGTTTTCTTCAAATCAAATGTCTAAATCCTGCTTAATTAAAAGAAAGGAAGTTGATATTTGGATATGGTGTGTGTTGACATCCACCTCTTTGATTTATGAAAGTATGAACTAGAGAGAACAGATTACTCAAGACAGAAGAAAGAGTTCCAATTTGACAGGAAAAAGTGTAGGCAGCATTAACTTCGGTGCTTGTTAAAACATGAAGGATTAGTAGCAAAAAGGGAGGGAAGACTTGTGAATGTCTCCAGTTTAGGATCTTCAGAAATATTTGGGGTTTCTGAGAATGGCTCACCCAACCACATGAAAGTGACACTAAGGGAGTCAGCCACACGACTTCTCTAAATTCAGAGCTGGGACTGCTGTACATTGACATCAAACCATCTTACTTGAAGTGTAGCCACAAATTAAATTTATTTTTATTGAAAAAGTACTAAGTCCTTGCAAGGGGGGAAAATACAGCATTCAAAAATATGGTACTTCCTTCTCATTCTTGACAGAGCAAGCATGTAAAAAAAGAGCCAGCTTCTTAGTCTGTGTTCCCTTCCTGGGCCATATAAAAGAAGCAATAACGTTCATCAGCTACAGAATCCAAGAGAAGAATTCAGTTATCAGGTATTATTTTTTACCAGCACAATACAAAAAAATAAGCTAACCAGATTCAGAACTGTTGTATTGGCAAGAGTGTCTAAAAACAATTGCATGATATGTGTGTCCTGCTTTGGACAATTTCTTTTTGAATTTGTAGGATTCACGGTTTGTTGTTTGAGGAGGCTGAGAAAGAAAGAAAAAAATCCAGTCTCCATATGTCACTCAATCCCTTGCTGGTAAAATAAATCTACATTTGGAGGATCCACCCAAAGAGTCATGGACTAGCCCACATTAGATCATTACCAAGGCACTTAGGTCAGAAATTATAGAGAGATCATTAAAAAAAAAAAAAAAAACCTAAAGTGTTCTACTATGCACAGCATCTTCACATGGTTTTTCTGAATAACTGTGGTGGTTTTGCCAGCTGTGACAGTACACAGAATCAGTTGGATCATTCTAAATTTAGCAAGAAAATAAAATAATTTGGCACGAATAGGTCCTTCTTCATATTAAAACTATGTGGTGAATATAAACCTTGGGCAAGACAATAAGAAGTGAAGACCTACACCCAACAAAGCAATGAGGCCAAAGGTAGAAACAGTCTTAGTGAAGATTTGTCTTTTTCTATCTGCCTAGAATGACTTAGATATGCTTATGTCTAAGGCACAAAGATGAACCAGGTGACCTCTAGGACTATGTCTACCTTGGTGGTTCTATTGATAAACTGCTACTTTGAAGTACTAAAAAGAACTTGGAAAAACTGGATTTAAGTGCTTACTATAAGATATATGGAAGAGACAAGGGTAAACTTATGTTTTAAATTGTTAACCAATCCCAAATCTCACTGAGCCCTCAATTTCTACACCATTGTCGTGTCCACCGAAGAGTCTTTGAAGTTTTGCAAGAGACCCATAGACGGAGAATGGCTGCAGCATAGAAAATACCAGAAATGTGTCCTTGTGGGTTCATTTCTAAGCTAAAGGCAATTCCCTCTTACCGCAACATTTATGTGTACTTGGAAATTCAACAGACAAATGGGAATCAAATTCCCCAGAGTTCAACCTGAGCTGGTTTTTAAAAGGACAAAATAACAAACCAAGAGATAAAGAAAAATATGTGAATAAAAATTCTGGGGGGATCAAACGATTAAATTTACAACACTTCAGGGATTTTTCTCAGTCCACAAGGGAAATACTATTTTCAATCATAAGACGTAGGATGTACACATTAAGGGGCATTTACATAAAGGCTGAAATTTCCAGTTCAGGAAAAAGAGTCTAGAGGCATATTAAAGACCATCTGTCTGTAGGATTCTATTCTGAACCACGTTCTTCATCGAATTTATATGGGAGATATTATGGGTCAGCTAGAATAAATGTGATAATAAATTCCTAAACATATGTTAGAGTACACCCAATGTATGTGTCAGTCAATTATCATAATAAAAAGCAACATTTTGCTTCATATAAATCTAAATTAAAATGCACAAGGGCAGTATTTTTTTCTTTTCCCGAAAAAAGAAAAAAATGATTTTATACAAAGAATAGGAACAGATTTCCCAGTAATTTCTGCTTTGTGCATAGACTTGTGATGATGTGTCTTTTATCTTTGGAATTGTTGATTGGTGAGATTCACAAAGTGCCTTGTGCAATTCTCCAGGAGTTGAAAAAAAGGAAGGTGTTCAATGATCCTGTGGAGCCAGGAATAATATGAAACCAGATAATGAAGAGTTAAGGAAAGTTTCTAAGACTGCTAATGAACTCCATCCTGCCCTGGTAAGACCACCCTCCTTTTAAGTAAGAGGTAATTTAATATGCATCTAACTCAGTTGTGTTTGGGCTTCATCCAATCTATGAATATCAGTGTGATAAATTATAATGAATTGTCTGCAGTACTTCACAAAGTGACTATAACAGACCTGAAAAACAAGATCCGTAGCTTGATTTTCCAGCTTCCTTTGAATATTTTCTGCCCTATTCCTGTCAGAACATTCCAAAACTTGAAAATATTTCTTATAGTTCCCCACACAGAAAGTTATGTGCTTTGAGCCCCATTTGATTAGATCCACAGTTGTTGGCTGTCTCTATTAAATCAAGCCCCACACTTGAAAATGACACCAACAGTGAGACCAGCCAAATAATATAGCAAGAGAACTAACATGGCTCCTTTAGTTTCCAAAGGGTTTCTTTACATGTTAATTTCCCTTTGTAATCCACACGGTGTGCTGGGAAGTAGGTTAGTGAAAGGCACTGGGTTCCTATTTCCGAAAAAGCAGCTGGAACCTTACATGTCTGCTGGGAGAAGGGGCAGAAACTGAAAAGGGAGTCAGGAGACTCACGTTCTGGAAAGACTCTCTTTCTATAGCTGTGTCACTTTGTTCATGGGACTTAACTCCTTTAGGACGTAGTTTCTTCAATTAAGTTAAGGGCCACTGCCTGAGAGAACAGGCCATCTTCCCTTTCTTTAATGGCTGTAGGGAGTTCCAGCTCTTCAGAATGCAAAAGCATGACTCTATTCTATAGATGAGTCCTCCTAAGTAAAAAATGATTTGAATGTCATTAAGCTGTTTGTTTCCTGCTCTGGTCAGAGGACAGCAGCCCTTAGGGTAACACACAAAGGTTGTGGGGAAGGGACAGGATGTGATTTTTTCCCCTTCATCCTAATCATAAGATACAGACATAGTGGAAAGATCCATGAACTGGTACTCAAGACTGATTTTCTATGTGAAAATCATGTTAATTCTGTTGGGCTTAATTTCTTCATGGGTACAATAAAATGGATCCTTTGGAGTTGGAAGCCTCAGAAGGGCAGGAGATGGGCTTCTCTTCTCTCTGTGTTGTTCTTTGTGCCTCAGCCAGTTCCTAAGATTTGGTAGGCATTAGCATTAATTTGCTCTTGCTGCAGTAACAAATTACCTGCTAATCCCAGCACTTTGGGAGGCCAAGGCCAGAGGATCACTTGAGCCCAGGAGTTCAAGACCAGCCTGGGCAACATGGCAAAAACCTGTCCCTACAAAAAATACAAAAATTAGCCAGGCGTGGTGGTACATGCCTGTAGTCCCAGCTACCTGGGAGACAGAGGCAAGAGGATCACTAGAGCCCAGAAGGTTGAGGCTTCAGTGAGCCGAGATCATGCCACTGCACTCCAGCCTGGGTGACAGAGTAAGACCCTGTCTCAAACAAAACAAAACAAAACAAAAACAAATTATGACACACTTAGTGGCTTAAAACAACATAAATTTATTATCTTACAGCTCTGGAGGTTGGAAGGACTAAAATCGAGGGGTAGACAGTGCTACGTTTCTTTTTGGAGGGTAAAGGGGAGAATCAATTTCTTTGCCTTCCTTCCAACTTCTAGAGGCCACCCTCATTTCTTGCATCATGCCACCTTTCACCCTCAAAGCCAGCAAGGGTTGGTCGAGTCTCTCTCACATCACACCTTCTGATTCTGCTTCCATCATCTCATCTCCTTCTCTGAGTCTGACCCTCTTTGCCTCTCTCTCTCTCTTTCACTTATGAGATCCCTTGTGATTACATTGGGCCGACCCACATAATCCAGGATAACCTCCCCATTTCAAGATCCTCAATTTGTGAGATTTTAGGGTACCCATCACCTGAGCAGTGTACACTATACCCTATTTGTAGTCTTTTATCCCTCACCCCCATCCCACCCTTCCCCAAGTCACCACTAAGGAACTTACTCATGTAAGCAAACACCACCTGTACCCTAATAACCTATGGAAAAAAATTAAAAATAATAATAATAAAAGATCCTTAATTTAATCCTATTTGCAAAGTCCCTTTTGCCACTTGAGGTAACATTCACAGGTTCCTGGTATAAGAATAGAGATGTCTTTGGGTGGCCATTATTCTATCAGAGTGGTTCAACAAATACTTGATAAACTTGTAAATATTTTGAGAAAATGATAAATTAAGCACTTCAAAGTATATGTAAATTCAGCTGATTCCCACAGCCCATCACTAGCTAAAGTCATGGTCACATATATATTGTACACTCCCAGACAAACAACCTTCATACTCACTCGAGCTCATGTTCACCTGAGTTTATGTTTTGGCTTTAAAAATGTACCCTAGTTCTATTTCACTTTCTTTCACCTGATAGAATATAATCTGTTGTGAGATTTTCCTAAAAAGGTTAATTTGAATTGTTTACTCCCATATTGAGACAGCTAAAGTTCCAGGCAGAATAGAGATTTAAAACTCCTTTCTACTTCCTATCTCTTACTAAACTCCTTTCCCAATTGCCATTTCAAACAGATCAACCAACAAAAAAGAAAGGACGGTAATCTTCAGACGGAAGCAGAGACGCACAGAGCATACTGTAGACCTACTAGCAAAAACCCAAACTCTGCTGTTATTTGCAACCCATGAGTGCATATACCCTCTTCCTTCAAAATAAATCTTTCAAGCCTAAGTTACATTAGTGGAACTACTCTCTCAGTAGAGGTGCTATCAACCATCACATCAATCACAATCCATATACCTTCTGTCAAAACTTTTTCAAATTTGTTCTCATGGCATGAAAAAAATGTAACAATAAGCTTCCTGCCACTGTCCCCAACTCTCCTCCCACCAACACAGATAAAATTTCAGGATAGTTTTGGCAGACCATAGGAACATATTTTCATTTTTTAAGTTTTTCAATTGTTTTGAAGCAGTTAACATTTTATGCTGATCGGTATGTGTCACTTGGGAAAACTTCTACAAGTTTTCTACCAGTACAATTACAGGGATCTCGTCTTATCTTTAAATTAACCGTAGCTTCAGAAAGACACGCCAATCTATTATATTTGCCAAATGCCAGTTATACCAATGTATCATATATATAACTGGTGTCAAAGACTAATTAGGAATAATTGAAAGTTAATTGAACAGTACACTCAAGTATGTTGACAGAAAGATATGTCTTGAGAACTAGATCGACACACACCGCCACTTCGAAATTTTCTATGTGAGTTGTTCTCTTCTTTTAAAATTGGCAGTGATATCATATCAATGACAAAATTCACAGATTTACTTATTGATGGACTTAAGTACAAATAGAATATTTCTGTGTGGGCTTGGAGGAAATAACTGCAAATTTCACAAGGTGAAAATTCTCCTGAGCAATTTTTCCTATAGTTCTAGTAGGTTATTTAATATTTGGCACCTACTTTGAGCACAGATAAATATCCTACAGTGGGTTTAACATAGCACATAACTCTCACTGAAGAACGTGAATTTCTATGGGAAAATCTAGTTCAAAGGCAAAAAACCCCTCTACTTTATTTAACTTATTTTTTTTCCTTAGTTAATTCCATGTTCTTGAGCATGAGCCCTAAAATGAAAAGAAACTGGGCAGATTGGTACATATTAAGTATAGTTAATATCAAGAACTAGGGAAAGTAAGCACAAAATAAAAGTTGAATTCTAAATAACTAGACTACTTCCACAGTCAAGAAATGTCACCCCTTGGTGGCAATAACATCTTTCTTATGGCAAATGCAAGGTACTGTGGAACGTTCTACTGTGTTTACATTCGTCAGGTCAAATACAGTGTTGAAGAAATTGGTAGAAAGGCAAAAAATAAAATAAAACTACCTTTTCCCAAGGCAATCAGGCCAGGAAGGCAATAAGAATTCAATTTTCCCGTATAATTTAAATAATGAACTCAGTTTTCCTCTCCCCTTCCAAAATGTAGATAATGGCTGTAGCTAAGCTTAAAGTTGTCACACATCTGGAAGACTATTTTAAAATACATTCAAAATGTTTTGATTACATGATGCCAAGCATCTGGCAATGCAAACTTCTTTAGGTGTTTTTCTTTTACAGATATTCAGCCCTGTATAGACAGTCATTGTGCTAGATTTTGAGCTACTCATTTTATTTGTACAACAACAAAAATATGTATGCAAAGGTAAGGCTTTCCTTATGATTTTGATTAGGTAGATTTAACCTAATGACATTAACAGAGTTGCCATTGATTCTTATATTACTTGAACCACCCTCTAGCTGGGCTTTCTCTCTACCCCCAAAAAGCCCTTCAGAGGCTTCTATTGGTCAGACCCTCCCCAGGAACAGTATTTCTCAAACAAACAGCATTCACTCACTTGTCTAAATAGTAACGGACTTTATTGGTTTCATTCCACAGCAAGGATGAGGAAAAGCGAGGCTTCTAGTTTTCCCTGCCTAATAAGAACCAGGCTTAGGAATACCTGTGGTTCACCAGCCATCCCCAAACATTTGCAGGATCTTGAGGTAGGAGGTAGGTATTCTTCATGTGAGGTCGCCTCCCTCCTAATGCGAGCTAGCTCGGACTTCCAAAGCCCTTTTCCACAAACGAACCTAACCATTCCCGCCTCCACTCCACTGACCACCTTAAGTCAGGTGACAATGCGGCGGCTGGGGTGTTCCGGGTCAACCACGCACTAGTTATTTGTTTTGTACCATGCATTCTACCTCAGATCACCTATTCTTGCTTTTGACCTAGTGGGGCAGGGACAGATTCCTCAAAGGCAAGGAACAGGTCGTATTTATCATTGTAGCTTCAGTACCTAGCACAGTGCTAGGTTCAATAAATATCTTGAATTGTTCTGAATAAAATGTCGTCTGGGGAGGCCGAGACGGGTGGATCACCTGAGGTCGGGAGTTTGAGATCAGCCTGACCAACATGGAGAAACCTCATCTTTACTAAAAATACAAAATTTGCCGGGTGTGGTGGCTCATGGCTATAATTCCAGCTACTTGGGAGGCTGAGGCAGGAGAATCGCTTGAACCCGAGAGGCGGAGGTTGTGGTGAGCCGAGATCGTGCCACTGAACTCCAGCCTGGATAACAAAGAGTCAAACTCCGTCTTAAAAAAAAAAAGAAGTCATCTGCCCCAGTGATGAGGTAAACAGCATTACATTTCAAACTTGAAATATAATTAAACAGGTGGTCAGGTTTGAGTTTAAGTAGTGTTCACAGTGTAGAAGGCATGAATAGCAGATCAGTGGGAGAGGTCTGCAGAGCTCTATTTGCAAAAGGGTGCTACTGGAACAACAGAAAAGATTGTATTTGTTATGAACAAGTGGAGTATCCAGCCTGTGTGTTTAGGCTTCCTTGAGACAAAGAATACACACTTTGGGGGAGAGAATCATTTTTGTCTCCTTCTTCATGGAATATGCCCTGACTCTGCTGGCTTCAGTTCTGGAAGGCCCAGGGCTACTCAGGGGTCTAGAGCATCATCAGCAACAATGGCACTGCAGCAATGGAAACCAGCACCTAGTGGTGGAGCTTGCTCTGGAGTGGGTGAGGCCAGCCCTCAGATGCTAATGGGGACAGGGCAGAGGGCAAGGCCTTGGGGCTTGAGTGCTGGAGTCATTGCAAGCTGCTTTTAGCTTCACGGGCAGTCATTGGAACCTTATTCATGAACACATTTGCAATATCCTCTGAGAACTCCCGGGAAAAAAGTGGGAGAATGTGAAGACCCCAGAGGGCCTAAGTTGCAAATGAGGTGAGGACCAGAGAAATATGTTTTACTCTGTTAATATGACTTCATTTAGAAACCAGTGTGCTGTGGCCTAGGAAAACCTGTATTTGATTGATTGCTAGATAGACAGATAAACAGATAGATAAATAGATGGAAAACAAATTTGATGTTATGAAGCAACATAATATTTTGCTATCTTATATTTAATAGCATAATATATTGCTATTTAACTTTCAAATATATTTTAAATCAAGTATTTGAAGCAGTTTCATGACCCTCTGAGCAGAAAATACACCTAAGAAAAATGCAGAAAGTCTCCTAAAGGGTTAATTGTTCCAAGGTGGAGAATATATTTAAATTCAAAATTCCTCATGAAAACCAGCCTTCTCTTTAGGTTTTTGCAAATAACAGCAATTGGTGGCTAATATTCTTAACCTTTAGTCAGTTTTCTGTTGATGAGAAATCAGAATCAGGGATTATTACTTTTCCAAAGAATGTTTAGACATCCTAGTGACATGATCACTATATGAAATATAATTCAAATTATCTCAGTTTAAACACTGACTTTGACAGTTAGTAAAATCATTTAATTTTCTACTATGGAAACTATTTTAATAATTTTAACCACTTTTTAGATTATATCAATTCTTTGAGATGAAGTACGACAGAGAAATGAAAATAATCTGTAAATTGAGCTCTATTGCAAAAAATGATTTTCATTCTTCAGTAGGGGTATTAATGGATAACCTTTCAAGTGCCTTTTTTTTGTATTTCTCTTCTTCCTCTACCTCTCCTTTCTTATACAGCTCAAAGAAAATCTAGTTCATGAAAGCAGACTCTAGTTAATGACCCCCTTCCCTCTGCTCTCTCCCATTCTCTTTCATTCACATTCCCAACTTTGCATCTCTCTTCTCATTTTCCTTTTTTCTTTCCGGGGAATGACCACCTCAAAGGATTAATTCAGAACAGGCAGCAGAAAATGGTAACAAGAGTGGGCAAATCAGGATGTGGATTCAGAATCAAGAGGTATTTTAAAGGAGGAGAGTTACTCAAATTAAACATATGTTAAGAATATGGGTTTGTTGTTCATGGCATACCTGCTGCCTGTGATCCCACCCTCGTCAGATCAGCCTTCAAGAGCAGAGCATTCCCAAGTGGAATAATAAATACAGTGGCTGGAGGGTATATGGGTCTCAGCAGCTCTGACTTCACCGTAGGAACACAGGTGGTACTGACCTAGCTTAACCAGAGAAATGGATTGTGGCCCCTCAGGCTCAGAGCCAGTGAGAATTCAGTCCCCAAATAAACAGGCTTTGGGCATATATAAATTCTAATATAGGTCTTGGCATTTATAATATGCTTTGCTTCAACTGATATTGCCTGTTTCCCAAGGCGTCATCTTTCTTACTTTGATATGTGTGAACTAGGCAGTAAAAATCCATTAGCCTTCTTTTAAAAATGCTGTACAGAGGCTTAGAGTGTTTTTTCGCTGGGTTGATCTGCCATCAACCTAAGGATATGGCAAATTGTGTTATGTAGGTAACAATGAAAAGCCTTGCCCTACCTCTACGCTTTCATTTCTCCTGATGTATCATATTTTGCAGCTCTTTGCTATCTCCGAATTTTGCACCCAAACATCATTGATATGAACTAGTCACACATACAACTCACCAAGGGTTTTCATCAGGAACTATGTAGAATATAAAACAGGAACTATATTATTTACTTTTCCATTTCTGTCCTCCCTTGCTTTAGAAGAGTTTTGAGGTGGAGAACAGTCATGTAATATATTTATGGCTTGAATTCATTCCATTGGTAGGCAAGATTCAACACTGTTGGATCCCTCAGGATAAGTATCCATGATACAGACATTGTTTAAGAATTCGTAAAGGTTTTTGAGAAAAAATATTTTAAATTTAGTTTTGGAATAATACAGGTCTGAGAGGCTCACAGAGCCCATTTCCCATTTATTTTGCCATTATTCCTGTAACACAAGTACTAGCTAACTAGTGAAATTTTAACAGAACAATAAAGGGTAATTTTTTTTCTCTTTGCACTGTGTATGAAAAAAAGAGTACTTGCTAACTAAAAGAATAATGTGAAAAAATAAATAGTTTCTAAGTCCTTCAATCTTTGTATTTGCTTTTGTTTTGCATTTTTTATTGATACATCATGGTTGTACATATTTTGGGGGTACATCTGATATTTTGATACATGTACACAATGTGTAATGATTGAATCATAGTAGTATCAGTTTAGAGATATGATACACAACCAACCAAATATTCTTATCTCTTCATTAAAGCAGGCAGGTCCCAGATGTTTAATTACAAGTTTGAGTTATAACATAGCATTGGTGTTCTGTTTCACTTCTGTAACAATGTCCCAAATCAGCAGCTGTCATATCAGAGGACCTGATATAGTGAAAATTTCTATTTACACAAAGGATAGTTTGGAGACTGTGATGATTTGTTTTTCAAAAAGAATCATTTAATTATCCTGATCTTCTTTAGCAAATCATATCTGACTTGAGAATTGGCCTTCTCTGTCCATGTTGTCCAAATTTGTGATGTTTTACAGAACTTGGCTCAAAGTCCGTCATACAAAGGGAAGAACACATTGGAATGTTCTAAAGGCAGGACATTTATGTAAAGCAGTTTTCAATATAGAGAAGTGATAATCCAGTGAAATCCTGTTCTGAAAATTAGCCAAATATTCACAAATTTGACAAAGCACACAAGAGAAGATGCAATAAAACATGTAAGGGTCATCATGAGGAGTGTGACTGGGGAGGGGGAGAAAGGCTCAGGTGGGGTTTTCTCTCCTCTGAGCACCTGCTCCAAAAGTGAAGTCTTTTGGCATGGTGTCATTTATGCCTGTGATGAAGTGCCTGGATTCTCTCGAATGCTCACATCTTCCCCTGCCAAGTCATCATCCATTCCCATTTATTTAAAAAATTGATTATTAGATGAAACAACAAAATATATCTCCCGTTACACATATTAAGTGGGGATATATGCAGAACTATTGATCAGTTGTTAAGGCTGGCTAACACATTTTCTCCATGTTTAAAACAAAATGAAATCTACAGTTGAAATACTCATGAATCCACACAAATTCCTGTGACAGGGACCATCCTACTCTTCCTGCTCCCCCCTTGTTTTCTTCACGCACATGTGTCCTTGCTGCCAGAGAAGCACATTTACTTTGATAGTGGAGCTCCTTTAGCCATTAAAAGCTACAGTTCTACTTTTTATATTTGGAAAAATGCTCAAAATGTGTTACTTTCAGGGGGAAGTAAATACTGGGCCACTTTGAGAGTCAAGCCCTTCAAAGCGTAGCAACGGCGTTTTGAAAACTTCTGATTCTATTTTTGTAGAATCTTTGTCCCATCTTTTCCCCGTGTGGATTTTCTGAAAGGCTTTGAGTCCTTGAGTGAGCATTCTTCCAGTGGCAATTTCAACATATCTGCCGAATGTTTTCATTTATGCTGCTGGTAGGATACACGATAATATACATCATTAAATTAATACTGTTCCCATACAGCAGTTCTTTTCCAGGAGTTGTTTGCTGGCTGTCCAGCTGTGGGATCAGAGGATGGGATACTGTTGATTTTAGACATAAGGAAGGGGACAGTGGGAGCCAAGCTCTTAGTGATGAAGCCTTTTAGGGTCCTGGGGGAACTACTATACGTCTCGTGTCAGATAACGCAATATGCAACATCGCTGTTCACAAAGAGCGCCCACCCAAGATGAAAAATCACAGATAAGGCAAAATAATTTACTAAAATGTGGACTGGGAGCACTCTCTTTTAGAAAGTGTCTAGGAGGGAAAGCTAAATAAGCCAAAGGAAAAATTTGTGTGTAAGCTGCTTATCTGCTATTATTAGCAAGGTGAAGGGATCCTGGCAACACTTTGTGGTCTTTAAGGACATTTTGGCTTCTCTTGGCATGATGCTCTGGAATTATTTTTTCCATTTTTTCATGCTGTCTCTGTAACACAACCTCTTTACAGAGTATATCTCAGGAAATGACAATTGGCTGTCGAATCCCATACAAACTGATTGGATATGACAGCTTAAAGGAAGAAATATTCTGCAGAGAAGAAAGTTTTTACTCATACTCTTATATTTTAATCCTCTTTTTACTTTTTCTTGGTTAATTTTATTATTTCAATTAGATAATTTAAAAATCAACACATCACATACCAACCTCTCCTAAGAGCAATCATAAGATTTGGTGATTTTTCTGATAGACAGGATAGGGTTTCAAATTTGCATTATTTTATCTACTGAATTAACTATGAATTCTAAACCAAACTAATGCTGCCATGTGTTTTTAAACATCTCTAATCTAAACCATCTGGAGAGGCATGGTTTTGCAAAGGCATCCCTTTCAGGACACTGTGGATTTTGTCACTGCTTGAGGTTTTGGCAAACCATCAATGTTACTATAATTCTCTTTGGTGAAATATAGCTTTTGACTAGGATTTGAGAGTCTTGGTTGTGTGTGTGTGTGTGTGTGTGTGCATGCATTTATGTGAGCATGAGCACTTGGGTACAATTTTTTGCTCCTGTTTTCTTTAGTTTTCAGAAGACTATATTTATCATGAACATTTTAAAGAAATAAAGATTTTAATTTAATTTCAACTACTCAACATAACACTAGACAAAGTTATTGAAGAAGCAAAGATGTAATGCTGCATAACATAACTTATTGTTCATAGGTGCTGGAAATACTTTTTTAAAAACTCAAAAGGAAAAAAACATACTGGCTTTAGAGAACAAAAAACAGTGAGGTTTGAAGTTATAAAATGATTATGGATACAATAATTTGTAGCATATAAGGCATAAACTCAACATATTTTCAAGGAGATTAGAGTTAAAAATTAACGAAGATAAATCTTTCATCTAATAAAAGCAACATCTTGCTCAAGTCTTTGGCAAATAATGAACATACCATTTAAAAGTAAACAATCGGATATAAAAACGGAAAAAGCAAAGTATAGACTATTTGTTACAATAGAGGTTAGGAAACTTCCCCGGGAAGTAAAGATAATTATATTTGCAGAAATTCTCTACAATAGTAAATGTTTTCAAATAATTCCAAAAATTAAGTTTTGCTCAAAGTCACTGTCTAAAATGTATTAAAATAAGAATGTGACTCTTGGAGAATCACATTATTTATTTATTCCAGGAGTCTCTGTATTTATTAATAACACAGTGTGTTCAAAAAGCCCCATTCATCCAACAATATTAGGCAACTTAAAGACACACACAAATCAGAAAGTGTGGAGCTAGTTTGCAGAGGGAGAAAAAGCTATATTTTTAAAAAATAGATGGTCTGGAGTCTAGAAGTGGTTCCATCCCTAGAATATAAACAAGACAAAGCAATGTACAAGTATCCCTCTCGGGGGTGGTAGTGGCCTCTGTCCACTCTTGGTGGGTACTCATCTGGCCTGGGGCAACTACAGCCCACTCCTGCTCTGTACTGGTTCCTTTCCTGAAAGGAGGGCCCCGATGCACATATCTCTGAGGGAGGGTGTTGCCCTTCTGAGACTTCTCTTTCCTTTCAGACCACCTGGTATTCTTTTAAACCTGCTCTTGCCTATATGAAAATGTTGTAGGATAAAGAAAATGCATAATCTGATAGTCCAGAGAATGGAAGCCCTACCAAAGGGGTCCTTGGGTCATACATATCTCTAAGAGGGACAGCTTTTAACAGATATGCTAAACTGGTATTAAATGAAAGTAGAAAACATTGGTCAGCCCCATCATCCTTATTCTTGCTTCATAGCCTACAGAGTGTGTTAAGCACGGCAAATGGCCAGTTAGTCTCTAAATAATTCATTGTAGCCATGTGAGCTACGTAGGTACAAGAGGGTTCATTTATGAAGCTGGGGCATGGGGCCATCAGTGTGAGTAGTCTAGCCAAGGAAGCCAATGCATCTGTACCTCGCAAGTGGCAAAAGCACAATAACAGGATGATATTCAAGCCATACACATAGTATAACCTTATGGGTTATTAAAACGCTGAGTTCAGCCGGGTACAATGGCTCACGCCTGTAATCCCAGCATTTTGGAAGGCTGAGGCAGGAGGATCACAAGGTCAGGAGATCAAGACCAGCCTGGCCAACATGGTGAAATCCTGTCTCTACCAAAAAATACAAAACTTAGCTGGGCGTGGTGGTGTGCGCCTGTAATCCCAGCTACTTGGGAGGCTGAGGCAGGAGAATCGCTTGAACCTGGGAGTCTGAGGTTGCAGTGAGCTGAGATCGTGCTGCTGTACTCCAGCCTCATGACAGAGCAAGATTCTGTCTCAAAAAAAAAAAAAACAAAAAACCAAAACCAAAAAAAAAAAATGCTGAGCTTATTTTGTACTCATTGGTAAGATGCCCTTCTCTACCTGTCCCCAGCACTCTCCTGTTGCCTGAATGAATTGGTACCTCCCTGGAGAACCCCTCAGTCACAACCCCCCATTCAGCAACTAAGGAGGGAGGTCACATCCATGCTATTTGGACAATACACAAAGATTGCTACATATTTTGAATTTCATTCTTGTATATTCAATAATAATTATTGCTGACACTCACTGGGTACTTACTATGGGCCTGTCACTAAATACATCACATTTATTTATTTATTATAGTTTCATAACAACCATTTGACTTGCTCAAGGTCACAGAGATTCTAAGTGGTAGAATCCAAATTATAATTCCAGGCTGTGTGGCCTTATAGCTCACTCTTAACCACTATGTACTTAACCTCCCCCCAGAACTCAGAAAATATCTCATCATCATTTAGTTAGAAAACAAATGGTTAAATAGTTGGGATGAGAGAACTTTGGAATTGTCTCAGTTTCCCTCTATCAACTGGCATTTTAATATAAAGAACACACATATAAATTTAACCAATGTGAACAGGGCCTAGGTAATAGAAATAATTGAGAGGAGCCAGTCAGGTGATGGAAAATTAAGCATGGTTGGGGTTGGGGAAAACTGAAGGGCTCTTGTGGAGAGGGTCTCACCTCCAGCCTATCACTGCTGTGAGGGCCTGGCCATGGTGGGTACCTCCAAAATAATTGTTGAATGAATGAACAAATGAATGGGTCAATGAATGAATCTAAGTTAGGTGAAATTTCTTCAGGAATATATCCTAGCAAGAAAAATAAAAATGCCAAGGTTTAAGCTTCTTCCCACGTGACTATCATGCAATAATAGTAAAACAAACAGATGTAAAGAGAATACTTTTATCATTTCAAAGCAAGTTCACCAATTACTATGGACTGAATTGTACTTTCCCCACCACGATCAAATTCATATGTTGAAGCCCTCACCCTCAATGTGACTGTATTTGGAAATAGGGACCAGAAGGAGGTAATGAAGGTTATGAGGTCATAACGGTAGGGACCTGACAGGATAGGATTAGTGTCCTTATAAGAGACATCAGAGAGCTCACTGTCTCCATCCACCATGTGAAGACACAACAAGACAGTGGCCATCTGCAAGCCAAGAAGAGAGCTCTCACAGATTACGTTATGTGTAAGGCTATGCACACAGTATAACCTTACCAGTTATTAAAATACTGATCTCATTTTAGCTCAGTATTTGCTGCCTCCTTGACTGTGGACTTCTCAGACTCCAAAACAGTGAAAAATAAATTTCTGTTGTTTATAAACCGCCCAGTCAATGTTATTTTGTTGTAGCAGCCTGAGCAGGCTAATATAACTATGTTGTTTCTATTATCCTTATTACAATCTTAAGAGGTAGTTAGAATCCCATCTATATTCAACCCAGACCCCTCAGAACACCCATCTTCCCGAGACCAAGGCTTCTCTCACCTCAGTGAATGGCTGGAGGTGGGTGGGTATTGAAGGGAAGGGAGGGACAAGACAGAAAACGTGCTCTTATTGCAATCTGGCTCTCACTGCACAGCATCCATAATTCCCAGGATACTTCCTGAATGAAGCACACTGGAGAAAGCCTGGTTCAGATGGTTGTAGCACAGTGGATGGGGAGAGAAGGGAAGGGCATTTAGGGAACTGGATAGAATCAGCTGGAGTTCTGTGTTGACAACATGTGTGCACATTAATGGGATGCAGCAAATGCTAATAAGAGGCTAGTTTTTGTAATGATATGAAACTTTAGCTTGATCACTTGCAATGTGACACGGCAAGACAAATAAAACGATTTTAAAACAACTTGTTTAAAGGTGTATTCTCATGGCATCCTCTTCATCAAATAGCTCACTTGGTCCCTCGCATACTCCATGAGGTATAGAAATAATCTCCTTCATTGCTGTTTTCAGATGAGGAATCACCTACAATACAATCTCTTTGCTAGAATCCAGCTGATAATTCTAACTTCCCTAGATGTGTCCCAATGATCACTTCTGCTTCTTCATGAGTTGCTTTTTGGAGAAGACTCTAGAGGAGGGTAGATAAAGAATGAAAGCTGGAGAGGCAGGTTTTCTGCTTCCAGCTTCCTGGGCAAAGCAAAATGAAATTCCTGCTGTTTGATTTAATAAGAATCACTGTCTAGCTCATCGGATCGGTCATTCTCAATTGGCAGAAAAGAAGTGTTTTGGGATGTCGGCGTTTCATTTCACCATGTATACTGGTATTCCCTTATGCCTTTTCCGAAAGGCACAAAGTAGCAATGTTGTGGCACTATTTCTCTGGTCTGATCCACGTAAGTTGTATCTTTTATGTAAGAGTTTAATTTTACCTTTATGTCAAAAGTAAGTTTAAATTTTCCATGATTTTATTCTTCAAAATGTGTATGATAATCAATGTAACACTGGTTGAGGTTTCCTCTTCTGTTTTCCCATCCTGAGGCACTTTGAATATCACATTTGAAAACTGTTTGGGTCTCACTCTGGTTTTCATATTCTTAGCCATGGAGTTTATTTGGCAATTATAAAGCACCTACTATGTGCTTTCATTTTGAATCCCAGGAATTCATACTAAATATGAAGCAGTAATTGTCAAAGAACTTTCTATTCTTTTATCTGTTTTTCTTTTTTGACCTGTAATAACCACTTCTTAGCCTAGCCAAGAGAAAAGCTTAGAAGATGCCCTTTTCTTTTTATCAGATGGGCCATAAGCAAGTTACTATTCTTTTCATTTAAAAAAATAAATAAAAATCCTTAAGGAGATTCTAACACTTCTCTGGTCAAAATATACTTTACAAAGTTAATGTCAATTAATTTATATCTCTGTGTCCACAGCCGTTTTGTAGATTTGGATTACAGACCACAATCTGGGTTGGGGGAGGGAAAAAATTGATGGAGGAAGAAATGAGGTTTACTGAAATAAACTTTACAATTGAACTAGAGACTAGAGAAAGTCTTCTTTGCATGGGATCAGGAAACACAACAATAAAGCCCCCATGACTCACCCAGGGTCACTCAGCACTGCAGTCAGCTAGGAATGGAACTCCGAGTCCTAACTTTCTGTCCCTGTCCTAACCACCAGCCCACACTCCCTCCTCTGTTACCATCACTCTTCACAGGCGGAACTCTCTTTGAGGTTAGCAGGAACCTCATACAGAATCAAACACTGGGCAGCTGAGGCCGTGTGCAGCAATGACATCTGTACCCTTTATAGAATCTTAACGGGAAGCAAAGCCCATGAAGGAATAAAGACTGAGGGCTTTAAACACTGACACAAATGAGGTTAGCTGATATTACCCCACTTCACACTCTGCTTTGCCCTGACATAGTGAGGGTTTCAGGTCATTGTCAGCTTCAGGTCATTGTCAGGTCCACCTCTAAAAGAGATTGCCAAGAACAAAGAAACCAAATCACCAAAAAGTAAAAGTAAAAATAAAAACCTCTGACCAAGCTAAGACTCTAAACATAGCTTTTCCATTTACCTCAACGCAGATAATTCTAAGGTATATATTTCTGATTCTATTCATTCCATTTAAAAGAGAAAGACCACACCAGGGTAAGCAATGCAGGGTGGTCAGACACATAATCTAATGACAGTGTGTGGAAGCCACTACAGAAGACAGCAGGAGCACTGCCAGAGTGTGTTATGGGGCTGAGTGGCTGATTTCTATGCAGGGTCCACCAATATTTTCCAAGTACAGACAGCTTTTATTGAAATAAAAATAGAAAATGCAGGACCAGAGATCACACTAAAAATTCAGTTTAGTAAAGACACAAAAACTGCCTGTGACAGTAGAAGATACTTTTTGGCCTTGCTATCCATAACAGAGAGAAATGAAACCATATACTAAAATCTTTTTATGAGTAGGCTAAAAGCTTGTCAGTCTTTACAAAACACCATGGAGCTGATGTCTGTTTCTTGTGCATTTGCTTTCCACTGACTGACACAATGCTTCTCTGATCCATTGGTTTTGTTTACAATTATACACTTTTAAAAAATATGAAGAATCAGCAGAGATCAGCAGGAAATGAATAGCTACGCAATTACTCCAAAATTATAAAAGTACAGTCATCATAAGGTACTCTTGCTACTCTCTACCTCTGCCCTTTTTCTAAGTAATGAATTGTCTAATTTTGAAATTATCAGAACATCACAGGAGAAGCACATTCAAACGACGTGATTTCCCTGAGTTAGTGTCTAGAAATGACCAGTTGTAATAAATAAGATTTAGCAAAGATCAGATAGGATAGAAGAAAAGTTATAGGTCAGTGAGTGAAGGCTTTGGTTTTTCCACATATATATTTTAATTCTGTGGGATCTCTAAATTTCCATTTAGGGTTAGAAGGTGGTAAAGACAGCCACGTCTAGAACCATGTCTAATCGATACCTTATAAGAGTAGGTGGCCAAAAATATACCTTGAATGGGCTGTACAGCCTTTGCTATCAAGTCCCATATCTGCCCACATTTTTAGAATGCAGCCTAGGTGATGGCACGATGTATGCGATAGAATAAGCCTCAGTTCCCGGATTGGCTCTACTGTTCACTAGCTGGGTAACCTCTAAAGTATAAAATCTCTCAACTGGAAAAAGAGAATAATAACATTTTTCTTACCTCCCTGTTGTACAATCAATGAGATCATGAAGGCAGAAGTGTTGGGAAAATTTAAAATACAGAAACACATAGATATTGCTACAGGTATTACACTTTAGTACAAAGGTAACCAAATTGCCTTTATTATGTTATCTGTCTACCTAACCTCCATCACTATTTCATCTAGGACTTCCCTGGCTGCTGAAAGTTTCCTGATTTTGTCTCCCAACAGTTCAGAAATACTAAATATCATAGCAATTTTGTTTGTCTTTGGCAGCCAGTGATATTTAGCTGACCTTTATCCCAACTTCATGAGTATCACCTGTATCAAAGTGATGACTACAAGTTTTTGGAATCAACTATTTTACTCAGCATCTTTTGGTAACTCTGGTATGACTATCTTGTTACTATATTTAGGGTACCTCTTGCTTTTTTTTTTTTAAATCACGAGTATATTTTCTTCTCAATGACATATATTGGATCATTAAGGGAGAAACTAAAAAAAATGTTTGTTGGAGAAATGTCTAGTCAATGATCCCAAAGATACACACACACACAAGAATGCCCTTTTCAATTAATACTAGTATTAACTATTGTTGTGTGGTAAAACAAGTAATTTACAGTTGATTCCAGAAACCTGTAGTCAGTTAATATAATTAAAATTTAAAAATCATGATAAAGATCATACATATTGATTATAATAATGTATTATTGTTGGATTTTTAAAATCAAAGACTTTCTGTAATATCAAAATAATTTAAAAGGCACTGTTTTTCAAAAATGTGCTTCTCTTTATTTCTTAATCCTTACAGTATTTTCCTGGGGATTCGGCAAACCTTGTAAAACTGAACAAAATTAGGATTTTGTGCTTCTATGTTTACAGAAGGAGCATATCAAGCTGACTTGAAAATCTTAAAAAAAATAAAAGAAAAAAAGAAAGAACCGTTCTTATTTCAAAGGCTAAGAAAATAAAGGTTATTTACCATACAGACCTAGACTTCTCGTTAAGTTGTTTTTGAGACAGCAAATTAGAAAAACATGGCCAGAGTTAGAGGTTACTCAATCAGGTTGAGGCTGGGACTCTATTCCAGCAGCTCCTATTCCTCAAATTATATCTGATAATGCTCTAAAGTCTAAACATATTTTAGTTCAAAAAGATACTTGGCTCTTAGATAGAAAATGGCACTAAGCTTCCAAAAATCAACAGGTTTACCCACCCTCTTCAAATGATGTATTTGTATTCAGAGTAATCTGCCACTCAGTACCTCTGAATTGTTAACATTTGAGGAACTGCAATTTTGAGCTGAAATGTTTGTTTTTCATTTGCCTGTGCATAATCACAGGATAGGAGCATTAATAAAGGGGTTGGTGTATTGGCCTATGCTGAGGCCTATTATTTAGGCAGAGTCATGGCAACAGAGCAATGCTGAACGTGTACAAGGGTACCATAATTTCAGCCTGTATTGTGTCAAGGGGAAGAGAAGACGTGTCCACAGAGAGAAGGGATGAAAAATACAAACATATTCGAAATTATCTCTTCATTTTCAAACCAGAAACAGCATCTATATTTCCCAGCAACTCAAGAAATATGAGTGGTAAGTCTTGCCCCATGCCAGCTACAAAAGTATTATCTGTTAGGTAGTATGGCGCCCATAAACTTAAAATCAGCAAAATCCATTGAACTGCATTTCCAAGAGAGTAGGAGACTTGAAATGGTAGTGCTCTGAGGATGTCCACGTGGGTGGGCAAGCATATGTTGCTTTTAAGCAGAGGAAGTGGTACACCACGATTTCTTCATAAGTGCGAGGTCTTTATAAACTCATCCTCATGGGGGCTGTTTT
Organism: Pan paniscus; assembly: GCF_029289425.2. Lineage (NCBI taxonomy): Eukaryota > Metazoa > Chordata > Mammalia > Primates > Hominidae > Pan > Pan paniscus. Next base: position 113,832,988 of record NC_073255.2, on the reverse strand, counting down.
AAATAGAAAGAAAATGACACACAGTCCCCAACCAAGCTTCCTAACTGTTTGGGGAGGGTTGCCACTTTCCCAAAACATTAGGTTACTGTGGGGGAATTTTCCAAAATTGTCAACAATTTCATTTTTAAACTGAGTTCTTCCTCTCAGCCTAAGACAGATGCAATACAGCACAAACTATATTTGGTCTAGCAGGAGATGTAAGTTATTTTTACTACGCTGACTCCTACCTGACAGTGGAAGACGTATTCTGGTGTGGTTTTCTTAAACTTCATGTTCCAAACCAAGGCCACTCCATCTGGTTCATGGGGAGCATCTTCATTGTTGTTGTAAGAAGCCACCATCAGCTCAGGGTACTAAATGGAAGAGGTCACAAGGATGAATTATGCTAAGATGACAACACAAGGAAAACTTTGTTATTCCTACGTACACGTGGTATACTACATAGTGTAAATGGTGCTTTCTGTTATGTTGTGGCATACCTACTATCAGCTTACTGCTGCAACCTCCTGCAGTCTTGTTTCTGCCTCCAACACTCTGTATGCGCTTGTCATACTCACCGGTAACTATCAAACTACAAACATCGCTTTACCTCTCCGTATTATTTGACACTTTGTGCTACTCCCTTCCTCTCCTGTATTGGCTTCCATTACATCTTTCTCTCCTGATTTTCTTCCCTGACTTCTCTTTTCAGTTCCTGCAGGTTCTCCTTCTATTACATAAATTCCAAGGAGGGCTATTCTCGCTGAGTAAGTTCATCTACTCCAGTGGCTTTAATAAGCTTAACATGCTGGTAATTTTCAAATCTATATCTCTAGGCTTAATTTCTCTCTGAGATGCAGGTCTTTATATCTGACTGCCTACTGGGGATTTCTCAGGGCTGTCCATAGACCCATCAATTGCAACACATAGAAAAATGATCTCATTGACTTCCACACGAAACCTACTGCTCCTCCATGTTCCCTATTTTAGGGTCTTGCACTAATATTCGCCTGGCCCAGGCCAGCCATTCTACATTATTTATTTATTTATTTATTTATTTTTTGAGATGGAGTCTCGCTCTGTTGCCCAGGCTGGAGTGCAGTGGCCTGATCTCGGCTCACTACAAGCTCCACCTCAGGGGTTCACGCCATTCTCCTGCCTCAGCCTCCTGAGTAGCTGGGACTACAGGCACCCGCCACCACGCCTGGCTAATTTTTTGTATTTTTAGTAGAGACGGGGTTTCACCGTGTTAGCCAGGATGGTCTCGATCTCCTGACCTCGTGATCCACCAGCCTTGGCCTCCCAAAGTGCCGGGATTACAGGCGTGAGCTGCCATGCCTGGCCCATTTATTTTTACTTCTTTCTCTCTCTCACTCCCATACACTAAATTTCCCTAATTCCTCAATACCTTTCAAATGAATATTTTCTTTCTATCTTTAAGGTCAGAGCCTGCTAAATTAATTTCTTATCTGGATGAAGGCAGCAGCTTCATAAATGGCTTCCTATACTGACCTACTCCATTCTCCATCCTTTATCAGGAAGACTTTACAAAATATGTATTTGGCTAAGTCATTCCTCAGCTTAAAATACTTTAATGGCTCATCATTACTTTCAAGGCAAAATGCAGGTCACAGAGGATCCTTAATAATCTGTCATTTTTTGCCTTTCCTGCTTACTCTCCTACAACCTTCCCTCTTTCTCCCCACCTCCCACACCCTATGACCCAGCCTCACTGGACTAGTTTTGAGGCACACAGATACATCTCTGTACCTGTGAGTCTCATACTCACTCTCACTGGGATGACCCTTCTGTGTTGTTTACATAATTAACTCATCCTTTAAGACTCAACACAGGCATCAAGTCCTCCAGACAATCCTGACTTAACCAACCACTTCCTTCCTTGCCTGTTATCAGCTCCCTTTGTATCATGTGTCTGTCCTGCCAATTAAAGCCCTTGTCAAATGCATTATAATTTTTTTTCTACACCTGTGTCTTTCACTCGATTGTAAGCTCTTTGAGAGTAGGGACTGGTTTTTGTTGACCTCTGAATCCAGGGTCAATTCCTAGCATATAATAAACTTGTGCCAAAATTTCTTTAATTATTTAAAATTTTTAATTTTAGTAATTCTGTGCTCAATAGAAAGGCTTTATATATCATCCTTTGTTGTCAAACAATGCTAATAATTAAAGGCTTAAATGCAAGAAATATAACCAGTAAAATAACAAGAAGGACTCTATAGTGATTCTAGGTATTAGAAAGACCTACTCACCCTACAAAAACTCTGTCCTGAGTGTTATTAAATAAACTGAGGATAAATCTCATAGGAAGTACTTATGAGTTAGGACACATTTCATGAAAATGTCATTCCTCCATAGGAGTCTCAAAAGGCAGCCCTATTAAAAATAGTATCAGGATTATGGCAGACCGTATCACTCTCTTCTTATAATTTAATTTTTTCCTCCTTTTTCATTATTCTATACATATATTTAATGGAAGATTGCCTTTATGAATTTGAATACAGATCTTTTTTTTTCTATTAAAAATAACTACATCTAAGTCTTATTCATTCTTCCAGCAGCCTCAACTAAAGAAATCTGCAGAGAGTTACAACGTGCTGGTTGTGCAGAGGAAGTATAAGCGTACAGTGACACACATGTATGTGGCCACCAGGGGAAGTAATCATTCTTTATTAAAAAACACTCCTCAGCGGATGAATCAAAGGCCTATTAAGAAAGCCTTTGATTCAAAGCCCATTCAAAGAAACTAACATCCAGATAAACACAGAAGTCTCCAGACTGTCCATCTGAAGTTTAACTATGTCACATGTGAAAAGGCAACTCTATAAACATCAACACCACTACCACAGGGGCTAAGGAGCAGCTAGATGTTTCTGCAATAATATCACCCAGCTGGGTCTCATTGTTGGTACCCACTTGCAGCTTTTCTTTTTCCATTTAAAAATATTTAAAATTATTTAGCTTTAAAACTCCTTTAGAAAACAGGGAGTGCTTTAGTAAAATTACCAGTGAAATGTCATTGGCATAATTTCTATAACTGAGATCATAAGGCCTAAAGATACTGATTTAAATTTTATCTCACGCAAGTTTTTGGGATTTCAAGGTGCCCTCTAGTATGTCTTTTTCCACCGTTTGTTTGAACATGACTAGTCATATTTTCTTTTTCCAATAAAAAATCTCTAAACAATTATTTAATCTTAAGTGTTGTTCGAAGTTATGTTTTTAAAGAGAATATAAAGAATTATGAAATTCATGATCATTTGGTTACTCATAGAGCTGAATTATCCAATACTTACCCTAGGAGAATTTTACCTGGAAATTACCAGATATGCTCTCAACCCCATTTTTTTTCTAACAAATAAATGAAACCTAGTTGGGGCGCAGTGGCTGAGGCCGGCAGAGGTTGAGGCCTCCAACGCAGAGGATGAGGCCAGCAGATCACTTGAGGTCAGGAGTTCGAGACCAGCCTTGCCAACATGGTGAAACCCCTTCTCTACTAAAAATACAAAAATTAGCCAGGTTGTGTGTGCCTGTAATCCCAGCTACTCGGGAGGCTGAGGCAGGAGAATTGCTTGAACCCAGGAGGTGAAGGTTGCAGTGAGCTAAGAGTGCACCACTGCACTCCAGTCTGGGTGACACAGTAAGACTCCGTCAAAAAAAAAAAAAAAAAAAGAACCTAGCATTTACTGGAGAGGAAGGAACCATCATGTTTTAAGTGCCCGTTATGAACCAGACACTGATATGTTAATTCATTTGGTCCTCATAACTCTCTAAGGTAGGCAATGGTTTACTCATTTCCACAGACAAAGAAACCCAGAGTCCTGGGTTAAATAACATATTCCATGCTATGTTGCTAATAAGTGATAAAGCAAGAACCCCACTTAAAGTCTGTTGGGCTTCAAAAGCCTTCTCCTTTCCTGTCCGCTGTGGCATGCCTCAAGTGTCCCCTATAAATATGTAAGGCACCATGACAGGTAAAATATGTGACATGAATGCCCTGAATAATAGGCTCTTCTCTATAGGAACTTATCATTAGATGGAGGGAGGTAAGACACACATAGAAGTAACTACAAGACAAATACAAAAGCAGACCATGACAAGTGCTAAGACAGAGGCAGAAGCAAGGTTCTGTAGAAGCATGGGGCCAGGTATGCTAGCTCATGCCTGTAATCCCAGCACTTTGGGAGGCCGAGGAGGGTGGATCACCTGAGGTCAGGAGTTCAAGACCAGCCTGGCTAACACGGTGAAACCCCGTCTCTACTAAAAATACAAAAATTAACCAGCCCTGGTGGCTTGCTCCTGTAATCCCAGCTACTCGGGATGGGGAGGCACGAGAACGCTTGAACCCAGAAGGCAGAGGTTGCAGTAAGGGGAGATCATGCCACTGCACTCCAGCTAGGGCGACAGAGTGAGACTCCATCTCAAAATAAATAAATAAATAAGCATGGAAGCTGGTGTGGGGTGTGGCAGGAAGAGAAATTGAAAGGGATTTCTCAGAAGAAATGAGACCTTGAGCCTTGTCAAGTGGGTAGGTTATCAGGACAGATGACAGCAGGGACAAGAGTCCAAAGAGGGGTGCAGGAGACCCCTCTTGGTATCTGCCTGGTTCATGTGAATCTCTCTCTTTGGAGATTACCCCAGTCAACAGAAGCCTAACTTCCCAGGGATAATTAATTAATTGCAGGGTTGATACTTGACCCAGCTGAGCCAAAGGCGTTCTCTAACCAGAATATTGTAAACTTTGAACTGAGACACAGGACCTGGGAGCTGGCAAAGGGGTCTGGATAAGGACAGCAGCCTGTTGGTGAGGTCCCTCGGGCTGCCCAGACTCCTAATATTTCTAAGTTTTAGTTCTTCATCTTTTTCATGAATTCCGTAACTACTATAATGGCTCCCCAGTAAATTCCTCTGTCTACTTAACCTAGTCAAAGGTGAAGTCTTTTTGACCAATACAGTGAAGAAGAATATGTCCAATAGACATCAGGTTGTAGTATTAATATGTGGCTAGGAGGCAGGCTATATCAAGCTGTATAAAAGAAGAAAGGCCTGGAAATGCCTCAGGGCATCATCATGGAAGTCACTGAACACAGGCTAATGATTTTAGATTTTATTCTGGGGGACAATAGGAGTCACACTTTGCAACTAATGATAATACTGCTACTGCTCTTCTCACTACTATGTCACATTTATCAAGTACTTCTTATGCACCAGACACTTTTAAAATTATTAGTCCTTTATTTTTATTTTATTTTATTTTATTTTATTTTAAAGACAGGGTCTTGATCTGTCTCCCAGCCTTGAATGCAGTGATGAGACCTTAGCTCACTGCAACCTCTGCCTCCAGGCTCAAGCAATCCTCCCACCTCAGCCTCCCACATAGCCGGGGCTGCAGGCATGCACCACCATGCCTGGCCAATTTTTGTATTTTTTGTAGAGATGGGATTTTGCCATGTTGCCCAGGCTGGTCTTGAACTCCTGGGCTCAAGTGATCCTCCTGCTGTGGCCTCCCAAAGTGTTGGGATTACAGGTGTGAGCCACTGTGTCCAGCCAAATTATCATTCCTTTATATGCATTAATTCATTTAACACTCACAATAAATGTGTGAGCTAGGTATTATTATCATCATTTCATGAATGAAGAAACTTAAGCCAAGAGAAGTTAGGCAATTTGCCCAAGTTGATACAGAGTGTATAAGTAATCTTTACAAAGATTAACCAGGTAAAAGTACTTATAGTGACTTAACCTTATAGAGACTGACAGTAGGGAGACCAGTAAGACGCTGTTTCCTAACATAAGCAAGAAGTAGAGGGCATGACATAAAGTAGGTGTCAAATCCATGTTCGTGGATTTGCACTGGTGTCAATAGTAATCTTTTTGCTGTTGTAAATTTGATTGGATTTAGCAACTAACTGAGTTGCCAAAGATTACTCAGGTTTGCATCCTGGATGACTGCAGGAGTGGAAGATGCAATTTACATGTGAGAGGAGTGAGTATACATGGTGGGAGTAAGATCATGAGTCTGATTCTGCACACATCTGAAAACTGTCACGTGGTATGTGATAGTATTATTGACTGACTGTGCTAAATAATGTTCAATGGGTGACAAAGTTGACATAATCCTCCAGCTTCCCAGATTTCTTCCAAGGAATGATGTTTGACGATATTTTGTAAATATTTCAAAGTTAAAGTGTTCTGGTTTAAGAAGCCCAGGAGATCAAAGGAAAGCTATGCTGAAACCTTATAATTTCTTTCTTTTTCTCCTCTCAGTTCTATTCTGTTACATTCAGGAGATCATCCTAGACACACACGCCACCACTGCACACCAAGACTGTTCCTCTCTCTCTCTTCTTTCTTAATATCATTCGATTGCATCTAAATCCATCAAAAAGTCTCTTTATCCCATAAGTATGTAATCCTGGTCCTTTGAACCCCTCAACAGTGTTGTGATGCAGGAGGTGAGGGTTCTAATCTCTTTTTCTTACGCCTCATATACAACACATTTTTCAAAATTGCAAACCTCTTCCCCACAGCGTAGGTAGGCAGGTCACACAAAAATAGGGGAAAATAAATGTGGTCTCTCCATGGTAGAGTTTCTGTTATTTCCAACTTCACTTCCTCCAACACAAACATCATGCGAGACCCTGTGTGGAAACACCTCCACAGGCAATGTGGCCCATCACCTACTGAGGCAAGGCGGGACCAGCCCCACCCCGTGCCTCCTCAGGGAGTGTTATCAGCTGACCCGGGAACAAGGTTGTAGTTGCCTTTGAGGAATGTGTCAGATAAGGTTCCTGTGTGATTCCCCAACTCTGAACAAGTGAACAAGCTGAGCTAAGTGTTTCCTCAGGCTTGGATCTGATTTCTGTGCACACACTCAAGCATGCTCAGAGACCACCCACACACTGGTGGAAAGTGGTTGGGCAAACCCTGCTTGTCTTCGTCTCTGCAAGATCACTCACTGTGTGCTTTGTTGTTTGGATACAAAAAGGAATTCAAGAGGAGAGAACATTCACCCACTTTATTGCTGATGAGGGTCTAGTTGTGGGGAATTACACCCCTCTTTTGTTCCCCTGTTCTCCAATAGGATTAATTGGGACTTACCATTTTATAGCTCTGCCTAGAACACCCTCTTCTCCCCTCCATTTGTCTAAATTCCAGTCTTCTGAGAAGCGCTGTCTGACCAGAGACAGATTCCAACCTCCACTGAACTTTGAGAGCACTTGCTATCTGCCCCATATCATTCTGCACCTTTACAACTTCTTTTAGTTTCAGATCCAGAAGCTCTTTGTGAGAGGCAGTGGTTAAGAGCATATGCCACGGGATGCTAAAATACTTTGGTATAAATCCCCACTATACCACACCCTAGTTGAGTGATTTTTCAGCAAGTTATTTAGCTTCTCTGAGCCTCAACTTCTTCAAATATGTCATGGAAATAGTAAGGGTGGCTGCCTCATATGATTGTTGTGAGGGGGAAATAAGAAAGCCTTCATAGCAGCTATCATGGTGCTTTGTATATAAGAAAAATAAATTAAAAGCTAGCTATGACTATTATTCCCAATAAAAGCATTGAAAGCAAGAAAGCAGAAACTGTGCTGTGCATAAGTGCTTAGGAGTAATCATTCCTGCTTCTCTCACTGTTCTTACGTCAGTGTTATTGCAGGAAGGAACATTGTTGTTAAGAATGTGGGCTCAGGCATCAGATGCTTAGGTTCAAATTCTGATGTCACTACACTAGGCTGTGTGCCTTTGCATGTTACTTACCTACTCAGTGCCCGGTATATTGTCACCTAGTTGAGTTGGCCATTCAGCAAATTGGCGTTTGGTAAATTTGCCTGCTTTCACTCTGAATGCCACACTGATGGGCTTAGACTTCTTTTCTACAGGCAATGGGGAGTTTTGGTCTAGGGAATGAAGAGATCAGGTTTTTGTTTTTTGTTTTTTGTTTTTTGAGATGGAGTCTCACTGCATCACCCAGACTGGAGTGCAGTGGCAACCTCTGCCTCTCGGGTTCAAGCAATTCTCCTGCCTCAGCCTCCCGAGTAGCTGGGATTACAGGCATTTGCCACCACACTCTGCTACTTTTTGCATTTTTAGTAGAGAAGGGGTTTCACCATGTTATCCAGGCTGGTCTCAAACTCCAGACCTCAAGCGATCCACCTGCCTTGGCCTCCCAAAGTGCTGGGATTACAGGCTTGAGCCACCTCACCCAGCCGAGTGATCAGATTTTTATTTTAGAAAGATTGTTTGGGTAGATTTCTCCAGGGGAAAACTGTATGTGGACAAGCATGAAGGTAGAAATATCAGTTTGAAGGTTAAGAATAGTATTAGATGATGAATACATGAATGAAGACATGGAAAGTCTTCGTGATAGACTGGGTCTGGAAGAGAAGAGGAAGTTGTCAATGTTGATGAAAGTTCTGCTTTAGGCTTTTGGGTATATTGTGGTGCCTTTAACATACAGATCATATAACAGGTAAAAAAGGATTTGAGATATATGAAAATAATGAGTTACTAATTCATTTAAGATTCTATGGGACACCTAGAATAGTGGCTCTGTCTGGTGTACAAAGTGAAATTCAGCAGGGAGATTGGGCGGGAGATATAAACAGGCTGTTCGTGGTTGAATCCTTAGCAGTGGAAGAGATCTCCTGCAGAGAGCACATCAGGAAGAAGAGCAGGGCTTGAGAGCATGACCACAGGGACCTCAAGGATGGTCAGAGGAAAAAGAAATCCTGGAGAAGTCAGAGAACTAGGAGACAGTAGAGAGGAGTAGTGAGAATTCAATGGAAAGAGGATGTTTCTATAGGCACAAGGAAGCTGACTAAGCTGCTTGACAAAGAAAGGTCAGGACAGATGTGGGATTAAAAATATCCACAGGATTTGACAAGTAGGAAATCAGTGGTAATCTTAATGGAATAGTTTCATGGACAGAACAATCTGGCTTCTTGTTTGGTACCTAGCACATAGTAGGTACTCAATAAATACAAATAACTGAGTAGAGAATTGAAACTGAAACCTCAGTAAAATGAGGGGAAAAAAACCAACAGGCATAGAGAGGAAATCGTAGGCAAGTAAACAAATCTCTTATTTTTTTTAATACAAATGCCACGAGAACACAAGCCCAGTTTGTCCCAGCCCAGCAATAATTCTTACCTGGAGGGACCAGTCCATACAAGTGACCACTCGATGCTTGGACCAATGCTCATCATAGAACTGACGATTGAAAGAAAGATTGGCTCCAGCCTGAACATCCCTAGGAGGATTTAAACATCAGAGATAAATATGGAACTCTTTCTCTATGCTGCTCATATAGAAGCACTGATATGGCAAAAGCCTGGCACACAATACTCTCTGAGGCCAAAATGTTAATCTAGACTACATACCCTGATCAAAATTAATGAACTAAAGATGGTCTTCTTTATGAAAAGCTCTTTCTAACCTGACCTGGCAAGGGTTTCCATGTCATTCCAAGACTGTTATGAAATGTCAGATTTGTTTCAAGTTCCCATCTTGACCAGTCCCAAGCTTTCTCCAACCCTGGTTCAGGCCAGAGCCTCTCCCTGAAAGGCTCTGGCCTGAAGCAGTGCTTATTAGAAATCTCTGCTATCAAGGGAGCACAGCACACCAGAGGATTCTTTGATATCGATACTACCTTATTTGTCCTTAGACCAGAAATGATATGCATGTTTTTATTTACTTGTAAATGCTGACAGGCTGTAGCAGTAGCCTCCTCACTCAATAGTAAGTGATAATTTCTACCATGAGACAGGCGTGGTAGACAGTGGAGGATTCACCAGATATGTTCCAGATGCTTATCACTTCTGCCATGGACCAAAACAGCATCTGAATCTAGGAGGATTACACTTTAGCCAGTGTTTACTTGGCTGACACTCAACTGGCCATAACACCTCCTTCAAGGAACTCAGTGCTGGTTATGCAGCTGCTCCACAAGCTGAGTATTTACATCGAGTAATGTTTGTTCTGGACCAGGAACTATGGGATCTGCATAAAAAGCTGCCTAAGTTGCTTGGGCTTTGGTTCAGAAATTCTTCTACACCCACCTTTCCTCTGTTCATTTGCTTCAACTGCTGGCTTGCGCCCTGCATCACTTAACTTATATGGCTCTTGTTCAGACTGGGTGACCTGACTTCCAACAAGTTATTTGGGCTCTAATTAGTAAACCTAATATGACATTTTTTTTTCTGCTAACCCTTCCTCAGCTCCGCCATTGCAAACTCAGGAGATATATATATATATATATATATATATATATATATATATATACATACACACACACACACACACACACACACACACACACACACGTCCTGCCAGGAGCCTAGGATAATACTGAGCCAGGCACACAGAGGGAAATAGGACCAACAAAATCAAGAAAGTCATAGAAAAATGGCTTTTCAAAAAAACACAAAGATTGTAGAGCATATATATTCAAAATACTGTTGTCTCTTCAAGGTAGTCTAAAGATGCCGCCTACTGTTGAGAACATGTACAGGACTCCCTTTTGAAATTGGTTTTCACGCCTCTGTTACATTCCCTTGAGCATCCTCAATGATGATAAGATATCGTCCTTTAAGAATGTATTTGGATTTTAGAAACGGCAAAAAAAATCAGGCCTGATGAAAAAGGCAAGTGACCCTATCTTCACATATCATTCTTGGCCAAAAGAGATCTGTGGCTAAGAACAGCTATATTTATGTTTATAAGGCTAATATAGTCCCTCCTATTCTCCCCAGGATGATGGTTGACAGTCACGGCCTTTTCTAATACCTATGCTACAGTCACAGAGGAAGTCATTTAGGGACACTTGCTTTTATTGATTAGTTTTGTTTTGCCTGGAAATATATTCTTACATATATTAATATGTTTCCTAAAAGGCATATACACATATGCATACTTTCATGATACCAAAAAAAGGAAACATTTTCCAGTCTCTGTTCATCATTACACACATCAGTTAACTTCTCCCACACCTCATGTTTATTTTCTTCAATTTCCTATTTGCTTGGACATCAGGAATAAATCTAGTAGATACAACACGAATCTCCTTTGCTGCTCAAAAGAATGTTTTCTCAGAGGATAATGCATGTGACTCTGCCAGTCTCAATCACCTGGACTGTTCCCCAGATACCAAGTTCAAAAGCATTTCACAGAAGCACATGATAATTACAAGGAAGCTCTAAGCCAGAAGTTATCACCAAAGCCCATAGTCAAAGCTGTTCAGCAAGATCAATTCCAAAATTTCACCCTCCTCTGATTTCTTAATTTGGAATTTTCCTAGTCAGAACATAAATAAATTAGAATTAACAGATAACTTACGCTATTTTTTAAAGAATGCACACAAGAGACTAACCCATCTTTTTCCTCTAACTCTCGGCCGCTGTAGTCAAAAAAGATGTCGGAATCTTCAGCCAGGGCTCTTTCAATTACCCGTATTGTCCGGTCAAAAAAGATGAGAAATTCCTCTGAATGAAGGATCTGCTGTTTTTCTTCCTCTGTCAACTCTCTTGGAGGGGCTTTATTTATTTATTTTTTTGTAAAAGAGATTGTTAGGGAAGAAAAAGGGACAATTAAAACTTATCAAGAGGAACCCAATTCTTGAGAGAGACTGCTTATCAAAGGAGTGGCAAGACACAGTGAAACAAATCATTGCTAATATTGATTCTAAATTATTTACAAATTCACACCAAAGGTTTCTGCAGATGTCCCCACAAAAAGATTGCATATTTGGTCTAATTATTATTTTGAAGAGTTGAAGAAGATTACAAATAAAAATAGATTGGTGTGTTTTTAGCAATCAGTTCTAAATGTTTTTTTAACTTGAAAAACAGCTTAAATATGGCATAATAGATAAATTCACAAAACTATGTATTTATATATGCTATTATGCTATTGTACTATTGTCAAGCTGGCAATATTAAATAATTAGGAACACTCTATAATATGATCCTCATAGTACCTTTCCTTTTTCTACTGAGTAAATTCATAAATTCATTTTATTTTAAACGGTTAGTTGGTAAGCGATTGTTATATAGATTATATTCAAAAGCAGAGATATATCATTCCAAACCTGCTTTCACTCAAGATCTTCTGCTTTTAAACAAACACATGGAACAAATACATGCTTCTATAAAACAACCCACAATTGTTTTTCTGCCTTACTTTTCTGGTATGATTAATCTTATCGAACTAAATTTGAAGATAAAAAATGAGACAAAGAGATCAAATAACTAGTAGCATGTCATAGTTTCTGAAAGTGAGCTCAACTTAGAGTCACCATTTGGTTACATAAACCATTCCTTCAATTGAGAGTTTTACATAAAACCTTAGGGAAGGGATTAGGAACTCCCCAGACCAAAAAACCCTCAAGGGCAGAAACTGTCAGCTGAACCTTTGTGGTTCTTCAGGAACCCTAGTTCAACTCTGGTGGAGAGAGCCTACAATAAACTTTTCATTGGTTACTCTTTCAGTAAGTAGTACAGAAGCTCCTGAAGTTAAACTTACAGGAGGAGGGTAGTGCATTACAATCACAGGTGGAGCCTCTGGTGGAATCACTCACCTACAGGGTTTTCCAAGCACTTCCACAACCATCCTAACAACAAAATCGATTTCCACCTGGCCATATGGTCAGAAGAATCTTTTAGGTACTATCACCTGTAGCACAATATTTTATGAAAGTGTTACACAATTGGACTAATTGTATCTTGAAGCCTAAGAAATCTGTAGTGTCAAGAAGCCCTTCTACAGAGTCAAGTCATGGCAGTGGATCCAATGTTCGTAACATCTCCCTCTTTCTAGCCTCCCCTTCCCTGCCCCAGACCATGAGGCAGGGGGTCTGGAGAAACATGAGAATCTCTATTTGTACAAGAAACTAGAATGATCCTGATGTAGTTGGTTCACACCTTAAGAAATGCTCTCCAGGTAATATTAGGGCAACACGTGATTCATCCATTATAGCAGAAGAATTTCTCCTAACACACCCCACCTCGTAGTTTCTAGCAGCCCTAAATAAAATTAGAAATATTTCTTTGCTGTCTAGGTCTCCAGAGCCCTAAATATTCCAGTGTGTACTGAGACTTTCCAAGGACCCCATTAACTTCTACTGAGCAGTGCTGCTGAGACACTAGTTTGTGAAATGCTGAATCAGACAATATGCACACTCAGACTTAGGCTAGGTAGTGGGGAAATAGGTGGAGGTCATAAATAACACAAAGAACTCTACAACACCAACCTGCAATCAAGCACCCTGCCATATGCTAGATTTGATTAGTTAATCAATGCACTGAAGCTCTTTGAGCAGTAGTTTTATCTATGAAATGGGGATGATACCTAAACTTTAAGTCTGGTTTAAGAATTAAAGCTAAATATGCTGGGCTTCAATGAAGTAGCAATTTACTAGTCTGCTTCCTAAAACTCCTGTAAATGAGACATTTGAATTATTTCGCTCCAGAATATAATAAAACTACAAAATGGAACTAGGCAAAAGGGGAACAAACCCTACTAAGTCCATTTTGTTTTGGTTAATGCTGTTACATAAATGAATAAACCTGACTAAACAAGAATACTATAGGCCAAGAAGAATGTCTTATTCAAAAAGACTCACTTGGCTTTGGTCACTGTTAATAGATGACTTGAGACACACTTGAAATTAAACAAAGTAGTAGGAATTTTTCTCCTTTATTTGTTAAGATATTAAAAAATCTTTCTAGTCTCTGTTTATCTTTTTGAGCCACTTCTATTTCACCTGTATCTTTCCTTACAGGTCCATTACCTCGAATAAAAAATAGTATCTATGTAATTTTCTGTAATTTTTTTCTTCCCTGTAGCTTATTGTCACTTTGATCTCAGCTTTCAAGACACACAACTTCTTCTCTAACAGAAACATAAATGGCTGATCAAAGTGTGCTTGCAGAGGCCAAGTTCAGGTAGGTGGAGCACTAGCCTCTCCAGATATTATGATTGACAATACAATATTTGGCTTGAAATTAAAATGCTACAGAAGCAAACAAAAGATACATTTTATATTAAGCTTTGATGTCAAACAGGGATCAAATGACATGATTTGTTAGCACAAAATAATCAGATGCATGTGCAGATGAGTACTTTTTAAAAGTCATAAACAATATTCAACTTAATTAAATAGGGCCATAGTAATTTTTGATTAAATAAACAAAACCACCCATACTCAAAGATCTTTAAATTGATAAGTGTTGTTCAATATCATGAAAACATAATGGAGTATCCAGGAACCACAACCAAAAGGTGTATTCAGAGATAAAAACCTCTCCAGGCATCATATTTCATGAAAGAAAATTGGTTGATTAATGGATTCCACAAAGTTCAAAATACAGGAATAAACAAATAGAATCGGAATTGTTTTACTCCAAGATAGATGCCATATTCTACCTCAAGTATCTGTTTCTACAGCTTTTCCCTATCCCTGGAATCTAATAAATTATTTTTAACAAGCTCATGGCATTAAAAAGATAGGATTTAATAGCAAAGGGCATACCAAAACAAAATGTGGGCATGGATAATAGTTTTTCTTATAGGTTAAGCAGAAAATACTATTATAGCAGATTTTTTTTCTTTGTTTTCACAACACAAAACATGGAGTGTTTCTGCCAAGAACTGGCAGCTAACAATACTTTGTGCATTTAAAGAGCTCTTTAAGAAGAAGTAGATTCTACACTATGAAAAGTAGAATGCATGGATGTAACTTACATGTAATCCAAATGATAAGACAATTTTCAAAGTTACCAAAATTTAACCAGTTATATTGAATTTGAATAACATGTATGAAAGAAATTTTACAGAATACATGAAATTAAGAAGACAGCCTAATTCTACAAATCTGTGGCCTGCAAAATTAAAATAGAATATAAATTTCACTTAGGGTCCACTTTTTATTGTAGAAATGTTAATTTTTCTTATTTTTATATGAAAATACTTTTAAATAAATCTTTCAAGCATGATTGTATTTCATTTGCCATGTTTTCTTGACCTTTCCTGCTATCCTCAATGTATACTTTGTCAGTTTCTCTTTAATTAATTTATACTACTTTAAACTATATCTTTTGGGTTCTGCCTTCTTGTGATTTTTTTCCCTCTATAAAAATGTACAATTTATAATGAAGTTCACAACTTATACTGACTTTTTTAGTATCTCATTTCTGTTAAAAGATATTTTAAAAATATCTACTACAAATATGTCCTGACTTGTTTCAGTGATGCTGCTTTAAATTTCAATATAAAAATTATTCAAAAATATTTTTCAAGGATCTCTAAGAGATAAAAAATAAAACCCATGTAGCCAGGAAAAACATTAGATTAAATAAGGACAGTGGCTCTCATGGGAATTTTACAGTGAAATCAGTTCATAAACAGCAGCAAGAAACCAAACCAAACTAAAAGTGAAGGATATCTTTCTGTGAAGTCAATGTGAGGTTTATGAGTTGATTTGTATTTACAAAAAAGTTAGGTTCCCAGTTGTATTGTTTTGAATTTGTAAACATGAAGACATGAGGACACTGACATATAGAAGTTTTCTAAACTTTGATTATAAGCTAAAATATACCTGATTTTTTTCCTACTCTATGGCAGAAAAAAGTGAAACAGTAATAAATCAAGACTGCATTTCTTTAGTGTTTAATGCACTTTGATGTCACATGGGCAAAAATGTCAAAAGTTAGTGAGTACTGATTATTTTCCCCATGTCCCCCTCACCACCTTTTTCTTCCTTTTCACTCCAAAAAAAAAAAAAAAAAGCCAGATTTCTCAAAAATGTGTTCCCTGGTTTGAAACTGTGTATGTCAAGTTTCAGCCCAGAGCAAATTTTTATGGCTGAGTAATAAATCCTTGAAACACAAGGTTCGTAATGGAAGTGCTGACACAGCCCTAACTACTATGCAGTCGTGTGAATGGCGCCACGATTATATCTGCTAGAGATTCTTTCAAAAGTTTGCAAAATACTGTCTTGCTTTAAAAAAAAAAAAAAGCCAGAGTTTGATGCCAACATAAACATGCTTTTAACCCATTATGTGTTAATTTGCAGAAAAGCCATTAATGGAGAATAAGGCATACAGTGCAGCAGGAACAGGAAATGTTCTTTCAAACTTCTTTTTGACTTTTAACATGACTTTAATCAATTCCATGAAGCATGAGTAACAGTTAAAACTGAAGGGTGTTTTCGCTTGGAACTTAAGAAGGAGGTTGCTTTGCTTTGCTGGAGAAGACGACTTGGAGATTGGGGCTGGGGTGGTGGTGATGGGGAATCCATGCCAAGACACACAAAATATACCCTGGCTCCTTATCACCAGGCGTATTTTAAGAATATTTTGCAAAGGGTAAAGGAGTACTTTAATAGATCCTGACTTATTTTGTACCTCACTACACCTGTAATCATGATATTCTACTCACCAACTTTTTTTTTAAAAGTCGTTTTTAGTATAAGTTTAAATGTGAGATCTCTTCGATCAAATTCATTTGGACTCTCAGAAAGAGTAAGCCTTGTGTCTTCTGTGGATGCCACTGTTAAAATGCTGAATCTTCTCCTAAACCTTAGTCACACCCTAGAACTTGACAGCAATTGAACTTCTCAATGTCTGAGACCTAGCACAGTAACAGAAATAAGACCTTTAATGATAGTTCTCCAACAAGTTTAAAGGACTTTGCTTGCATCTCTATTGAAAGTTCCACATTTTTTAAATGTACTAGCTAGCTGGGGCCCCTGTAACCATGTTCTCATTTCAAAGCTATGGGCTATGGCAAAGCTGAGCACAGAGAGCTGGGGCCCCCAAGGGCATCCATCCCATCAGGGTAGAAACCAGTTATAGACCCAGGCACTGCAAGGCAAGACTACTAATGATAATTTAGCAAACTTTTATACAGCACTTACTTTGTGCCAAGTATTGTTCCATACTAGCCCTGTTGAGTTTTTTAAAAACCTGTTTGCCAGATGGGGAAACTGAGGCAAAAAAAGGTTAAACTAACTTAGTCTGTAGTGATCACTCAGCTAATAATTGACAGAGACAAGATTTTATCCCAGGTAGTGTGGCTCCAGAGGCTATGCTTTTTCATCACTATCTTGCACTGGCCTTTAGATACCTGAGATTGCAAAAAACAAACCAAAACTAAATTAAACACCTACACTCAGACACACTTCAAATGAGCCTCAATATGAAGTGATTTTTAATAATTTTCTAAAATTGAGGCTGGGCGTGGTGGTTCACACCTATAATCCCAGCACTTTGGGAGGCTAAGGCGGGTGGATCACGAGGTCAGGAGTTCGAGACCAGCCTGGCCAGTATGGTGAAACCCTGTCTCTACTACAAATACAAAAATTAGCCAGGCGTGGTGGCAGGCACCTGTAATCTCAGCTACTCGGGATGCTAAGGCAGGAGAATAGCTTGAACCTGGGAGGCGGAGGTTGCAGTGAGCTGAGATCGCGTCGCTGCACTGCAGCCTGGGACAGAGTGAGACTCTGTCTCAAAAAAAAAAAAAAATTGCCCCATTTAACTCCATATGATATGGATGTCATTTGTAATAGGCATTTGGGCTTCTCTAATTTTCTCATGAGAGCACAACGTGTTGAAGTGAGTACTTGGGATCAGTAGGTATCAATTCCTACAAAGACCCCCGTGCTGAACATCTGCCACACTGTGCCAGAGCCACAACCATCTT
Organism: Pan paniscus; assembly: GCF_029289425.2. Lineage (NCBI taxonomy): Eukaryota > Metazoa > Chordata > Mammalia > Primates > Hominidae > Pan > Pan paniscus. Next base: position 113,815,291 of record NC_073255.2, on the reverse strand, counting down.
TAAAATTTACAGATCAAATGAGCTTCTAATCAGAGTTATATTGATCTATACTTGGGACACTCAGTAGGAAATATGGAAGAACCTTTTTAATCTACACAGTTCTTAGGTCCCGCTCTTCATTTATTTGCCAGCAAGTAAGACAAGTTCAAAATTCTCTTCTGTCTCCATGGGCTGAGAATCTCAAAGTAATACAAAATTGGGTTTGTAAGGAAATGTCACCTGCAGTATTTCATGTCCCTCCTTTTCTTTTCTTTTTTCTTTCTTTCTACTTACAGGCACAGTGCTATTATGAGGAGGGCAACAGGGTAAAATGTAAACTTTGGATTTAACTCTAAATCTTGGATCATGTACTTGTACATTATGTATCCTTGGATAAAGTTTTAGACCTCTCTCTTCCTAGTTCTCTGCCTATAAATAGGGGTAATAACAGTATCTGCTTCAAAATGATGTTGTAAGGAGTGAGTAATATCTGTGGAGTGCTTAGAAGAGAGCCAAGGGCATAGTGAGCCCTTAATAAATGTTAGTTATTATTATCACCAGAACATGTAAGAGGTTGTTCCTCCTTATACAGGCAGAGTTGCAGAAGAAAAATTTTAATAGCAGAGTTACTAGCGTTGATCACTATTAATGTTTCTATGTAGATCACATGAAAACACTTTAGAATTTATTGACAAAATAATTATATCTAGTCCTTTGCTTTACTGTTATCATTGGGAATATATGGTTCTGTGAACGAGATAACATGGCAATTGGTAACAAGTGTTCTGGAATTGTGACTAAAATTGTTACTGAAATTGTGGACGTTTTACACTTTATTTGCCTTTATCAGTCAAGAAATAAATGACTCTTGCTTTGGAGATTACAGTTTATGTTGCTAAATGTAATGTATCGAACAATCATAGAAAATCTTCCATATAGGGGATGCAAATTCAATTTTTACTTAGCTCTATAGTCTCTTATATTAGTAAAGACAAACAAAACAATAAAATGATTACTCAGTTTATTTTCCATACCATACCTTCCTTCACTTCCTGTTTTTTGTCCTGATTTTCCAGTTCTGAGTCCTGGCCAACTTTAGATTCCACCATTTCCTCATCTTCCTCATCCTCTAGAAAAAAGAAAGAGAAAAATACAACATTTTCTTTCCTCCAAATCAAAGTCTTTGGTTGATAGTGGGAGGTAGGGGTAAAGGGTAAAGTTCCAATCATTTAGGGCAACATCTAAGTAAATCAGTCCACAATGAATGCCCAAGATAAATGTTCATGAATTTATGAATAAATTATCTCCAAAAGGGGCCTCTTTGAAAATTTCCCCAAGCTGTTGAGAAAACCATACTGAATGGGCACCTGTACATCCAGCTCCAGGCCCTCACCACGTGGGATGTCTTGGAATTGCCTCCCTGACCTCTGAAGCTTCTTCGAAGACGGCCCAGGAACAGATTTTAAAATGTTTCCACCTGGAGCACATTTCCCACAGGGAACACCTGTTGTACAGATGACTCATTTCCAATTTAATTCTCACCAAATTAATTTGTTTTTGACCTACAGGAAAGGGTTAAATACAGGTCTGACCCCAGGTCAAATGCCATTGGCAAGTAAACAACCAAGGGAAGGGCCCCCAAAGTCAATGCCATTGGTCTGGGAGAAAACAACTCAAAATGGTATTTACACATTCAGAGCAGTTCATGCATTAATGTGAATTTCATGAGACTAACAAGTGGACTGAGTTGGCTACCCCTGCCAGATGTTACAGTGCCCTTCCTGCCCTATGCAAATGTATGCTCATTTTTCCTCTACTCTCAACTTGCCTTTCCTAGAGGCCCCTTCCATTATAGAGTGTTTGAAAGCATCAGGCACAGTGTAGAAGGTTTAGGGGAGTGTCAAGGTGTCACAAGAAAATCCAAATTATAGAAAATAAAACGATATAAAAAATTAAAATTTGCTTTCAGTCTTTAAATATGGTATTGTACTCCATGTAGGTTATTGATTTCATTGGTTCAAAGAGAGTTGAAAAGAAATGACTTTGCTTCTCCCTCCACCCCATATGTTCGCTCATTCAACAAATATTTACAGACCTTCTATAAAATCTCAAGCTCTGTAGATAGTCCCGTTTCCATCACAATAAATCCTGAGATTCATCAACTCAAAATTTCAGCAGCAATCACTTAGAATACATTATAAATGCACACTTAAATGCTCAAATAAATAAGTAACTTACAAAATTCTGAGTAAGCAACTTACAAAATTCTAACTAATATTAAGCAAGTGATTTGTGGTAGGAATATCAATTTTAAAAATACAGATATGTAAAATATAGCATTGCAATTTAGATATTAGAATTTGGAAAACATGAATTTTAATTGAAATATCATACTCTATAGGCATGCAGGTAGACTGTGGAGCCAAGCTCACTACTTTATAACCACATTATACATATATAAGAAAGGATGTAAAACATTTTAAAGAACTGTCATTTATTATTCACACAAACCTGAGGTCACAGTTATGAGATGAAAAGTCGCACTTAAAATTTTGAAAAGAACACTGTTACCTAGACTTTTAAACAAATAAATCTTTTAAAAGTTAAGTTATAAAAAGCATATCTATGTCCTTATCCGTATGTGAACATATTAATGCTATCTCTTCACACACACACACAAAATTCCATTTGGAAAGTCCTAATCAAAATATCCATCTCGACATGATGTATCTTCCTGACCCAAGGACTAAACACAAAGTCTAGTGAAGAACTAGCTAGAGAGAAGTTTCCTCTTTCAGTAATCCTTGGATGAAGAGGCAGTTTTCAAAAGGCCTCTCAGCTGTTGGTAAGTGGCTTCATTTCTGAACCTTCTGGAGACATTTCTTTAACAGATTCAGCAGCCATGCCCTGACACTTATTAAGTACAGGGCAAATACAATAAAAAACAAAGGTGATAAGGCCAGAACTATGGGTTGAACTGTGTCCCCAAAATTCATATGTTGAACTAATAAACCCCAGTACCTCAGAATGTGGCCTTATTTGAAAATAGGGTCACTGCAGATATAATTAGTTCAAATGAGGTTATAATGGAGTAGGGCACCTAATCCAATATGACTGGTGCCATTATAAAAAGGGGAAATTGGATGCAGACACACAAACATAGGAAGAACACCATGTGGAGATGAAGGCAAAGATCGGCCTGATGCTCTTACAAGCCAAGGAACACCAAAGAGTGCCAGAAAACCACCGGAAGTTAGGAGAACAGATTCTTCCTCACAGTCCTCAGAAGGAACCAAGCCCACAGGCTTCTTGATCTCAGATCCTAGCCTCCAGAACTGTGAGGCATTACATTTCTGTTGTTTAAACAGCCAGTTTGTGGTATTTCGTTATAGCAAAACTTGAAAACTAATAAAGCCAGTAAGTGCATTTCCTTCTATAATCTTACAATTTAGTAGAAGGGATACAGGAGATATTCACTAACACTTAAGGCAGTGATGAGTGCATCACTTCTATAATCTAATTTATTTATCAGAACTTAGTACCATTAGCCCAGTTTTACAGATGAGGAGACAGAATAATTTCCCCCGAAGGAACTGCAACCACATCCCGCTTCAAGTTCTGTCTGGCTCTGCCTGTTTTGGGGTCTGTGATCTTTAACCACTATGCAAACTGCCTCCTGAACCACAGCATGATGTGAAACAGAAATGCCATGGAGAAAGGACTGAAATACAAGCAGCTGCAATGTTCTATTGCAAGGTAAGGAGGCTTTGCAGGGACTTTTTGAGGTGGACTTGCATGGCCTCAACATGGATTGTTCTTCCACACTCAGGAGGTGAACAAATACAAGTTGTAGCTGAGAAGGTATGTTTCTCACCCTTGAGAGCTGTACATAATGGATTATTTTATTTGTCAGGTATTCTACAACCACATTCTGTTCTAATTTTCATTCTGGAATCCACTGCTTTGAGACCTGGCAGGCAATGCTTAATATGAAGTGTTAATTCCCCCAGCCAGAAAGATTCACAGCTTAGGTGAGAGCAGTACCCTAAAGGAAGTATTTGATCTTGTTCCAGGCTGGAGTCCACCACTTGCTGGCCCCTGGGTTTTATCCAATTCATAGGAACTCTCTGAGCCCCCATTTCTCATCTGCTGGAGTGGGATAATAATCCTTCCTTAAAACACGTTGTTGTAAGAATAACTAAGTAAAATAACCAATATAAAATTGCTTTTTAAACCATCAAGGTCATTGGGAACATACTTAAGCATAAATCTTCAAAACAAACATTGCCTTAGATTCTAACAAATATTGACTGAGCACTTACTATGTGCCAGGTGCTGGGCACACACCAGGGAACAAGACAGACAAAATAATCTCTGTGCTCATGGAGCTTCCATTCCAGTGGAGAGAAACCAAAAACAAATAAAAAAACAAAATATATACTGTGTCAGACAAGTGCTATGGGGGAAAATACAAAATAGGAAAGAGAGATTAGGCATTCTGGTCAAGAGTGGGAGAGTCTCAATTTAAAACAGAGTGAAAAGGTCCACCAAGGCCACAATGAGGTGACATGTGAGCAAAAACTTAATGGAGTTAAGGGAGTGAGTTGTGTGAAGACCTTGGAGGAAATAAGACTAATAACAAATAGATTCTTGCTTCTCAATCCATGGACGCGAGGGGAGTAATGGATCAAGGTCTGGATTCACTGATAATTAGTTATACTGACTATAGATAATAATTGTGCATTTATTAGAGCCATCTAGTTTGAGCACTTAAATCTTCTAGTTCTTAAAACTGAAAGTAGTTTTACCAAATGACTTTGAATTAGTCAGCTTAAATAGTAACAAGTTCTCATCTTTCACAGCTATAAGGGTGTTTATTTTAAACATTAATTCTCAGAAGAGTCAAAAAAGAAACACCATGACCAAAAATGCCACTACGAGCTTATTGGAAAAATATTATTCTGTGAAGGGCTTGGCTATAAAAAGGACTAGGTTTGTGATACAATGTCTAGGTTTATGCATAGAAGCATGTGAGGAAATAGCAGGTTATCTAATTCCTTGAATGGAAAATGCTTCCCCAGAGAATATGTTTTTGATCGGTCTAAAAAAATACTCACAACAAATATGTATTGTGTTTATAGTATGTACAAAGTCCCATAATGAGAAACTGTGAAAAACAGAGAAATTTAAAAAATAGTACCTGCCCTTTTAAAGTGTCTACAAACCAGTTGTAGGTATTAATTTTTAGTGGTCACAGAATCCTTTGTCTATCAGCCTTTTAAAGACATAAAGTAAGTGTTTCGGTGGATTTGCAAAGGAAATAAAACACAAGAGACTGGTTTGTTTCTCTGCATACTGATATGTTTGCCTTGCTCAGCAAAGAGAGTATATTTTTCTTTAAAACTCTGGTTTCCTTTCTGGTGCAGTTGGAATTACTTCTGTTGAAACCATTTTCAAAACAGTTAAATAACTTTAAAGAAAAGGATTTATGTAGACCTGCTACAGACTACTGATATATGAGTTGTGCCACTACTTCATACCCAGTTACGTTTCCTTTGAGATTGGAGGGAATAAAATTACCACCCATGTATGGCTTCCCTTATCCAGGTCCACACAAGAAATTAAACTAGTGGCAGAAGTTAATTACCTGTCAATCCAAGGGGCTAATTTCTAAACAATGGCATCTTTTAGATACATTATTTTATTTAATACCCATATTCTGCTGCCTCCAGTTGCCACATTCATTCCTCCTGGTTGGAAAAATCTTTGGTAGCCACTGTCTTCCTCCCTCAAGATTTTCAGAGGTCTAAGAATGAGTAACTACATATTATGCAGCAATCACAGATAACACACTCAGCACGAGGCTCGACCCTTTGCCTGAGCTCCAGAAGAGTTCGTTTCCTCCACTAGTCCATGGCTCTGAATGAAGCCGACGTAGACAGTTTTAGTATGCAGCAGTCCTCTGCTCGCTGACTTGTTCTGATAGCCTTACAAATGTGAGGTATTTGAAAGGGAGTGCAGTGGAACATTTGTCAGTGTTTGGCAATACAGTATAATGCAAAACCCCTTTCTGTCTGGGGCATATTCCCTTTGCAGCAATTCCGGATTGGTGATATGCTGGATCCTACTTTCCTCTCTCGAAGCCCAGGGGGAAAGAGTTTCCTGCTGTTCATCTCCTGGTGGCCAGGGCACAGACAGGATCTGGGAAGTCAGACTGGTCGATCCTAACTCAGGCTTTGTCTTTGGATCCTTGGAGTCAGAGCTGAGAAAAAAGTTAGGATTCATTTTGGAGGAAAATGCAGTAGCAGCAGTGACGCCCAACATCCTGGCAAGATTGTTCCAGAGGCCCAGTGTTCCAGAGCTCCCTCGGTCCCCACGCTTCTTCAAACCTGTTCCTTCTGCCTCCTGTTGATTCTGTGAGTACCAGATTTCCTTCCAATAAATCCCACTAGAGGCGTTGTCAGCACCAGATTTCCTTCCAGTAAGTCCCACTGGAGATGATGCCTGCTGCATGCAACCAGAACCCTCAATGACACAAGGCGACCCTCTGTGAAGAGAGGGGTTTGTGTTTTACGAGGCCACTGGGTTCTTGCTTTCCTCAGCCCTCTTAGGGCTTGCAAAACTTTGGGATAAGAGGATCTGAGCTCCTGCCAGAGCCCTTGTTGCTCTGCTCCTGACATTTCATGAGAGGACTGTGGCTCCTCCATCTGCCACCTCAGGAATACCGCTAAGGCTGGCTCGGGTGGAGAGTGAAGGCATGGAGTGGACAGGACCATTTCACTCCATCCTTCTCAGCTCCAAAGGGCATCCTCCTGCTGCCCAGAGCGGAAGGCACAAAGCAATTACCACTTTGACTTTGAATTGAATGGGCCAATGACTGCAAGATGCACAATTATTTTATATACCACTGAGAAAGATGATTACTGCTATTAAACTATAACACATCATCAATTTTAATGTGAAAATTGTGAATGTTAGAAATGATCAAATACGTTGTGGCTTATGAAATGAATAGAAACAAGCTTCCAAGATGTAAACTGGCAAGGACACAGAGGCAATTCTAAATCAAGCTTACTAGTATACTATTATTGGAGAATAGACTTGGAGAGATATAAAGACCTGAGTTTTTCTGTTTTGTTTTGTTTGTTTGTTTTTTTGGATATGTTCTTTTCAACTTAAGAACAAATGCCCTAGCCATTTTTATATAATTCCATGTATGGATATTCAGATGGTGATTCTTCTTATAACATATTTTTAAATTTTTAATAGAAAAAGGCTTAACCCCTTCAAGTTCTATTAAAGTTTTTAAAAATATATTGGAAGATATTCTTTGCAGTTCTGGCTTTGGTTTCATCTGTTTGCGTAATGCCTTTTGTCTCATTTTATCTTTTCTAATATTATATGCTCACTCTGGTTAGCTCTTACACCTATATCTTCCACTATCACCTATAAGTTGATTTCTCCAGCCAAGATATCCCTTCTAGGTTCCAGACTCTGTAGTGGACATTACAACATGATCATCTCAGGGGCACCTCACATCTGACATGTCCACAGCAGAGCTCTGACCTGCTTAATGGTGCCACTGTTCATATGGAATCCCAGCTGGATACCTGAGCACTGCCCTCAATTCCCCTTTTCCGTCAGGGACTAGTAAGAGGGGGGTCTCAGTCCTGTCAATTCCACCTCCAGCATCTGTCTTGAATCTGCCTCTGTCTTTACAGCCTTTATGATGCAGCTCCAGCAGCTTTAACTCTTCCTCTAAAACAGATTTGTGAATCCCCTCCATTATTCTGCCACCCACCTTGTAAATATCTCTACAATAACACATCTCATACCGTGTAAAATTAGTTTTTTGCATCTATCTCTACAACCAGAGTAAATGTCCCTCAAAGACCTACTCTTCTTAATATTATCAATGTTAAGTACAGAGACTGGTAATATGAAAACAGGAGACTGTTCTGGAAATTACTAATGGTACTACATCACGTAGGGCCTTGAATGGCAGAACAAGAAGTGTGGACTTCTTCCTAGAGATCAGTAGCCCACTTTAAATAAATATTAATCACATTCAGTCCATAAATATTATTAACAATTTCAAAAGAAATCCAAGGCACTGCTGATGCTAGATATGGCTTTTGAAGCCACACTTCTCTCTTCCCCAGCACACCCTTTGTGCAGATTCGGATATATCTCTCTGGGATGGCTTGATCCTCAATGAAAATCACTGCTGTCAATCTACCCTGCAGAGAAACTGGAGGTTTTAAAAAACACAAGAGTCAAATTCTGATTTTGTTTAAGGATATGGCAGCAACGTGGAGGCTGCAGGAGAGTGGCAAGACCAAAGCCAGGGCACAGTAAGAAGGTAGGCCATAGCCGTAGTCCAAGCAGCAGTTGAGAACCTGACTTTGGTCGGCGCAGTTGCCAGCGGGTGTGATGAATCAGACTGTGAATTTAGACATGTATTTGTATAGCAGACAGTGAGGGCTCTCGCACAGAACTCACTCAAGCCACCCTACCCTTGGACCAACTTTGGATACAGCTTGCCAACTTCGCCGGGAGTCCAGAGAGAGCCACCCTCCCAATATGTATCACAGCAGCCAAGATAAAGTATAACATGCACCACTGAATGCTTATACAAACCAAGGTGAGCGCCTCTACGCTTTAAAAATATGCAGGAAAGACATATTTTGTGGGATTTTCAGTAAGCACTTTGTTAAATATACTACATGCTAATATTGAAAAAACCTTCACTTTCTGGTCTAGAAACATCTGGCCAGAGTAAAGAAAACATACATTTCTCATCGTACAGAGCGCTCCTGTTAACACTCTAGGCCACATCAGATCTCTCCTAAGGCTCTAACATGACAGTACTTGGAAAGTTTACTTCCTGAAGGAACGTCACCCAAGGCATTGCAAATGGGAGGAAATGAAAGAAAATATTCAAAATGAGAGGGGAAGTCAGAGAATAGTACTGTTTAAGCAGCTGTTTCTGAAACTTGTAAGAGCACTAATATGTAATATATGCATAGTAAATATGTATTGAATTGAGTTGATGTGGATCAGTCAGCTTGCATGGAAGGACAGAGATGAGGAAGAGAACAAGGACCTTCTCAGAGATACTCAGGTGGGAGTCTGTGGATACCTTCAGCAGTTTGATGTTTGGAGACAAGGAGGCTTGACTGATCTGTGTTTCCATGCATTTTTCTTCCTAAAAACCTTTAATGGCTCCCTATTTCCTAGATTAGCTCAGCATTTAAGACCCACTACCATCTGACCCTAACTTAATTCTCCAGTATTGCTCAGAGCAGAGCAGCCTTTGACTCAATTGTGTGTAAAATAGGCCAAGTTTGTTGTCAGAACCCACCCCTCCACCATCTTCCTTATCTTCAGTCTTAGATCTTTCAGGCCCTTGTTATCCAAGATTTCTCAGAAAGTCATGGATCCTTTAGCCACTGAAGAGAATAGTTGGATGAACTAACTCAAACTGATAGACTACATAGTGATAATCCAAATAAATTAACCTGTAATGGCGAATTGCAGATTTTATGGGATGTGGGAAGGTGAGATACTTTGAAAGAGCACAGCCACTTCTCAAGTTAGTTCTCTTCTCTACATTCTCGTAAGCAGGGCCATCCCATTGCACAACTCCAGAAAGCAGCATTGCCATTATGGCCTATGTGAATAGAGCCTCCTTGAGGCGTGTAAGACACAGCCTTTATGGCCATCCTTGGCAGCCCTATATGTGTAGCTGTCCACATATGCATGCACATGCCTACACACACACACACACACGCACACACACACACAGAGCAAAAAATTCAGAACAATTGAAGATGCAATTCTTGGCTGCTTGGAAAATGAGGGACTCCTCTGTTTTTCAGACTCAAATCCCTTCTGCTATCTACTTCCACTTTTAGACAATTCCATTCTCTATTCTTCTGCTTTCTCTATTAAGTCTTCCCAATGTGCAAATCTGCAGTTTCTTTTGGTGGGAACCTTGCTTGTGAAAAAGAAAATCAGAGTCACAGAGATAGAGATGTCATGATATTTAACTTTTAGGAGTGACTGTAGATCTGTCCCAAAGGAAGGCAGACACTCAAGGTCTTCACATACTAGAATTGTTATTGTGTTATGTTAACTAGTTTAAAAAAGAGTAAAATAAATAGAAACCATTTAGAAGCACTATTTTCGCTGTAAGGAAATTGTTCCTAAGGACAGAGTGGTACCTTCCATACCTAAGAGTCATCATCTCTGACTATTAATGTTAGAGCTGTTGTCACATCAATCACTGCATATATAGGTCATCCCACTAATATTAGTACATGTTCTCTAGCATTCCTTTTATTAACAGGATCAAATATTGTTAATTCTATCTCTTTGTATACCCTTCTTTTGCACATCTCCCTTTATTCTCTCCATTTCCCACCTCCTTTTTTTTTTTTTGGTTAAGGCCACCTTGGCTTTTTATGCAGCACCTGGTCATTGTTCCCTACCTCTAACCTCTTTCCATGCCTACTCTTGCTACAAACAACACTGTCTGATCAATCCTCTTCAAACAACTTGTTCATATCAATTTCCTGGTGGAAACATTTGATAGTTTCTATGACATGCAGACTAAAAGCTGAGTTCCTCGGCCTAGTATTCAAGTCCTCCAAGGTCTGGCCCCAATATGTGCTTCCTGTTTAAATTTCCTCTACTGTGTTCACCCCCGCACAAGCATGCACATACACACATGCATACTCCAGTCTGCCTGCACTAACACAGTATCTGCTGCACACAGTTCCACATTCCATCTATACCTTGGTTCATGCTTCCCCTCAGTCAGACTCCCTTCTTCCTTTCCTGTTACAAAATATGAGCACCTACTATGTGCTGGGTATATTCTACGTATTGGAGATGCAGCAGTGAACAAAACAGGTAAAAATTCCTGCCCTCATGGAGCTGGCATTCTAGCAGCAAGATGGAGAATAAACAAGATAAACAGTTGAAGTATATAGCAGGTTAGAGAGCTGCAATCACTAACAACAAAAAGACAGTAGTAGGTGTCACAATTTTACACAGAGAGCAAGGGAGGTCCTTACTGAGAGGTGGCATTTGGCAAAACACTCAAGGAAGTGAGGGATCAGGTTTTATGGACCCCTGTGGGAGAGCAACCTAGGCAAAGGAAACAAAAGCACAAGGGTAAGAGTGCACCTGGAGTGTCCAAGGCCTCCAATACTTTGATCTTCCCTACATGTAAATCCAGCTACACTGATGACCTGATTCTAAGAACCCCCCAGTTCCCCAAATTGTTCCTGCTCTACCTGTTGGCGGGATTTCTTCTTCCTTTAACCTCCCATAGCACTTCAGTTGGGTATTTCCTACAACCTTTTCTTCATCCAATCAAAGAACTATTATGTTTAAGATTATGGCATTTATCATTCTCTAGCTATGATATATAAATTGTAAGTAGAATATAATTCTGTATATTTATGAGTTTTTTCCTCCCAAATTCTTGGGAGTAGGCTCCATTAATTATTCATATCTGTATGCCCCAATATGGGTGTCTAGTAAATATTTTAACTGTTTTAAATTTTAATAATTTCTAATTTCCCCAGTAGTTCTAAAAAGGACATTTTCTCAGCGGTTTCCCCAGTGTTTCAGTTGGATCATGAATCTCCTCACTCAGCATCAAAGTGTTTTCCTTTCCTTGATCACTAAGCCCCACCACCACTGACAGCAACTCTTGTCTACACTCACCCCGTGCCTCCCTGCACCCACTATGAGGTTCACGGTCCTTTCTTGTTTGTTTCCTGTCCTAGTCACCGGTCACCAGGTACTTACTGACCACATATTGTGTGGTAAGATGTATTCCAGGCACTATGGAAAAACAGTAGCTATTGATTTATTGAATCCTTCATGTTTATCAGTCTATTCACTCCTCATAATAACTCACTGAGGCAAACATGATGAGCTTTCTCTATGTATGAGAAAACCGAGGCTTTAGAAAGGGAAGATGCTTCCACTAAGGTGAATGAGCTACACGCAGCAGTAGAGTCAAGAGTCAAACCCATGTTTTTCCAACTCCCAAACCATTTCTACAGCTAAACAGCACCGAACAGTATGAAGAGAAAAGGGGAACTGTAATCTACATTTGTGGTTTTGGCCATCCAGAACCACCACCCCACTTCTTGGGATAACAGGCCCTCTATTATTCTTTGGTGGACACATTCTGCCTCTCTCCTCTAAGTAAATACTACTTAAGATTTAGAGGAAGACTTTGAGGCAAAGATTAATGAGACTATTTTTCTTTGTACTATCAGTAAAATGACCATATACATCTACCATAAATTGGGACACTTCTGAGAGAGAATGGAGGTACAATTAATAATCAAGCTGCAATGACAGATGTGAATAAAGAGTGCCTGGGAAAACCAGACCTATGGTCATCCTGTCCATCAGTCCACCTCCTTTGGACTAGGTGACTGTCTTGGGAAATTCTGGATGTATCTCTTATTATAGAAGTAGACTCCTCTTTTCTATTGGACTGGGTGACTGTTCCAGCTAAACCAGAACACATGGTCACCCATCAGGAAAGTGAACTCCTCTCCTCTACTGGATTGGGTGTTGTATTGCTGTGGAACTGAAGCTGCCATGACTCGCCACATGGAACATGAAAAAGAAGGAATAGATAAAGCAGGGCTAAGAGATGGGATCATGATAGCAACTTGGAACCTAAATTGAGCAGTAGCTGAAGCTAGCATGACCCTAGTGCCTAGGGCCAATTTTTATTTATAAAAGCCAACAAACTTTCTTTTGGCATAAGTAATTTTGGGTTGATTCCTCAGTCACTTGCAATCAAAAATGTGTGAGTGGCCAAGAACTAACAATGACTGAGTATCTTCTTTGTTATTTTTTTCTTGATAATCCCTTTCAGCAAGCCCACCATCCTGCAAGGTATGTGGGGTTAAATACATGAGTTGCCATATTGCTCGAGTTCAAATCCTGCAAGTGCTAGCATTTTCACATTTCTAGAAATAATCATGGGTTATTTACTTAACCCTTGCCCCTCAGTTTCCTCTGCTGTAAATAACAGAATTACCCTCCTTGGATAATGGCAATACTTTAAACACTTTATACATTTAAAACATTTTGTTATTATTGATGACAAAATTGAGGCTCAAAGAGGTTATATACGTTGCTCAGACAACTACTAAATTACAAAGGCAGATTTTTGAACTCCAGTTTTTGAAGCTCCACATTCCATTCTGTTTCAACTGTGTCCACACTGGTGCCAGACTGCCTGAACTAGGCTGTGAAGGATGAAGATATGTTAATGGGTTTGGAGGTGAAAGTAAGCATGTCAGTGGAAAGGAAAAGTTGTGGGAGTTGCAACAATATTTGGAGCACAGTTGAAAACAAAGCTGCTAGCTGTATCCTGTCAAACTGACTCCAGCTTCTTTTTCCTTGCCTATTCCAGTTTCAGTTGTCTATTATAGTTTCAACATGGCCAGTCAGCTGCTTCACAATCCATGTGTAGGTGTAGCCATCCTCTCATCTACTGCATGGAGTCTTCCTTGGAGAGTTTTGTGTTCCCCAGCACAAGACCATGCCATGTGTCCAGCACTATCTCATAATGCATGGGCTACCACTCTTTGGTTTGCTGACTCTACTTCAACCAAGCTAACTTCTTGGACATTTATTGATGTTGTCAAGAACTCACACCTCACAGCTTTTGCATTGGTATTCCCTGTACCTGGAATACTCTTTATCCAAATATTCGTCTTTCTCCATGATGTCTTTAGGGTCCTTATCCAAATGTCACATCATCTGTGAGGCCTCCCCTCTTCCAACCCCAGTTAATATAGCAACATACCACCATCCATTGTGCCCTGGCACATGGCACTTGTTTTCCCTTCACCTTCACTTGTTTTTTAATTGCATAGTACTGACTACTATCTGACCTTCTACATTTATTTATGCATGTATTTATTGTCTGTTCATATTTTAGTGGTGGGAATTGAATGAGAATTCTAGACCCACTAGAATGAGAATTCCACAATAGCAAAGACTGTGTCTCTTCTTTGCCGTATGCCTAGGAAAGGGCTGGGCATATGGGAGATGGCAATGAATGTTTGTTGGGTGATAACATGACTGCACAGGAGAATATCAAGGCAGCTGCTGTATCAAACTCTCCCCTCTCATCAATTCTATAGGCCAGCAGAGCAATGGCAGATTCTATGATGGAAATCAGGACAGCCGCCTGCCTCATGCCCACCACCAACTTTGTCATAGATGCTTACAACCACACAGATCTGGTTCCTTGAAGTGGGAATTATCTATCTCTTTAGAATTCTTGTTCTCTAGAAAATGGAAATAAGATCTTTGGAGTGCTTTTTGCTGACTCCCATTTCACCATTTTCTCATTCTAGTGTCCAATTCCCAGCCCAGGGAGAACTGATATATTTTCCATCTGGGAATTCATCAAAATTCATCACAGTCAGATTCTCAAGGAAGATCATTAGCACATTTGTTTGCTTTTATCCTGGCATTAACAACCCTGTATGAGGCTAAATTATTTCCCCTGGTTTCAACGTCAAGTTTTCCCATTGGCTCAAATATGAAGTCTCTTGTCTGTCAGTGTAATAATTTTCTATTAATTATAAGAGAAGAAAGCTAGTAGTTTGAGAGTCTTAAGGGAAGCATTTGTCTAATCCAAGAAACTGATTTTCCAGTTACTTGGACTAAGTACAACTCTCAGTTGTGGTCAGATTTCAAAGTATCCCTTGTTTTTACTTTCTGGTCAGTCTAGACAGACATGGTTCTTTCCTTCATTTTTCAAGCTGTTGAAACATCAGGTTGGTCAAAAGAATCTGAATCTCTAGAGAATAAACTGAGCAGCATTTCACCAGAGACTTCATAACTTTCTACCGACAATCCCTCCAAATAGTGAGCAATCCTCCCAACCTCAGTGGTGCTAGGAGAGATTTCACTTCAAAGGCTCAGTGTGAGTGTGAGAATGAAACTGTGGCAACAAAATAATGACCACTATTGTCCTATTCAGAATGGAAAATAGTCTAGTGGTTACAGCATGCAGTCATGAATTTTTTGCCTGTTCTCAGTCATTTCAGTTTCATGCTGGGTGTCCTCAATCCAACCTAAATTGCCCCCTTTAACAATAATTCTTCTATTCATTATAATTGAACACATGTTCTTCAAAACGCGGTATATTGAAGGCATCGGCTAAACTTTATGATGGCCACACAAATGAATCAAGAAAGAAGCTTGAAGCCAAAGAATTTGGCATTCATGCAGGGAAACGACAAATGTATGTAAATATCTGCATCAGAAGAGAGAATGCCTGGAGATGTGCTCTGAAAATTAAATAGGGGTGAGGTTAACAAGTGGTGGAGATAGGACAAGGGCAGAGGGAAGAAAGGGAAGTGGATTTTTTATGGAGTTCAATTTGAGTTGGATTTTGAAGAATGGTGGGACGTAAAGAAGGACTTAGAGAGGAGAATGCGGAGTTTCATTTCAGGAAGAGAAAGAAGCATGTACAAATATATAGCAGTGCAAAGATGTAAACAGTGAATGGCAGGTAGATCAGAGAGGAAATAATGGAAGGCCTGAAATGCCAAGATAAATACCAAGTTAAATAGAGTCATTCACATTTGCTATTTGATCCACTCAACTCTGTTGAGAAGCAGCATTATAAGTCAATAGTGTTTCAACTGATGTCAAAAGAGGGTTCTAAGGATTCCTGGGTAATTAGTAGTGCCATGACCCAGGAGGATAGTTTCCCATCACACATTTTGTAGTAGGTAAATTATCTACCTATTTTTTTCCCCAGAGACAGCACAGGAAAGTATGGTCTTATTCACTACATTTTGTTATGTGGCATGTAAACAATAAGTTCTTCAGCTTCTTTAAGATCTACTTTATTACCTGTAAATGAGGGATGCTAATTTCTGTGCTCCTTACATAACAGAATTGTTGTGTGAAACAATGATAATGGATACAGAGCTGCTTTGTCAGTGGTAAAAGGCTATAACGTGTTAGTTATTAAGGCGGGGTAATTGTGATAATAATTACTGCTTCTTGGTGTCCAGTGGCCCACCCAGCCACAAAAATGTGCAAGGTAGGAAGAAAGTTATGCAATAGGAAAGAGAAGGAAGGTATTTCAGTTAATAATAATCACAGAAACAAAGGGCTAGAAAGACCCACAGAAGCAGCTATTATTTAGTTGCAATAGGATTTGGGAATGAGGAGCATAAATCATCTAAACATAGTTCAAACAACAAAATATGAAATAAGGTTCCAAGTTGTGTGAGTCTCCTAGACCTGTTGAGACTAGAAAGAGGGTGTAAGCTATGGGTCATCAGAATGGGCAGTCAGATGGAGCTGGGCTTGCTGCAAGCATGAGCTTAGCTTTAAGGGCAGGTAAGGGTAGGATGGGCAGAGGAAAGGGCATTCCTAGCTACATCCTTTAGGTTAGATGCTCTGGGCTCCCATCATGCTTCTCTCTTTAAAGGCCAATAAACATAGTGAATAAAATTGAGTACTGAATTTTCTCTCTACTCTCAGCTCTCAGACCAATGTCTGGCCCCAAAACAGACTGCTTACTTGTGGGTTCAGCCAACCTGGGCACATCATGAAGGAGGGTGTGAAGTCAAGAGAGAGTCAGCACACATTCAAGGTCAAGGGAAGACAAACCATGTGGAGAGGGAGCAAGGGAAGGAAAGGCAGGAAGCTAGATGGAAGCATGGAAGCTAGGCTAAGGCCTTCAGTTTTGATGGCGCAGTGACAGCAAGGAAACAACTAGATTTAAAATAAGTATGCTCTGGTAGCTATATTCCCAACAGGCTACAGCTTTAGCCCTGGCCATAATGCAGTCTTCAGGTGGATGGACAGAGGAGAAAGGAAACAGAACCAGATTCGTGTTTTCTACCATATGTGCCAACCTCATCTTCTGTCCCTGGCCACTGTTTGAACCTTCAAGGTTTCAAAATATTACCTCCTACTATACAGGGAAGATTTGTATTCAACTTCTGCCATTCTATATTGTTCCCAGTGCCTTCACATAAATGCAGAATCATGAAAACAAATAGATGAAAAAAATCCAGAGAGATGGCTATGGAAGTTATTGTCATGAGATGGAAGGATCAAGTGTGCAAACCACATAGCATGTTGTTCAGCAAATTAAATAAAAAACTAGGTAAGTGGAAATTATTATTTTCTTCTTCTTTTCTCCATCCTCCTTCTTAATTACCTTGGTTAGTTTTTTCACTGAATGGATGAGCCATTGCCATCCATGAAGTTGAAGGGCCCCTAAACTTGCACAGCCAGCTGATGGAAGAGCTCAGATTAGAAATCAGACCTGCTGACTCTCTCTCCAGTGCTCTCTCCACTACCCATGCTGTGGTAGTAATATTGTCATAGAGACCAAGAGAAGCACCAATTCCAATGAGATTTGAAGGAGAAATATGTCTAGTCAGAGGATTACCTGACAAACTCACAGCCAGCTTCACCTGTCGAGCATGCTACTACCTCATTTACTTATTCCCCTTCTAATCCAAATTTTTCTGTTTGCATGACATCATTAGATTATACAAAGTTATTAAAGCTACCCTGTGGCTTTCAGCCAAGCCACTGTGACCCATCAAATCCTCACTTCTAGAGCCCATGCTTGGCGGAGATGTTTACAAGCATAACTATGCACCATTAAAATTTGAAGATTCTTTCTTGGAAAGGCTAATTAAACCAAATCACTCAAACAGGTCTAGACGATGCTGAACAGGGTTTATTATCTGGATTGGTGCCTGCTCTGGTCCCACAGGCTTGGCTGCTTGTATTCATCTGCAAAGGAACTTCCTTACCTGCTCTGCACAGTATCAACTATTGTCCTTTTAAGGAGGAGTCAAACTTTCTGGATCCACATTATCTGCAGCTGTGAGGCCAACTGAGTGAAAGGATATTCCATGCTGACATACTTGAAACACCTCAAGTTTCTATCACTCTTTTCCTTCTCTTTTACTCGGAAGTGGACAAATCAAGTTTGCCAACTAAGTGTTCTATACACTAGGAGGAAAACAAGAAAAAGAAGGCTGGTGGGTCTTTCAGGCCATTGCCTTCCTACACTGGTAGGTCATCCCTGTCTGTTGATGTTAGCGTTCTGAAATAAAAATTGGGACATGCCATCTCCCTGCTTAAAATTCCAGCATTTGGCCGGGCGTGGTGGCTCAAGCCTGTAATCCCAGCACTTTGGGAGGCCGAGGCAGGTGGATCATTTAAGATTAGGAGTTTGAGACCAGCCTAGCCAACAAGATGAAACTCCATCTCTACTAAAAATACAAAAATTAGCCAGGAGTGGTGGTGTCCGCCTGTAATCCCAGCTACTCGGGAGGGTGAGGCAGGTGAATAGCTTAAACCCAGGAGGCGGAGGTTGCAGTGAGCTGAAATAGCACCATTGCGCTCTAGCCTGGGTGACTAGAACAAAACTCCGTCTCAAAAAAACAAAACAAAAACATTCCAGCATTTTCTCATTTCACAAACAACATAAAGGCCAAAGTCCCTAGCTTACAATATATGATCTCCTGTGATCTAACCTTTGCCTAGTTTTTTATCCTTACACTGCACAAGTCCGCTTAGGGGAATCTATATTTCAACCATTTAATCTACATGCAATTGCCCCAAGGAGGTAGTGTATTAAAATGGTTAGGAATATCAACTTTGCAGTTGGACTTCCTGGGCTCGGGAATGCTGCTAACTTGGCTAACATGTGTTAAGGACTTACTAGGTGTTAAGCATTGTTCTTCTCAATGATTCTCTCATTGAATTCTTATAATAATATATGAGTAAGTTCTATTAATAGCACCATTTAACAGGTGAGGAAATCAAGGCTTAGCAAAGTTAAATGAGTCCAAGAAAGTTCATGTAGCTGTAAAGAATAGAACTGGTATGTAAACCCAGGTCTAATTTAATTTTACAATTGAAGGTTTTAACTACTCCACCATACTGTCTCATTGTTCTCTTCCCCAAACTAATCTTCTTCCTGGATCCTAACTTTGGGACTGAGAACCAGTCACTGTCATCTAAGCTAGAATCCTGGGATCTGTCAGAAATGTCTCCTCTATGTCAAGTCACCACATTCAATCAGTTTATAGATTTGACCTTCTTAATCTCTGAAAGATTTCCTTCCCCGTTCTCCTCCTTAACCTACTGACATGGCCTTGATTTAGGTCTTTGTCAATTATCACATGAATTACTGCTGCTGCCTCCTAGCTTGCTGGTCTGAACCCTTCCAATGTTGCTGGAAGAAGTTGCTAAAAGGCCCTGTTGTGCCCCTGCTAAAATTCTGCCATTGCATCTCCACTGTGCCTTCAGGCTCAGAACCCAAAGCTTTGCAAGATCTGCCCCTCACTCCCTACCCCAGCCCCACATGACGCCTTCACTCAAGCATTCATAGCCTCTCATAGATCTCCACATTGTGCCACTTCCTTCCTCTGAGCCTTGGTACCCACTGCTCCGTCTACCTGCAGTGTCCTTGATTTTGCTTCTTTATTTACTTAACTCCTATTCATCCTTCAAAGCATAGCTTCAAGTTTACGTCCCCAGAACATTTACCCTGACCCCTCAGTTTGATTTAGCTGCTTCTCCTCTATGTAGACCAGCCCACCCATTTGTCATTTGTATGCCAAATGATAGCATTCGCTATGCTTAAAACTCCTTAAGGGCCATAATCGTGTTTTATTTCTTCCTTCCTGGTCAAATGCCTGGAAAATAGTAGATACTCAATTTCTGCACATGGAATTAACAGACAAGTTCATTAAGGCATATTTTGGGACAGAATCCATGTCAACTTTTTGTCAATGTATTCTGAATATGATTTATCTTCAGATTCTCTACAAGGCAAAAATTTGTCAATTAGCTTAGAAAATTCATGTTTAGAGATACAATTTTTGATTGATTTGTTTAGAACTCAACTGAGTGTCTCAAACAAGTGGGTGCTTATACATACTTTTTGGTTACAACATAAAGTATACATTTCCTTTTCTTTTCTTTTTTTTTAAGAGATTGGGTCTCACTCTGTCACCCAGGCCAGAGTATAGTGGCATGACCACAGCTCACTGCAGCCTTGATCTCCTGGGCTCAAGCCATCCTTCTTCTTTAGCTTTCCGGGCCAATGT
Source organism: Pan paniscus (assembly GCF_029289425.2). Taxonomy (NCBI): domain Eukaryota; kingdom Metazoa; phylum Chordata; class Mammalia; order Primates; family Hominidae; genus Pan; species Pan paniscus. Next base: position 113,795,147 of record NC_073255.2, on the reverse strand, counting down.
TTTAAAAAAAACATTTGTAGAGACAGAGTCTCACTGTGCTGCCCAGGCTGGTCTTGAACTCTTGACTTCAAATGATCCTCCTGCCTCAGCCTCTTAAAACGCTAGGAGTACACTTGTGAGCTATTGCATCTGGCTGTAAAGCGTACCTTTCTTAATCATTTACCTTTCTTAATCATATAATTTTCTTAATCATAGAAGAAAGTTACTACATTTTTCTGAGAAATAATGGCACATCTAGAATCCTTTGAGAGTCTTTCTATGGTTCTGGTTCTCAACCAGACATTTGGCGATGTTCAATCTGGAGATGTTCTGGTTGTCACATCTGTAGGTGGTTGCTACTGGTATCTCATGGGTAGAGGCCAGAGATGCTGCTAAATATCCTACAATGCACAGGACAGCTCTGGCAGCAAAGGCTTAACCAGCCCAAAATACCAATAATGCCAAGATTAGGAAACTCTGACCTATGACATATAGAACCACTCACTCACTGAAGACATACACCTGCAATTGTGATGAGCTGGATAACACTCAGCCTATACTTTCTCCCACTGAAGGCTCTCATGAGTGGTGGTATTTCCTGTGAGTTTAAATGTGGCTTAAAGATCAAAGCCAGAAGGACAAGTTCTGTGATCCTGGGGATGGAGATCTTCACCCCTTTCAGAGCCTACTCCCGGGTGTGTCCTTTCTTGTAAATCCCACAATCAGCAAACACTTTCCTGCTGTAGATGTGCTTCCTGGCTCCGACTGCTCCTCCCAACAAAGGCTTTAGGCTGCAGGAGTCACTTCCCCAATCCTGACATCTCCAGTTCATGCAAGATCATGGGCTGCAAGAGCACCTGCATGTCTATAGGGCCAGAAATTCCTCCTTCTTCTGATGGATGGGCGCCCAATCAAGAACTTCTCAGACAAGACCAAGGGAGTGGGAGCTTCTGGAGGACGAACAACTCTGAAAACCTGCATTGATGAGCAAACAGCAGCAGCAGCAGCAGCAGGAGGAGGAGGAGGGGATAAAGATCTTGGACAATGTATTCATTTTGCAGGGAGGGGGATATTGACTTTAGGGGCAGTTTTGTGATACAAATAAATGGAGGGGTGGGGTGGGGTGGAGGAAGAAGATTGTTCTGAAATTCACTTTCCAAATGCCAGGTTTACGAAAATGCCACTGATACTGAATTTCTAAGCAGCAACTCACAACTTCCTCTGACAGACAGATGTCTTACAGAAAGTTCCAATGAGTGCTGGGGAATTTCTGGTAGTAATATTTCACATAAGGAATATTTTAGCCTCATTTCATAGTGAAGTATTTTACAATCATTTATTCATTATATTGCCCCTATTGCAAACCAAGATTATGTTTTTAGAGCTAAGAAATATCAATAATTTGGAATCAGAGTTTCCTGATTATTCAACAAGCCATTGACCAAGCTGAAGTTTAAACTCAGCATGTCCAGGGCTACACAACTACCAGATGAAGCAAAATAATGATGTCAAAGCAGTGATTTCCTATCGTGTTAAATGAACTGAATGATGGACTTGATTATTAACTATGTTTTTAACTGCATCATGTAGTTCCAATAGCCAATTAAATGAAGACACATGCACACATGTGTTTATTGCAGCACCATTCACAACAGCAAAGACTTGGAACCAACCCAAATGCCCATCAATGATAGACTGGATAAAGGAAATGTGGCACATATACACCACTGAATACTATGCAGCCATAAAAAAGAATGAGTTCATGTCATCTGCAGGGACATGGATGAAGCTGGAAACCATCATTCTTAGCAAACTAACACAGGAACAGAAAACCAAACACTGCATGTTCTCACTCATAAGTGGGAGCTGAACAATGAGAACATATGGGCACAGGGAGGGGAACATCACACACTGGGGCCTGTCGGGGGTGGGGGGCAAGAGGAGGGATAGCATTAGGAGAAATAACTAATGCAGATGACGGGATAATGGGTGCAGCAAACAGCCATGGCACATGTATACCTATGTAACAAACTTGCACATTCTGCACATGTATCCCAGAACTTAAAGTATAATAAAAAAAAAAAAAGAGAAAAAAAGAAGGGTCTTATTGAGCACCTGTTGTGTAAGTCGAGGGAGATAGCAAAGGTGGCTAAGTACAGCCACCTTCTCTGCAGAGCTCTGAGTTTAGTCAGAGAAGCTAGCAAATAAGCACTTAATACTACGTATTATTTATGTAGCAACTCCACATACACGTGCCACATAGCCTCTTGTCTCTGTGGGCTGAGTGCATTGAAATGTGGCCAGGTACCCAGAGAAGAAACTGGAACATGGCTAGGAATACTCCTGTTATAGACTGTCAATCACATCACAGGAAAACCTCTTCTTTGTATGAAGATACAGTAAAGCATAACACTTTTCAATTCAAATACTGTAGTACTCTGCAAGTAGTAGCTACTTTTATAAGCTAAAGCACAAACCTTCCAAACTTAGCAAGCGTAATAAACAAGCACCATGTTACTCTCAGTAACAGGCACCTGTTCCTCCCACTCTGGTCAAAGATCCCTAAGATAAAGAATGTTACATAAAAGTGGAGCCAGATTTATAGGAAAGAGCACCTGGCATTAACATCCTTAACATGCATTAAGAGTGAATGAGAAAACTACTGTAGGCTATGTTCACAGTCATGTCAAGTAATTATACATTTAATGTAGCTTTTTCCTGAATTGAGCTTTCGTTCCTTGCATGTAAGCTGGTCCTGTTTGAAATTTTTACGTGAGCTGGTTAATGTGTTTCCGAAAGTGAACATTTTCATACATCTTTGCTTCTCACCTCTCTGTGGTGAAGGGCAAGTTTATTTCTTGTTTTAAATTGCCACCACTTAGGAGGCTGGGTCAGGAGGATTGCTTGAGGCCAGGAGTTTGAAAACCAGCCTGGGCAACACAGCGAGACCCTGTCTCTAAAAATAATAAATAAAATAAATTAAAAATTAAAAATTAGCTAAGTGTGTAGTCCCAGCTAACTCAGGAGAGGTGGGAGAATTGCTTGCACCCAGGAGGTCAAGGCTGCAGCGAGCTATGACTGCATTTTTGTACTCCAGCATGGGTGACAGAGTGGGATCTTGTCTTTAAAAAAAAAAAATTAATAAAATAAATCAAAATTTCCAATCTGTTGCAAATTGTTTTAAAAATTATTTTTTAATGGAAAAATGACCAAGTGTGTATTTTTATCGTGGGCAACACGGTATTTTCATACAAGTACATATTGTGGAATGACCAAACCAAGCTAATTCACATATCCATCACCTCACATACTTATCAAAACCAGCACGAACGCCTGGAAGTCACAGCAATGTTAAATCCCCATAAAAATTTGTAAAGGCTTACTCTTGATTTATTTGCTTCACTATAGACTGATAACTAATAGTTTGTGGACTGGACCCATTCCGGGGAGCACATGTTGCATAGCACTGACATATGATATTCAAAAGACATATTAAAAGAAGGCAAAAAAAGTCATTGTCCATATATCTTTTTTTTTTTGAGACAGAGTCTTGCTCTGTCGCCCAGGCTGGAGTGCAGTGGTGCGATCTCGGCTCACTGCAAGCTCCGCCTCCTGGGTTCACGCCATTCTCCTGCCTCAGCCTCCTGAGTAGCTGGGACTACAGGCGCCCGCCACCACGCCTGGCTAATTTTTTTGTATTTTTTTAGTAGAGATGGGGTTTCACCGTGTTAGCCAGGATGATCTCAATCTCCTGACCTCGTGATCCGCCTGCCTCAGACTCCCAAAGTCCTGGGATTAAGGCGCGAGCCACCATGCCCGGCCCATTGTTCATATATCTTTAAACAAGAAGACATTTAACATAAAGTCAGAATATTAAAAATGGAAATATCATTGAGTTTTAGCATTCAGCTTTTATTGCTTATGCCCTTAAATGCCTGATCATTGTAAAAGTGATGAGTGGCCAAAGACCAAGAGATTCTATAAGCACTGTCTACACCAGCACTGCCCAAGAGAACTTTCTGTGTCAATGGAAATGCTCCGTGTTGTCCAATACAGTTGCATGAACCACACGTGGCAACTGGGCACTTGAAGTGAGGCTAGCGTAAACTGAGGACCTGGGTTTGAAATTTTATTTGACCTTAATTGTCTTTAAATAGCCTCATGTGGCCAGTGGCTCCCATACTAGATAGTGTGGATCTAGCTAATTATGATAATAGCAGAAAGATTTTTAAATAACCAATTTTAAAAAACAGGTGACATGGGAAGTATTAAAACATGGAATTGCCTGTTTTGAGAATGACAATGCTTTTGAATCCACAAGGCCTATACTCCCTTTTCCCTAATATCCTTCCCTCCCTCAATATCCCGGCCCTACTGCTGCCTTGGAGTTCATGTTTTCTTTCAGCGTTCACAGGGCTGTTTCCAGAGCAGTGAATGACGACCGGAGAGCATGGGAACCCCTTTTCTTTGTAGCAGCCCATATTAATGAGATCTCTGTTTCCCTCAAGACAGTCAGGGCCGTCTGGTCAAAGTGTTGAACCAAGGTGTTTGTGCCTGCATAGAATTAAGTCACAAGTAAAGCACTTATTTCTGACAGCAGATTTATAATAGGAAAATCTCAGCAGGAATGAAGAGTTGGAGACCCCAGCCACAGGCTTTTCACAAACTTTGCCTTGATTTAGTGACTCAAACAACTAGCAAGAACGGCAACTGCAGAGGTAATCCTATCATCTTTTCTCCAAGCAGCACTGTTCCATCTTCTCGGCTTCCTCACGCTGCCAACATGAATTCAAATCATCTGTGTTTAAAGTCAAACTCAGTGATTGACAGTTCTTTCTAGTTTCAGTCCACAATGAAGATTATTCTAGATATCTATCAGTTATTACTACAAGCGCAGTATGATATTCAATACCTACAGTGAAAATTGTTTTTAACAATGTAATGTCTGATCTGTTTTGAAAGCGATTTTAAAATAAAGAACTAACCATAACCAGGTGGCAAAAATCCAAACACGTTTCATTTTCTTTCTCTCTCTCTCTCTTTTCTTTCCTTCTCTCTCTCTCGATAGGAGAAAGCAAATGCAGAGAGAAATGCTGTTCCACTCACATAAAAAGTTACAACTCAGTTTTTACAGCACCCATTTCTTTTTAAAAAGCCTCATAAAACTGAGTAAGATGCTTACAGTAATTAAAATTTGGGAATTTTATTTCCAAAAGATGCTACAGTTGCTTATAAAAACTGCTGATGCCTTAGAGATTATGAAAATATGTTCTAAAGTGTGAAGGTGTGTGTGAAGGGACACTTGTCTGTTTTATTCTCTGTATATCTTGAGAACTAGAACAGCCAGGTACATACGAGATACAAAAGAAACATTTGCTGAATGAGTCACAAACTAGTTAAGATATGGACCTATCGTTGTAATTCTTTACCATGCAAAATAAAAGCCATTAGCTATTTTGCCCAGCATAATCCTGCTCTATGGTCACCCCCGGACTCTTGAGATCTAGTGAAAGCTGAGCTCTGCTGGACAGGCAGACCCTGAAGGTCTGAGGCGATCAGTCATTCCCTAAGCTCCACTCTGAATGCAGCCACACACTGAAGCAAGTCCAAAAATGAAGAAAGAGACACAGGGCAACACAATGCATAAAAGGACAGAGGAAGGACGAGGCAGAGGGAGCAGGATGGTAAAGTAAAAACACATTGAAGCTTTTTTTTTAAGCATATTATGTAGCACCTACAAATTTTATATCTCCATTTATACAAAAAGGTTTTTGCCTGGTACAGAAATAACATAGCGCTCACTTCAAAATAGACAGACTGTGGGAGGATGGCGTAAAAGCACTGAGCAGGGCCACGTGCACCCTTGGGCTTGTTGAAGATTTCAGTTTAGAACCTCCAGGTCAGGAAGTAAAAAGAGGTTACTTAGGTTTTGCTAGTAAAGTGCGGATAAAAGGGATGGGGAGGGGAGCCGCTGGGGATCCAATCTTGAATCTACGTCTTAGTCTTGATGAGGCACCTCTTGTTGCTGAGTTCCCAGTGGCATTTTCAAGATTTCTGTAATCACTAGTTGTCACTCTTTGCCATTAGTGAAGGGAGTTGCAAAGGGGAGGAAAGTATAAGCTAAAAAAATCTACCACCTTATGTCAGAAGTGATAAATGCATTAACAGTGACTTGGAACAAATCTGAGAGTCACAAGGATGAAAAGGTTTCATCATGAGAATGAATGGGTAATCTGGGGCGGGAAGGACTGGCTGTAAAACAGACAGAATAAGAAAGCAGGGAAAGGAGAAAATGAAAGAGAGAAAGGAAAAATAAAAGGAAGGTAGAAAATAAGGGAGAAAATGATAGGAAAGATTCTTATTCTCTATGTAAGACTCATTCAGATAGAGCCCAGAGCAAGCACTTCAGAATCAATCAGGCGATCAGAGCCTTATTAAATAAAAAGGTCCTTCTCTGTTTGTCAAGATGGTTTTCTTTTCATCTGCAAATAATGAAACATACATGATTCCGATAGAGATTAAAAGGAATATGTTCCATGAGGCTGTGGAGAACCCCAGAGAAACATATACAGAAAAGAAGCATCAGGACAGGTGCTTCCTGACCTTAACTTGGCTGAGAGTCTGATGAAGTCTCCAAGGTAAGAAGCATGAATGAGCTTACACAAGAAACCACTCAGAAGTGCAGCTCTTCGCTGCATGAATACAACACAGAGAAAATCTGCTGTGTAGGCGTGCAGTCGTCCTCCTTGAAAACAGATGGTGATACCGTTGTGTCATGGAAAATGTTTCTTTCCCATTTCATGAACTAGAGGCATTTGAAAAGCAGCTAAAGCATAAGTTTCAGATAGTGCCATAGAAAAGATATTTTAATCTTAATCTGTAATAGGTTGTATTGGATGTATTGTTTCAAGTGGTAACAGAAAACTATAGGTAATGAAGGAAAGAAAGAAAACAACAAAAGCCTTCTCAGGTCCCAAAAAACATTCAAAAGCTAAATCCAGAGAAAACTACCCCAAATTAGTCCTGAGTTGGGCCACCCCATGTTTTATCACAACTGTGAGAACATAAGCATGATTGCCTCTCCTGTAGCATATCCGAGGCTTCGTAAATGCTGCCCATGACCTTTTAGGCTGTAAGGGTTTTGTGATGAGGAAGGCCAAAGCTATATTAAGGATGAGATGGACTGAAGTCATATTTTCTTCACCACAGATTTGGGGGTGAGCATAAGGAAGAGAGCTGGAGCCTCGCTGAAGAAATGTCAAATACACTGCTTAAAAAGAAAAATCAATTTCAATTATATCACACAACTTCTGGAACTGGTGCTGTCTGCTGAGGAGAAAATAATGATAATAGTAAAAAGATATTTATGAAAACTTTAATGGTATAATCATTGACACCAAAATACACCTGTCTATTCTATTCGACTCTGTTCCTTCTTGGCTCAGACAATTTCATTTTGAAGTGTTATGAGACTAGTCTCAGGGAGTAAGACTCAAGAAAACAGAGGGATGTTTCCCAATAGCTACAGAATTGTTCACATACCCTAATGTAGAGGTGATTCATAACTTTATTGTGTCATGATTATCCCAAGTGTGGCTAATTTTTGTGATCTTTATTGTTGGGTATTTTACCAATATGCTTTTGTTGGTGCTTCTAAGATGATCCTGGCCCCAATTTTCACTTCCATTTTCTGAGTGTGACTGGAGTTGCCCATTTCCCAACTGACCACAGCATTGCTTCCCAATTCTTTCCTTGTCTCTTTGACTCCATCTGACCTACTGACGCTCTGGTTAGGACTCTGAATTCAGTTTTACCGAATTCTGCCATGAGAGTTGCAGATGTCAGAACAGGACAAGGACAAAAGAAATTCAAGGTTCATTCATTGCCTTTCTGGCAATATAACTTCTTCTTTATAAAAGACTTAGTGGCACATATTGAACAGACAAATTATAATTAATACACCTTTTTCATTGATGATCCCACACTAAAGCCCATTTTTGGTCTAAAGAGGACAAAGTAAATGTGGATGGGTCAATACAAATCCATGAAAGTTCATGGAAAACGCAAGCAAGCAAACAAACAAAAACCACACACCAAATCAACCAAACTGAGCCAAAACAAAACAAAACTTTCAAAACATGCCTGAAGAATGATGATAGTGACATCTTCATATTCAAAGGCTGGCAAGTGTTCATGATTATATGTCACTAGTGCTCTTTCAGTACAAGTCCTTGCAGAAATATGTCTCTCAGGGCACCTGTGTTTTCGCAAGGCTCATTTTTCACATTTCTTTTATGGGACACTTCTTTCTATAAGAGAAACATTGAGTTGCCTGGGAGTGTGATAAATATTTACCAAGTAAGGAAAAAGGAAAGAATTCAAAGTGAATACGTCTAAAAATAAAAGATTTCTAATATACCAGTTAAAGCATATTTTAGGTAAGATTACTGCAAGAAAAAAAAAAAAGAAAGATGAGAGATTAATGGAAAACTAAAACTAGCCTAAGGCCCTTTATCAATGCTCAGGCCAAAAGAAAAACTAACCATTGCACTATTTTTGTGGCTTTCTGGAAGACCTCTGTACATCTGGACTTCTACTGTTCAGGTCCACTTTGGTTATGATGGATGTTGCTTTTTAAAGGAGGAGTAGTATTTAAATCAGATGAACAACATACATTTCCATCTCTTACATTTACCTGTTAATTACAGTTCCTGGCAGTAGTACAGAACAAAAACAAAACCCCTTAAATCCTCACTGATGAGAGCTCCATGCTGAATGACTTTCATCTCAGCATTTAAAGGAAATCCAGTCAGGCCAGTGAATATGTCACATCTACCAGTTCTAACAATCCCTCAGGATTTACTTTTTCTTTTTCCAATAATTTCAAGAATTTTTCTTGCAGGAAAGCAATTCTTCATTAAAAGCCAGCTACTCTGGTGAGCCAGGCTTAAGTTAATGGTCACTGAGAGACAAACATTTAAATGTGCAGTAAATTCACTTTCCCCAAAGATGGGGTTTCCAAGAGGTGAATTACGCATCACTTCCACCCACTCCTGATTGGCCCCGCCCAGGGCAGTAATGGGTCGCTTAGTGCTCCAAGGATGAGTGCACTTGCATGGCGGAAAGTGTAAATTCCAAAAGGGATTTATGTGCACAGAACCAGACACTGAACTGGATCTCCAGAGCTACATTTTATGACTAAGCATACATATAACTCTTGCTTTTAGCACAGTCTTTAACCTTGCCCACACTCTCCTTTTTGTTGACCTTAATTTGATCTACATTCGACCACCCTCCTTAATTTCTCCTTGAAGTCCAATTTTTTCCTAACTTTCATCATCATCGCCATCCCCTCTTGCTTGCCATGGGCCACATCCCCTCCTCTGCAGAGTGAAGTTGCAAAAGCAGAGTAAGATCTGGGACCTGGGAAGACTTGACCTGGGAAACTTTATGGTCTCAAAGGAAACCTCAGACAAATGTAAATGAAATTACAACATCATCCTATAAACCTGACAAAGACACTGGGTATCTGGATAAAGCTAACTGCCTATCTGCTATTAAAGAATTGCTGAATTGGTTGCTTCACCAACTCCTACTTCTCACAAAATTTCCCCTCAGCACTCCTATTCATTCCACGTGCTCCAGTTTTGCAAAACCTGTAGCTGGGTCAAAGTATGCCCACTTGTTTTGGAAGAATATTAGGAAGTACTTATCTCAAAGAGTTGTTGGGGGAACTAGGTGAGTGAGTACATATAAAGTTCCCACATAATCCTTTACATAGACTAAGTACTCAATAAATGTTAGCTTTGATATTATTTCTACCTATGTACAGCCCTGGAAGCAGCCCAAGACAAGTTCCTCCGACTTATTTCCTTTCTGTTCTAAGGAATCAAAGGTGTCGACTCAAGAACCAACTAGTAAACCATTGAGGTTAACAAAGCCACTCCCACTGTGCCCACTACTGGATGTGTTCTTGGGACCTCAATAATGCAGCTTGAGTCCATACTGATGATAGATACGAGCATGGGTCTACCCGAGGAAATTGACAAATGTGGACAACCGCTGTCTATTGTACACACTTTCAGGCAGGCCTAGAGTCCCTCCCAGATCTGCAGCTTCAACCTCACCTTTCACGTTGTTATCCAGAGAATTCAGTGCCTATCTTTGTCTCGGGTGCTGCCCAAAGCAAGTCTCACATACATGCACATGTCAGCTAAGGCCATCCTGCTCATTAAGATCGGTATACTATTGCCTTGAAACATCCAACGCCCTTGAAACACCTCTGAGGAACTCTAGGAGATAGAGGGATGGTGATGGCTGGTTCCTGCTTCCTTCCTCTGCTAAATTCTTACTCGCCCACTGTTGGTCATGGGGCTTTGCATTGATTTCAGCTCTGTTTACCACAAAATAGAACTTAGCCCCTTTCCTTGGTTGCTACCAAAAAAAAAAAAAAAAAAAAAAAGCCACATACAAAGACCTGGTTTTTGACAGACTTTATTAAAAGTTTGAAAAGATGGAGAGAATTTACAATGCAACAGGGCAAACTCCTTAAAAATACTTAGTGGCCTTTTCTGTTCTTGAAAGCTTCTCAGCCACATAACCATGATGCTTGAAAAGGTGTTTTTCACCTCTTTTCTCTCAGCTATTCCTCTCAAGGGCAAACACCCACTCTGATCCTAAATTTCTCCCATTATTTTATGCAGAGCATTTCAGCTGCCTTAGCTCCTTTGCCTGTCTAAGCTTGGAAAAGAGGGAACTGGAGAGATATCAGGCTTTAGAGGAGGGATGGAAAGAAATCTGCCCCATCTCTCACTATGGGTGCATGCATCTCCCATGGGTGGAGTGAGTAACACACATGGAGGAGAGCTGGTCCTGAGCTATCCTGGGCATCTCCCACCCAGAAACTTGCCATTTCTAGGAGAAGGCCTCAGCAGCAGGGGGCTCTGGGTAGACCAATGGTGGCAGGACTCAAGAAAGGTAAGTGGAGGTGGAAACAAGCTTCATAAAGTGGTTCATGAAATGTTTAACACAGGCAGGGGCTGCCTTAGTGTTTTCTGGAACACAATCTGGTAATTACCTTGGGCTTACTGTTCAAAAGGCACATTGCTGTCAAAGAAGAGAGACCATAATGACACATACTAACACACACATCAACATGAGTTCATATTTACAGAAACACTGACGTGAGTAGATATTTACAGAAGAAATGCACCTAAGATTTTCACAGAACACTCACTGCGCTAGGTATTTTGCACACATTATTTTATTAAATCTTCACAAACTGTCCTTCATAGTACTATTATTATCCCCATTTTTACAACACAGGAAACTGCAACTCAGAGAAGCTAGTTAACTTGAGCTGGCCCTTAAAAATACTAAAATTTCTACCTGCACCAGGGCTTTTGCATCACTTCTGTTTGGATCCATTCCCTCCAGTAATCCAGAACTGTCTTCCTTGTCTTCTCCATGCTTCTGTCCTAACATCAGCAGACCAGGGAGGCCTTTGTATCCATCCTATGCCAGAGAGCACTCTCCTCCCAACCAGCTGTCTGTCTCTTTTACTCCACTCCTTTTCTCCTCTATAGCACACACCACCATCTGTATCTACTTGTCTTCAATTTATTGCATTTCTTCCCCTGTCATTCAACCAAGATATAAGCTCTATCAGGGCAGGGACTGTACCTTGTTCACTACAGTGTTCTTAGCATCTAAGATAGGACTTGGCTCAGGGTATGCACTTACTAGATATTTGTTCAATGCATGAATTAATCAATGAATGAACTGTAAGTGTATGGACTATGACTCTGTTCCACCCAAATTTATTTTAAAATGGTGCCCTCATACTCATTGAATGAGGCTCAGAGCCTAGGTGACTATTGCTTACATGTTTGAACATGTAATGGATTGCAAGTGAAAAGAATCACACCTCTTTCTAGGGTGCTGATGAAGATTTTTGTGGAGGAGGTGGCATTTTTAGAGTTTAGTTATATTTATCTACATGTTTACTTCAGCACCTCATATCATCATGCTTATGTGCTTTTCCAAACACGCTAATTGAAGATTAAACAATCTAAATAGGTAGAAAGAACATCTTTTTGTCTTAAATATCATTCTCTCCATATATATTTTTAATTTTATTTTAAGTTCCAGGATACATGTGGAGGATGTGCAGGTTTGTTACATAGGTAATCGTGTCACGGTGGTTTGCTGCACCTATCAAACCATCACCTAGGTATTAAGCCCCACATGCATTAGCTATTTATCCTGATGCTCTCCCTCCCCCTGCCCCCTGACAGGCCCCAGTGTGTGTTGTTCCCCTCCCTGCATCCATGTGTTCTCATTGTTCAGTTCCCATTTAGAAGTGAGAACATGCGGTATTTGGTGAGGATAATGGCTTCCAGCTCCATCCATGTCCCTGCAAAGGACATGATCTTGTTCCTTTTATGGCTGCATAGTATTCCATGGTATCTCTGTACCACATTTTCTTTATTCAGTCTATCATTGATGGGCATTTGGGTTGATTCCATGTCTTTGCTATTGTAAATAGTGCTGCAATGAACATATATGTCCATGTATCTTTATAATAGAATATATCATTCCATATTGTTGATGTTAGTGTGTTTTCTTTAAACAGCCGCTCTACTAATTCTTCACTAAAAATAACCACAAAATAAACATCCACCTCATTAATCCTCCACTAGAAAAGATACATATACATATATTTTTGCATTATGTGCCAGTTGGGTCATAAAATACCTGATGTTTAATGCTAAAAAAGAGAATGCTGTGAACTGAGTGTTTCAGAAACTTGTCCATTTCCCAAGAGCACTTTTTTTATAAACAAAGGAAAAACAAAATGAATGCATTATATGAAGGTTATTCTGAAGTTAATTTATTATATGAGAGAGCTGTTACATATCACTTAGTTCTAAAGGAGTATTTTTTCTCTTTTATCAAGATTTAAGAATCACGACAAATATAAATTTAAACTGAAGGAATATTTATGCAAAATTGGGAATCTTGAGCAGAGATAGAAGATGCTATAAATTTAGTGGAAATGTTTTATTTAGAAGACTTTATTATTAAACTGCTCTTATAATTTACAATAAAATAGAACTCTTTCTAGAGACAGTGAAATAGAAAATAAACATTAGTTTTTATTATAAAATTCTAGGGGCAACTAATACTTCTTTTTTCCCCCCTCTACCTCCAAATATATACAATTTATTTTACAGTCATCTGTAGAGTGTCTAAAAATACACTACCATAAATGCATCTGATTAACATCACACTATCCTCAACACATTTGTATTAAAAAATGGTTTTTTATTTTATTTTAATTTTTTTATTTTTAAAAATTTTTATGTTTATTTTATTTTATTATTATTATACTTTAAGTTTTAGGGTACATGTGCACAATGTGCAGGTTAGTTACATATGTACACATGTGCCATGCTGGTGTGCTGCACCCATTAACTCATCATTTAGCATTAGGTATATCTCCTAAAACTATCCCTCCCCCCTCCCCCCACCCCACAACAGTCCCCAGAGTGTGATGTTCCCCTTCCGGTGTCCATGTGTCCTCATTGTTCAATTCCCACCTATGAGTGAGAATATGCAGTATTTGGTTTTTTGTTCTTGCGATAGTTTACTGAGAATGATGATTTCCAATTTCATCCATGTCCCACCAAAGGACATGAACTCATCATTTTTATGGCTGCATAGTATTCCATGCTGTATATGTGCCACATTTTCTTAATCCAGTCTATCATTGTTGGACATTTGAGTTGGTTCCAAGTCTTTGCTATTGTGAATAGTGCCGCAATAAACATACATGTGCATGTGTCTTTATAGCAGCATGATTTATAGTCCTTTGGGTATATACCCAGTAATGGGATGGCTGGGTCAGATGGTATTTCCAGTTCTAGATCCCTGAAGAATCGCCACACTGACTTCCACAATGGTTGAACTAGTTTACAGTCCCACCAACAGTGTAAAAGTGTTCCTATTTCTCCACATCCTCTCCAGCACCTGTTGTTTCCTGACTTTTAATGATTGCCATTCTAACTGGTGTGAGATGGTATCTCATTGTGGTTTTGATTTGCATTTCTCTGATGGCCAGTGATGGTGAGCATTTTTTCATGTGTCTTTTGGCTGCATAAATGTCTTCTTTTGAGAAGTGTCTGTTCATAAACTTTGCCCACTTTTTGATGGAGTTGTTTGTTTTTTTCTTGTAAATTTGTTTGAGTTCATTGTAGATGCTGGATATTAGCCCTTTGTCAGATGAGTAGGTTGCAAAAATTTTCTCCAATTTTGTAGGTTGCCTGTTCACTCTGATGGTACTTTCTTTTCCCGTGCAGGAGTTCTTTAGTTTAATTAGATCCCATTTGTCAATTTTGGCTTTTGTTGCCATTGCTTTTGGTGTTTTAGACATGAAGTCCTTGCCCATGCCTATGTCCTGAATGGTAATGCCTAGGTTTTCTTCTAGGGTTTTTATGGTTTTAGGTCTAACATTTAAGTCTTTAATCCATCTTGAATTAATTTTTGTATAAGGTGTAAGGAAGGGATCCAGTTTCAGCTTTCTACATATGGCTAGCCAGTTTTCCCAGCACCATTTATTAAATAGGGAATCCTTTCCCCATTGCTTATTTTTCTCAGGTTTGTCAAAGATCAGATAGTTGTAGATATGCGGCGTTATTTCTGAGGGCTCTGTTCTGTTCCATTGATCTATATCTCTGTTTTGGTGCCAGTACCATGCTGTTTTGGTTACTGTAGCCTTGTAGTATAATTTGAAGTCAGGTAGCATGATGCCTCCAGCTTTGTTCTTTTGGCTTAGGATTGACTTGGCGATGCGGGCTCTTTTTTGGTTCCATATGAACTTTAAAGTAGTTTTTTCCAATTCTGTGAAGAAAGGCATTGGTAGCTTGATGGGGATGGCATTGAATCTATAAATTACCTTGGGCAGTATGGCCATTTTCACGATATTGATTCCTCCTACCCATGAGCATGGAATGTTCTTCCATTTCTTTCTATCCTCTTTTATTTCATTGAGCAGTGGTTTGTAGTTCTCCTTGAAGAGGTCCTTCATGTCCCTTGTAAGTTGGATTCCTAGGTATTTTATTCTCTTTGAAGCAATTGTGAATGGGAGTTCACTCATGATTTGGCTCTCTCTTTGTCTGTTATTGGTGTATAAGAATGCTTGTGATTTTTGTACATTGATTTTGTATCCTGAGACTTTGCTGAAGTTGCTTATCAGCTTAAGGAGATTTTGGGCTGAGACAATGGGGTTTTCTAGATATACAATCATGTTGTCTGCAAACAGGGACAATTTGACTTCCTCTTTTCCTAATTGAATACCCTTTATTTCCTTCTCCTGCCTAATTGTCCTGGCCAGAACTTCCAACACTATGTTGAATAGGAGTGGTGAGAGAGGGCCTCCCTGTCTTGTGCCAGTTTTCAAAGGGAATGCTTCCAGTTTTTGCCCATTCAGTATGATATTGGCTGTGGGTTTGTCAGAGATAGCTCTTATTATTTTGAGATATGTCCCATCAATACCTAATTTATTGAGAGTTTTTAGCATGAAGGGTTGTTGAATTTTGTCAAAGGCCTTTTCTGCATCTATTGAGATAATCATGTGGTTTTTGTCTTTGGTTCTGTTTATACGCTGGATTACATTTATTGATTTGCGTATATTGAACCAGCCTTGCATCCCAGGGATGAAGCCCACTTGATCATGGTGGATAAGCTTTTTGATGTGCTGCTGGATTCGGTTTGCCAGTATTTTATTGAGGATTTTTGCATCAATGTTCATCAAGGATATTGGTCTAAAATTCTCTTTTTTTGTTGTGTCTCTGCCCGGCTTTGGTATCAGGATGATGCTGGCCTCATAAAATGAGCTAGGGAGGATTCCCTCTTTTTCTATTGGTTGGAATAGTTTCAGAAGGAATGGTACCAGTTCCTCCTTGTACCGCTGGTAGAATTCAGCTGTGAATCCATCTGGTCCTGGGCTCTTTTTGGTTGGTAAGCTATTGATTAAAGCCACAATTTCAGAGCCTGCTATTGGTCTATTCAGAGATTCAACTTCTTCCTGGTTTAGTCTTGGGAGGCTGTATGTGTCGAGGAACTTATCGATTTCTTCTAGATTTTCTAGTTTATTTGCGTAGAGGTGTTTGTAGTATTCTCGGATGGTAGTTTGTATTTCTGTGGGATCGGTGGTGATATCCCCTTTATCATTTTTTATTGCGTGTATTTGATCTTCTCTCTTTTCTTCTTTATTAGTCTTGCTAGCGGTCTATCAATTTTGTTGATCCTTTCAAAAAACCAGCTCCTGGATTCATTAATTCTTTGAAGGGTTTTTTGTGTCTCTATTTCCTTCAGTTCTGCTCTGCTTTTAGTTATTTCTTGCCTTCTGCTAGCTTTTGAATGTGTTTGCTCTTGCTTTTCTAGTTCTTTTAATTGTAAGCCAAGATGGCCGAATAGGAACAGCTCCGGTCTACAGCTCCGGTCTACATCTCCCAGCATGAGCGACACAGAAGATGGGTGATTTCTGCATTTCCATCTGAGGTACCAGGTTCATCTCACTAGGGAGTGCCAGACAGTGGGCGCAGGACAGTGGGTGCAGTGCACCGTGCGTGAGCCGAAGCAGGGCGAGGCATTGCCTCACTTGGGAAGCACAAGTGTTCAGGAAGTTCCCTTTCCTAGTCAAAGAAAGGGGTGACAGATGGCACCTGGAAAATCGGGTCACTCCCACCCCAAGACTGCGCTTTTCCAACGGGCTTAAAAAACAGCACACGAGGAGATTATATCCTGCACCTGGCTCGGAGGGTCCTATGCCCACGGAATCTCACTGATTGCTAGCACAGCAGTCTGAGATCAAACTGCAAGGTGGCAGTGAGCCTGGGGGAGGGGCGCCCGCCATTGCCCAGGCTTGCTTAGGTAAACAAAGCAGCCGGGAAGCTCGAACTGGGTGGAGTCCACCACAGCTCAAGGAGGCCTGCCTGCCTCTGTAGGCTCCACCTCTGGGGGCAGGGCACAGACAAACAAAAAGACAGCAGTAACCTCTGCAGACTTAAATGTCCCTGTCTGACAGCTTTGAAGAGAGCAGTGGTTCTCCCAGCACGCAGCTGGAGATCTGAGAACGGGCAGACTGCCTCCTCAAGTGGGTCCCTGTCCCCTGACCCCCGAGCAGCCTAAATGGGAGGCACCCCCCAGTAGGGGCAGACTGACACCTCACACGGCCGGGTACTCCGCTGAGACAAAACTTCCAGAGGAACAATCAGACAGCAGCATAGGCGGTTCACGAAAATCCACTGTTCTGCAGCCACCGCTGCTGGTACCCAGGCAAACAGCGTCTGGAGTGGACCTCTAGCAAACTCCAACAGACCTGTAGCTGAGGGTCCTGTCTGTTAGAAGGAAAACTAACAAACAGAAAGGACATCCACACCAAAAACCCATCTGTACATCACCATCATCAAAGACCAAAAGTAGATAAAACCATGAAGATGGGGAAAAAACAGAGCAGAAAAACTGGAAACTCTAAAAAGCGAGTGCCTCTCCTCCTCCAAAGGAACATAGCTCCTCACCAGCAACGGAACAAAGCTGGACGGAGAATGACTTTGACAAGTTGAGAGAAGAAGGCTTCAGATGATCAAACTACTCTGAGCTACAGGAGGAAATTCAAACCAAAGGCAAAGAAGTTGAAAACTTTGAAAAAGATTTAGACGAATGTATTAACTAGAATAACCAATACAGAGAAGTGCTTAAAGGAGCTGATGGAGCTGAAAGCCAAGGCTCGAGAACTATGTGAAGAATGCAGAAGCCTCAGGAGCCGATGCGATCAACTGGAAGAAAGGGTATCAGTGATGGAAGATGAAATGAATGAAATGAAGCTAGAAGGGAAGTTTAGAGAAAAAAGAATAAAAAGAAACGAACAAAGCATCCAAGAAATATGGGACTATGTGAAAAGACCAAATCTGCGTCTGATTGGTGTACCTGAAAGTGACGGGGAGAATGGAACCAAGGTGGAAAACACTCTGCAGGATATTATCCAGGAGAACGTCCCCAATCTAGCAAGGCAGGCCAACATTCAGATTCAGGAAATACAGAGAACGCCACAAAGATACTCCTCGAGAAGAGCAACTCCAAGACACATAATTGTCAGATTCACCAAAGTTGAAATGAAGGAAAAAATGTTAAGGGCAGCCAGAGAGAAAGGTCGGGTTACCCACAAAGGGAAGCCCATCAGACTAACAGCGGATCTCTCGGCAGAAACTCTGCAAGCCAGAAGAGAGTGGGGGCCAATATTCAACATTCTTAAAGAAAAGAATTTTCCACCCAGAATTTCATATCCAGCCAAACTAAGCTTCATAAATGAAGGAGAAATAAAATACTTTACAGACAAGCAAATGCTGAGAGATTTTGTCACCGCCAGGCCTGCCCTAAAAGAGCTCCTGAAGGAAGCACTACACATGGAAAGGAACAATTGGTACCAGCCACTGCAAAATCATGCCAAATTGTAAAGACCATCGAGGCTAGGAAGAAACTGCATCAACTAACGAGCAAAATAACCAGCCAACATCATAATGACAGGATCAAATTCACACATAACAATATTAACCTTAAATGTAAATGGACTAAATTCTCCAATTAAAAGATACAGACTGGCAAATTGGATAAAGAGTCAAGACCCATCAGTGTGCTGTATTCAGGAAACCCATCTCACGTGCAGAGACACACATAGGCTCAAAATAAAAGGATGGAGGAAGATCTACCAAGCAAATGGAAAACAAAAAAAGGCAGGGGTTGCAATCCTAGTCTCTGATAAAACAGACTTTAAACCAACAAAGATCAAAAGAGACAAAGAATGCCATTACATAATGGTAAAGGGATCAATTCAACAAGAAGAGCTAATTATCCTAAATATATATGCACCCAATAAAGGAGCACCCAGATTGATAAAGCAAGTCCTGAGTGACCTACAAAGAGACTTAGACTCCCACACAATAATAATGGGAGACTTTAACACCCCACTGTCAACATTAGACAGTTCAATGAGACAGAAAGTTAATAAGGATACCCAGGAATTGAACTCAGCTCTGAACCAAGCAGACCTAATAGATATCTACAGAACTCTCCACCCCAAATCAACAGAATATACATTTTTTTCAGCACCACACCACACCTATTTCAAAATTGACCACATAGTTGGAAGTAAAGCTCTCCTTAGCAAATGTAAAAGATCAGAAATTATCAGAAACTGTCTCTCAGACCACGGTGCAATCAAACTAGAACTCAGGATTAAGAAACTCACTCAAAACCACTCAACTACATGGAAACTGAACAACCTCCTCCTGAATGACTACTGGGTGCATAACAAAATGAAGTCAGAAATAAAGATGTTCTTTGAAACCAACGAGAACAAAGACACAACATACCAGAATCTCTGGGACACATTCAAAGCAGTGTGCAGAGGGAAACTGATAGCACTAAATGACCACAAGAGAAAGCAGGAAAGATCCAAAATTGACACCCTAACATCACAAAAAATGGTTTTTTATTTATTAAAAATAAATAAGGTGATCCATTGCTAATATTTTTACTTGTGTCACTATTTCTGCTACTGCTACTAATTCTTGCTACTACCACTACCACAACCACTACCTACATCCCACCCCAATCACCACCATTAGCACTTAATAATTTACAAAAAGCTTTCAATACATGACCTTATTACTCATTACATCTTTATAACAGACCTATGAGATTTCCATACATACCTCATGATCCATATTACAGATGAGAAAAATAGGCAGAAAAAATCAATAACTTGTCCAAGGTGAAAAAGTAACAGAGCCATTATTTGAAGCTGGATCTATCTGATGCCAAGTTACCTCATCCAAAATGAGGATATTACAATAAAAAGATTCCAAAGCAATAAAATGCCATATGTGATTATCCTGCATTTTCCCTAACAGGTTAACACCTTCCCCTGCTCCCTGCCAATTTTTATCCTGTCAATATGAAAAGAAATTCTTTATTGGATTACCTACAATGCAATGTAGTTGCAAGCAATTGACTTCTGTTTTTCGAGACTCAGAAACTTTATCAAGTTTACCACCATGGTGAATGTTATTATAACTTGAGAAATAGTTTATCAGATTAGCCTGCTAAATAAAGTATCAGTGAGCAAAGATATGCAACCAATTTGTTATGTGTAAGATACACTCATCTAGATAAAAATGCTCCTTGCCCTTCTGGGCTAATGCAAATGAGAGGAAAATCTCATTGACAGAATGGATAAGAAAACAAACTGCTAAGGTCTCAACAAGAGGGAATTGAGAAGCACCCCAAGTTTTACATGCTTAAGGAAAGCCTCAGGCACCAAAAGGAAGAAGTGGGCCCAAGTAATAAGTAAAACTCCACTCACTGGAGGAGATGGGTACAATAAATTAGGGTATTACATGTGTGAGTGTATATATATTATATATTATGGAGGTATACATATATAAGTATATATTACACATACATGGCAAACATCAAGGTGTTAGCAGTGTCTGGAGGAGAGCTGTGTTTATGCTTGGTTGTAAACTTTCTTCTTGTTTTTCTGTATATATTTATTTCTTCTACATTAAAAATGGATTGTCATTGTAATAGGAAAAGGTAAAGTATAATAATATTTTTGCATTTTTTTGTTTTAATATTTTTGGAACCATTTAGAATATTTCAGCTATAATGATGCTTCATCACTAACAACTTCAGCAAACATCTCATAACTCAAGCACATTCTCCTACCAATCATAATACCATTATTATACCAAGAAAATTAATGATAATACCCCAATATTCTCTAATATCTGATCTACATGCATATATCTATAGTTGTTTGCTAAATGTCTTTCATAGGTGCTTTTTTTTTTTGAACGAAGATTAAATTAAGGTCCATACATCGAATTTGGAAAAAATTTTTTAAATAAAAATTGTACATATTTGAGGTATACAATGTGACATTTTGCTATGCATCTACATTGCAGAATGATTACTACAGTCAAGCTAATTAACATACCCATCACCTCACATAGTTAACCTATTTTGTCCATGTGGTGAGAACATGTAAGATCCACTATTATGACAAATTTTAAGTATCCAATATACTATGGTTAACTATAGTCACTATGGTGCACATTAGAGCTCTAGAACTAATCCACCCTACGTAACTGAAACTCCGTACCCTTTAACCAGCATCTCCCCATTTTCCCCATACTCTGGCCCCTGGTAATTGACATTGCTTCTAGGAATTTAATTTTTATATATTCCACATATAAGTGAGATAAGGTAGTACTTTTCTTTCTGTGTCTAATTCCACTTAGCATAATGTCCTCAAGTTCCATTCATGTTGCAAATTTCTTCTTTTTTTGTAATTGCTGAATAGTATTTGTGTGTGTGTGTGTGTGTGTGTGTGTGTGTGTGTGTGAGACATATTCTTTATCCATTCGTTTGTGGACAAACAGGTTGTTTGCATATCTTGGCTATTGTGAATAATGCTACAATGAACTGTTACTTCTCTTTGGAGTCTTTTAACCTAATACAGTCTTGTCCCCAATCATGTCCCCCACCTATTCCATACACACTTTAAAAAATGACATTCCCTTTTAGTAGACATTCACATTCTTATAGATTATTCCATATTCTGGCTATGTCTGATTGTTTTCTCCTGGAACAATCGTATTTTTAATTTCCAAACTATTGTCCTCTACTTTTTCCACAACATCTTGTTCTTGTTTGCTGAACGTGAGATCATCTCATTACACAACATGTACTAATTACAGTAGTCTTTTTTGGTAATTTTCTTCTCTTCCTTATATTTTTCCTCTACAGATTTTTTCTTTTTTCCTCTTTTTCCAGTATATGCTTTTTAAACACACCTTGTTTCACCTAAAAACCAGATACAGATGAAAAGCCATTCTGTGGTGGTTTCTATAATCTGGGCACTATCTATGGCCAACTTCCCAGTCTATGGATATTCTAGGATCTTATTTTTAGTAAGAAGTGTTTAGATTATAGCTACTCTACTTGTGACTATCATCAATGCAAGTCCAGGGAAATGGTTCATTACTAAAAACTCAGCTATCGTTTTGACATTAGTTTTCCCAATTATTTTCCTGTCCTTCCCAGCATATCAGCCATGTATATAATTGAACTCTTATGAGTTCTTTATTTTATATGACAAATACACATATTTCATTAATTTCTCAGTAACTACTTCTCTATAATAACTATTCTCTTGCAGACACACCATTCCTGAATTTAATATTTGCTTGCCTATTTAGCAGTTGGATGAGAGTATTATGAGAAATGTGAGGTACGTGAGGTCACATCTGACTAGCTCCTTTAATGGAAAGAAAGAAATTATCTGTGTTACTGTATACTTCAGCTAAGACCAAAAAAACATGAAATTTCTCCACATCCTCACTAATACTTGTCTTTTTAAAATAATAACCATGCTAGCAGGTATGAGGCAATATCTCATTGTGGTTTTGATTTCATTTCCCTGATAATTGTTGACATTGAACATGTTTGCATGTACTGGTTGGCCATTTGTATGTCTTTTTTGGAGAAATGTCTATTTAAATCTGTGGTCCATTTCTTAATCAGGGTATTAGTTTTTTTAAAAAAATTTTTGAGTTGTAGGAGTTCTTTATATATTTTGGACATTAACCACTTATCAGATTTATGGTTTGCAAATATGTTCTCTCAATCTTTAGGTTGCTTTTTCACGCTGTTGATTGTTTCCTTTGCTGTGCATAAGCTTTTTAATTGGAGCCCTTGCACACTGTTAGCAAGAATGCAAAATGTTGCAGTCTCTATGGAAAATAGTTTGGCAGTTCCTCAAAAAATTAAAAATAAAATTGCTGTATGATCCAGCAATCACACTTTTCAGTATCCATCCAAAAGAGCTGCAACCATAATCTTGAAGTGTTATTAGTACTCCTATGTAAATTGAAACACTATTCACAATAGCCAAGATGTGGAAACAACCTAAATGTTCATTGACATTTGAATGGATAAAGAAAATGTGGTATATTCATGCCACGGAATACTATTCAGCCTTAAAAAGAAGAAAATTCTGCAATATGTGACATCATGAATGAACGTTGGGGATCTTATGCTAAGTGAAATATACCAGTCACAGAAAGACAAATACTGCATGATTCCACTTACCTGAGGTCTCTAAAATAGTTAAATTCATAGAATCAAAGAGCAGAATGGTGGTAAACAGGCTGAGGGGGAGGGGAAAATGGGAAGTTACTAATCAAAGGCATAACATTTCAGTCAAGCAAGGTGAATAAGCTCTAGAGATCTGCTATAGGACATTGTATCTACAGTTAACAATAATTTATGGTACAAATTTTTGTTGAGAGAGTAGATCTTATGTTAAGTGTTTCTAACACAGACACACACACACACAAAAAAAACAAAAAACAAAAACAAAAACAAAAAAAAACGAAGAACAAAAAAGCCTCAGTGTTTTTTCTTAACTTTGAGATGCTACAAGTCATTTCCTTTTACGTTGTAGTTTTGTGTATATTTATATTCTTATATTTTTATTTTGCTAGTATGCAAAAGGATTTGCAGTCTCAAGTGATAGTATGAGATGGCAATTTTAAAATTCAAGGAGAGGCAAGGAGAAGTCAGGCAGGGATTTTAAAACAAGTAAAATCCACCAGGTGGATAATACATGTGATGATATTGGCAGTTAACCAGGTGAACTTAAAGTCTCTTCCAGTTCTGGGAGTTCTTTATTCTATGACTTTGGTGTTTTACAATGAGGACTTGACTTCATTCTCTGTTGATACGAAGCCAAGACAACAAACTAACAGTGTTTATGAGAAAGAACTATTTATCATACCATTTTATTTGTGGATATGTATCTGATTGGTTTTCAATGAGTTGTTTCAGTATTTTATATGTTCAGCCACAGGTTTACATAATGGAAGCCTTAAGAATTACTTGAATTACTAAGAAAAAATTCCCACTTATATGTTGATCATGTTTTGTTTCTTTGCTTTTCCTAACAAGGGCTATAATTTGGGAAACAAAGCTTTTGTTTGTAATTTAACATGTGACCCCCTAGTACCTAATAGTGTACCAGTATACCCTAGAGGAACTCCAGAAGTACTCAGTAACCATCTATTAACCTAAGAAAATGTCCAAAATTGTTTCATTTCTCCAAATCATTGAGGGGGGCCATGGTTGGTTGTTTTCAGGCTGTTTTCCTGTCTCCATGCAGTGTTTAGTCCAAGAAATTGAACAGCAGAGTTTACTCTGGTCATTTTCTTCTTTGTCGCTGTTCCAAGACCACCAGGCAATTATTGCTAGCACTTACATAAATACAATTATCAGTGGCAAACTTTCTTGTATACTACTGTATAGAATGTGAACCGTGATTGTTCTCTAGGCTAATCTTTCATTGGCACCAATGGGTGATCCCAGACTGAATTTATGAATTAATAATAGGGAGCTCTAAGTGTCGGGTTTCATTTTATGTTACATCTTTTACCACCACCAGGCTCAAAATAAATCCTGCTAAGAATAGCCAAGGAGAAAAGGCTGTGGGTGGCATAACAAGGGTGACTGAAAGGCGGGTGTCTCAAAGGCAGGTGTCTCATTCACTTTAAGTGTTTACATAATTTTATGTGAAGTTTTTTTTTTTTTAAATGTGTCAATGCCTTCAGTGCAGTGTCATGTCACCTCTGCAAGGGTTTGGATTCAAATGGTGTGTCTATCATGAACAGAAATGCCAACATGTTTAAAAGCCATTTCTTCATGAAAATATAGGTTTTGCCAAAACCCACATTTGGTGCCATTTCTAAGCTACCAAAAATGTCAGTTCACGTGAGCATCAATTATTACTCTTGCTTTACAAGAAACAAAATTATTTCCTTACAATTCTAGAAATTGTTAAGTTTCTGTATCTGATTAACCCTTTTGAGACACATCAATGGCTAAAATGGCTTCATCTGAGGCTGCTTCCTTTCTAATGATACTTTAATACACATGAACAAACAGACTGGCATTGTTAGGAATGAGAATTTCAAACCGGCTGTGGATTCATTTGGACTCTTCTTTGCTGTGGTTGCTGAGACAATGACAGCTGATATTTTATCACAAATGAAGCTACTCTAATATGAATTTTCATATTTAGAGATTATGTTTTTAAAAAGTATAAATAAAGATACTCTGTGCTGGCTGCTGTGGCTCACATCTGTAATCCCAGCACTTCGGGAGGCCAAGGTGGGAGGATTGCTTGAGGACAGGATTTTGAGACCAGCCTGGGCAACATGGTGAGACCCCCATCTCTACTAAAACATTTAAAAATTAGCCAAGTGTGATGACACAAGCCTGCAGGCCCAGACACTCAGGAAGCTGAGGCAGGAGGATCACTTGAGCCCAGGAATTCAAGGCTGAAATGAGCTATGATTGTGCCACTGTACTCAAGTCTGGGCAATAGAGTGAGACATTGTCATCTCAAAAAAAATAAAAATAAAAAATAAATAAAGATACTCTGACAAACTAGAAAACTTTCAAATGATGTGCTACTGTAAGTCTTATGCCTTCTGAGTTGTAAAAATCAGGTATTTCAACTTTTAGCCCCCGGTTCTAGTGTCAGTGGACAAGCTAAGCCATGATCGAAACCTACTACTATGATCTTGAACAAATCCCTTAACATTTGTGAGGCTTGGTGTCCTCATCTAAAAATGGAAAGGGTTCAACTTGATAATTGTGGAAGTTCCTAGAAGCTTGACATATTCAATGGTTTCATGTTTCTAATATATGCAGTGTGATCTTGACATTTTCTCAGGCGGGGTCAAGCTGACAAATACCCTACCCAAGGACACTTCTAATTCCTTCATATGTCCTTTAGGTAGACAGATTTTTCCATTCTGCTCAGGCCTTTCCCTAGAGTAGTCCCTGCCCAGCAATTAGAAGCATAAAATGTCCATTCTGAGTAATGCCCACTGTCATGTTTGAAGTCCCTGACCAAGTTAATTAACCCCTTTTTTCTTTATAGTAGCCATGATTATCACATTAATTTCTCTGTTGTGAAAATGTGCCACCATAGTGCGTATGTGATTTTCCAGTACTGGTAGGAGAAATAGAGACTTTTGCCAGTTTTTATTGCTGCATTCCTTTCAACAGTAAAAGCTGAATATAAGCTACATAGTCACCCATAGGAGATGATAAAATAAGTTTAACTTTATCCTGCTATGGACAATATGTGACAGCTAAACAGAATGAGGTAGAGAGCAACATATTTTGACATGAACAGCAAATCTTGAAGGTATTCTGTTAAATGGAAAAATAGGTATTGAGCAATATGTACTATATAATACCATTTATGTAAAAATAGACACAATTATACATATATAAATAGTAAATATAAAATTGCATATTGTGAAATCCTATAAAACCTTTCAGACATGTTGGAAATTAAGACGCTGGCAGCAAGTTAGACTGACAAGTCATTATCATTAACACCACCACAATCAATAGTAAAATAACATTTAGCTGTATATTAGTTTAAATATAAAAAATGCAAATGAAAATGATCTAGAACAGAGATCAACAAAATTTTTCTGTAAAGCGCTAGTCAGTAAACATTTCAGGCTTTGGGGGCCATGTGGTCTGTATTGCGGCTACACAGCTCAGCTGTTGCAGTGTGACAGCAGCCAGGGACAATATGTAAATAAATGGGCGTGGCTGTGTTTCAACAAAACTTTATTTACAAAAACAGGTAGGGAGCTGGATTGGCCTTTGGGTTAGAACTTGCTGACCTCTGAACTAGAACAATATAAACTAGTCTGATGAAAGGAGTATCTATGTGGAACAAAGTAGAACTGATGAGAAATAAGTCAAGTGGAATTTTCTCTTTATCGGTATTATTAGATTCTTTTAAGTTAAAAATGTAGTCATAGGCCGGGCGCAGTGGCTCACGCCTGTAATCCCAGCACTTTGGGAGGCCGAGTGGGTGGATCACTTGAGGCCAGGAGTTCGAGACCAGCCTGGCCAACATGGCGAAACCCCATCTCTACAAAAAATGCAAAAATTAGCTGGGTGTGGTGGTGCAAACCTGTAATTCCAGCTACTCAGGTGGCTGAGACACCAGAATTGCTTGAACTGGGAGGTGGAATGGAAGTTGCAGTGAGCCGAGATTGTGCCACTGCACTCCAGCCTGGGCTACAAAGTGAGACTCTGTCTCCAAAAAAAAAAAAAGTATTCGTGAGTTACTTCTATACTTAAAAACATGTTAAAAAGATTAAT
The DNA here is from genome assembly GCF_029289425.2 of Pan paniscus. Classification (NCBI taxonomy): domain Eukaryota; kingdom Metazoa; phylum Chordata; class Mammalia; order Primates; family Hominidae; genus Pan; species Pan paniscus. The sequence goes on along the minus strand of NC_073255.2, from coordinate 113,767,850 downwards.
TAAACTGATAATAAAAGAATAATTAGAAAATATTTCACCTGACATTTAATGCAGCAATACTCTGAATTAACCAGTTTTTCTACGATCTTCCCAATAAGCATCACATGAAGCAATCTTCCTTCCAGGAAAATGCCAGGGCTTTGTTCTCCAATTAGCTGTCCTGTGAACACTGAAATACTGTAGCCTAGAACCTACAGAGCTAACAGACAAGAAACAATGGGGGCAGAATCCCACTCTGAAAAGCTTATGGAGCAACCAACCTCTCCAGTAAATGAGGACAAGCTACCCTGTTATGTTTCCTTTTTAAATATTTTTTTTACATCAAAAACACATTGCAAGGTAGTGAGGACTTTACGGACATCCTACCAAAACAGGCTGAATAATTCTGATATTGAAAACCAGCCTAGTTTTAATTAACTGCCAGGAGTCAGCCACATCCTCAAGCTCCAGATAGCCAATAACAATCTTGTAATGTCTAAATGTGAATGCCACTCAGATGGAGACCAAATAGTGAGGTTTCAGCTTACCTCTTAAATTGTAAACATAAAATTTCAGATATCCATAGCAACCAGACCTCCCTCCACCTTAGACACTTTCTTCAAGAAAAGGGAGGAAAAAGCATTTCTGTGGTGGACAGTACATAGACAGTTGCCCATTAAAATGATAACATTGAAATATAAATAGCCCAACCTTTTCATCATTTATTGACAAATGACTTACCAAACTGCTAGTGAGATCCTTTAAAAACCTCTCAGATATGCTGGAAATTATGACACCAGCAACAAGTTAGATTGACAAGTAATTACAATTAATGCCACCCCAATCATTAGTAAAACAGATTTAGCTATATATTTGTAGGCCAATATTTAATAGCAAAACAGAATTCTAAGAACACCACTGTGCCCAAAAGCTCTCTGATCTTTACCAATTTAGCAACCAGCCAGGCTAGAATAGAATAAAGATCACATGGTCTGGGAAAATGGGCTGTCCTGATTCTGAAAGATTGTGCTGGCTCTTGATATGGGGAGCCATCTGTCAATGCTCTTTGCAAAAAGTGAGAAATCAGGGCTACTTCTCTAGCATTCGTGAATCTAACCTTCTGTGCTGTCACCCTTTCCTTGGGAAATGTTTCTTAAGAGCCAGATGTTAGTATTCATTTCAGTTCACAAAACAGTTACTTCCCAAGGTCTATCAGCAGCAGAATGGATAAATAAATAATGGCATAGTCACACAGTGAAATACTACATAGTCATGGTAGTGAATGAACCACATCTACATACAACAGCATGAATGCTTCTGAAACATAATGTGAAATGAAAGATGTTAGCCATGAATGCATATGTACCATATGATGACATTTGTAGAAAATTTAATAAGGGGCATAACTAATCTATGATGTAGTGGTTACCCTTGGGGGAGGAGAGACTGAATATGGACTTCTGGGTTTCTCCTTATATTCTGAATCTTGATCTGAAGACTGGTTTCATGGTATGTTCATGTCAAAAATATCAAGTTGTACACTCCTGATTTGAGTACTTTCCTGCATGCTTTTACGCTTTCAAAAAGTTTACAAGCAACAACAAACAACCCCAGCACAATTGTTAATGAGCAGCATACTTTCCAGGCTCTATGAAGGAACTAGGAAAAATATGACAAGCTTTAGCCTCCAGAAACTTATATTCAAGTAGGAGAGATGAGTATAAAAAGCAAAACCATATCATTTTATGTAAAAAGGTTACATAAAACATAAAAAGTATTACATATTACAGTGTTAGGTAAAGGGAGTTCCAGGAGCAATTTCTTCTGCTCTCATTGTGAGCAAAGATCACAGTAGGTGACACTCAGCCAACCTTTGAGGACTGAGTTCAATAAATACAGGGTGAAGGAAAGGGATATTCTAGGCATGGGCACCCTGGGAGGTTAGGGCATTGCAGGATGGAAGAGCAGAAAATACTAGTGATAGAATATGAAAATCATCCACATTGTGTGGGCCTGGACAATTAAAACATGCTCATCTTTATGCATTTGTTGAGTACATCACAGTTTTCCAAAGGACACTTTACTCGTATCCAGTTGCAAGACTCTTATCTTCAAACGAGGAGTATCTTGAACACTGTTGTATCAACTGTGTAATACCAGTAAGTTTGGGGACGGAAGGGAGGGAGAAAGGAAAGAAGCCAGGCTCACATAGTAATACTCTTAACAAGCACAAGAAAACAGCAAGAACCACCACTTATGCTTCATAATTTATATGCATTGTCTGTTGCATTTCATCCTCACAACTCTAGGAGCTGGAGACTATTATTATCTCCATTTGGTGGATGCCAAAACTGAGGCTTAGTGAAGCTCACTAACTGCCCATGGCCGTATTAGCCAGTTGAAATCATTTCCCAGTAAAAAGTCTTTTAAAAGCCAGCTCTCAGGTAAAAGGCAACAGAGAACAGCCACTGCTGGAACCTGGCGGCACTAACACTGAAGCCCAGGTGACGAACACTGCACGTGGTGAACACTAAGTGCGCCCTTGGAATCTGGGGAGTGGGGTGGGGCACTGATACTCCCCCTGCAGCCTGTGTGGCAGTGGGAGCCCGTGCAGAGAACAGGCTCTAGCCAGTTCCCAAGCCCACTACAGTCTGGGCTTCTTCAGCCACTCAGCTCCTTGCACTAACAGGGGGCTGATTTCTTCTTCAGGCACATTGTCACTTGGGGTCTTTAAAACTTACAGCACTCTGGAAAATGTGTTTTTTGAATAGAGGTGTCTTTAAAAGGCACAGGAAATAAAGTAACTTAGGTCTGAACCATATTGAGAAAATACCTGGAGGAGGTTATCTGGACACCAGAAATGAGGACTTGGCCTCCTTTTGCAGGAACTACAATTTAACAGCAATGTCAGGGAAGTCACAACATTTCTACCAGGAAATATCTACAGAAATGGGTGCTATCCTGAAGGAGGAAGCAAGGCAGTACTAGTTGGGAGGCAGGAAGCTTTGTTTTGTAAGTCTGACTCTCCATTTTATTTGCCCTGGCTGTTCTTCCACAATGTAGGGTCTGATAGCAAACTGCTGAAACCAGGCCAAGTGTGGCTGGCAGGGCGCAGGCTTCCACGCCACACCACAACACAGCCCTCCTGCTATTTCAGGCCTTGGGTTCTGTGAAACAGACGCTGCTACCCTCCATCCTGGGTTGTGTGAAATTATGCGGTGGTTTGGTGAAGTCAACAAATAACTAGCGTGAACCACATTTTGGGGGAAATAAAAAAGCAGCTGGCATCAGTTCTGGTCTTCAGAAGGCAGTGAATAAGGACAGCTATCCTCTGTTGCCTCTTATCTGAGAGCTGGATTTTAAAAGACTTTTTACTGGGAAATGATTTCAAACTAACAGTTAGATTGCAAAAATAAAAATAGTATGAAGAGTGTCTGTATGCCCTTTACCCCCACACTCAACTATTGTTAATGTTTCATGTTATCATTTGCTCAGCCATCCTCTCACTCTCTCCCCCATCCCCATACTTCTTCGTGTATCTCCTAATTAAAGGGATACATTCTTCCATAATCCATAGAACAGTTATCAAGCTCAATAAATTTAACATCTATATAGTATTTTTAACTAATCCACTATTCATATTCAATATTCTCAGTTAATCCAATAATGGCCTTAAGTCCTAACACAAATGCCACCTCTACTATCACCCCATCCCTAACACTTCCCTTTCCCTTGTGACGCTCCCATAGCCCTTAGATTTGCCTGTCTTCTGACTATTGTTATGTTCTGCCTCTCATTGTATGGACGGTTACCTCCCCTGCTAGACTGACAACTTTTTGAAGTTCAGGTAAGTATCTGTTGGATGACTTTCCAGGTGCGTATATATAATATATTAGGGCTAATATAAATGGTTGCAGAGTTCATTAACTTGTATTAGATGCTTTAAGGACTTCCATGATGTCATTTTTAAAAATGAACACATTTTTTCCCCTCTTTGCTTGGGAAGATTCACATACTGGAATAAAATCATCTGTAAACAGAATTATTAAAAACTACAGCAGTTTTTGCTCATGAGGTCAGTTTGTTAAAATATTTTTACAAAAATTTCATTGTATTGTCATATATTTTGAGTATATAATTTGTTCAAAATTTCGATTACAATTCCAAAGCACCTTAACAAATGAAAAAACTAGTTTGAACACACACTCCATATCTATCTGCTAAAGATTAAATTAAACACAATATGATATGGGAGGGATGACAAGGGCTGTCCATGTTGAAAAAGAGTCTCAGGAGAGGGCAGGTGGATCATTATGATTATAAAAGAACAAGGTCAACAGTGTAGCTATTCAGACAGTTAATAGACAGGTAGAAGAGGTAGTCTGAATCACAGTGTGGTTCCTTCACATCCCTCACTTGTGTCTTATCCTTACTTTAAGTTTATGTACCTTTTATTCATCTAACCACATATAGAGAGATGAGGAAAATTTTAATGTCTTTGAAAACAGTTTCAGAAAACTGTCCATGAAGCCAAAGTTACTGTACCTTCTCAAAGGGAAAAAATAAATAGATCTAAAAATAAAAAACAAAACCCTTATAATTCTAACATTCAGAAATAACCAACATTAATCATTTTTTGTAACCATTTCAGTCTTTTCTATGCATGTGTATAAAATAGATATCATTTTATCAGTATCAAATCAGATTCACATACATTTTTGTAATGTATTTATTTTGTAACTTTTTTTAACTTAAAATATATTATAAGCTGTCATTTAAAATGGCTAAATAGTACTTCACAGTATAAATGCATCTTAATTTATATAGCTAGTCTACCAGTAATAGTATTTCTAGATTTTTTACTTTGTGATATTATAAAGAATACTGCAATGAGCATTCTTATAGTCTAGTTAAATCTTTCCTGTCATTCTTAATTACTTCCTGCAGGAACAATTCCCAGAAATTGAATTGCTCAGTATGTACATTGTTTGAAATCTTATGATGATCAGTAAAACCAAGCTGCCTTTCAGCAAGATGAAGATGATTTTTAACTCCTGTAGCACTCTCCTCTGGAGCTGCTTAATGCACACCCTTGCCAACCCTGGGCATTATATTTGACAACTAAATATATGCAACAGGGCTCCTTGTTTCAATTTGGATTTCTTTAATTTACGCATCAGGGTAAATATTAAGGAACTTTATTAGAAGTTTGTACTCTCCTTTTATGAGTTTGAGGCTACAGATATTTAAATGATAAAAAGAAAAACTAAAGAAGACAAAATAACGTTTAAAGCATTATTTTAAATCCAGTAAAATGTAATTCAACTCCACATAATAAAACTGGCATAAGAAAGAAACAAGGAAGGTTTGATCCAAGTTTAAGCACAAATGTCACTTGTGAACAAACCTCTTACTCTGCATCTATGAAGGATCAGATTATTTTGTAAAATGCCTGTCAAATTTTGGCTATTTTCTGTTTTCTAGAGAGCTGGATGTTAAAAATCAATAGAAATGTTACAGCGTTTATGCCACCTTTAGAAGGGTTACACAGACTCATGCCCACAACATTCAAAGCCATTTCTGTTTAGAATCTCAGGAAGGAACCTATTCCAAACTTCCAGAATCACAGCTGGCAGGCTATAATTTAGAGTTGCATACAGGATAATGTGTATTAGTCCATTACTAAGCTGTAAGTTGACACCAACCTTTGGAATTGCTTTCTCAGAGGAAATGTTGAAGAGCCAATGCCTCAATCATTTCCAACAGGGCTGGGAAAAACATTCAGACAACCCATTAGATCCTTTCATCTCACATTTTGATGATTTTCATCAAAAGGGAGGTGGAAAGGGGGTGATTAGACACAAATTTTCACTCTGGTGAACATCCAAACATGTACTTTTAAGCTCAAGACATTGATAACATATTGGCAAGTCTTGTCCCCACTTACATGAACCATCCCAGCCACCCAGAATATCCTAATGGTAATGAACGAGTTTAGATAGAGGGGATGGGATGGTGAGCAGATACTAAAGCAAATATTGCAACTCGTATTTTGACAAGCCAAAGGCATTTCTGTGAATACCAACAGAAACCTTAAGTCACCGAGGATTAGGTTTGAGGTTTTCAGTTGCCAAAGTCTATGTTGTATTGCATTCTCCTTGAGAGGTCAGAGGGCTGTCCTTGGGTGAGTCTGTGTGATTATAAAAGCTTTGGCTAAGGCCACCTAATAGTCACCTAAGAGACTCTAGGAGAGAGCCCACTTTTGACTAGGATAGATCAAAGATGTAACCTCCATTCCTGCCCATGCAGTTTGCGGTATTTCTTTCACAAATCAGGATCAGACAGATACTCCCCCTTCAGCAGATTCCAAGTTGAACCACTGTGCTGTACTGGCTTTCCACGTCTTTGTTTTTGGATAAACAGAGCTTGATCTAATTCTCAGCCTCCCATCAAAATTAGCTGAAGTTTAAGGAACACTCAGAATTGTTCTAATGAGTGACCTAATGTGTTTCCACATTTCGCATTCTCATCAGAAGCAGAAAAATGCTATATCCCATCTAGCTCGCTGCTGTCCGATGGACATACAATGCAAGCCACATATGTAATTTAAAATTTTCTAGTGGCCACATTCAAAAAGCAAAAAGAAAAGATGAAAGTAACCTTAATAATATACTCTAATAACAATCCAACATATTATAATTTCCGTACATAACCGATATAAAAATTATTGACATATTTTCCATTCTTTTCACACTATCTTCAAAATCCAGTGTGTATTTAGTACTTACAGTACATCACAAGTTGGACTAGCCACATTTCAAATGCACAGTAGCACCATATGTCTAGTGGCTATTGCATTGGAAGGAACACACATTTAGAAATTAAGATGTTAATCAGGACTGCCAAAGCAATGGGACAATTTGAGATACAAAACACAGAAGACTGTATCTCAGAATCACTATGTTCATTTCATAAACCCAGCAGTGCAAAGAAACTTGGGAAGATGCTCTGTAAATCATCCATTCAGTGCCCATGTATGCTTTCCAATAGGTCGATGACATCACACTCCAATGGGGAAAACTGTTCTCAATAATGGCCCCAAAGTACAAAGCAATGACCCTCTCTTGTTTTTCCTTGGCAAATAATATGGCTATAAAGAGGTGCCCAATATGAAGAACATACAAAATTCTTCCCATGCCTTGGTGTCACTTCCTGATAGCCATTATGCCTATTAAGTTCCAGTAAGTAATTGTTATGCAGGACGTGAATTTTTAAAAATGTATTGGTAGATAATACTTCATTATAACCTTCCCTTTCACTCAAATGCCATTTGTACAATGATGTTATATAATTTCTGAATGGGTGCATCTTGTTTAAAGCAATGAAAAGAATGTTGAACAAATATTATGGGAAAGTTTAAATTGCTTTCCAATCAACATACCATTGTTTTAACTGTGTAGAGAACTTTTGCAAATAAGCTACAAAATGTTGTTATCCCACAAAAATGATTGTTTGAGTACAGTATTCCTCCATGTAACACAACCTATAATTTAGTAATAATAATAATATTTTGCGTGTGGATAGTACCTTACTATTTACAAAGCATGGTTTACACTGTCTCATTAAGCTTCACAAGAAACCTCATAAGGCATCGATGGCAAAATAAGCGAAATACAAGTTCTTTGTCACTGGCTTTCTTCCAACATTTTACTTCTTTTGGGCACTAAGACTATTTACAAGGTCAGTGTAGGGGGTCTCTCTATTTTTTAAAAAAATTACTATCAGTGACTCTTTCAGATTGCTTTATTAACTATGTCCTAATGGTCATTGGGTTTTCACATTGAATAAGTCAGAGTTCTTGTCCTACCTTATCCTGGTCAAATAAATTCTACTAGCCAAAGCAATTCCCTTATTATCCAGTAAATTATAATTAAAGAAAATGGTGAGCTGAAGTCTTTACCCAAAGACTGATTTACCACATAAGTCACTGTACGTGTAGTCCTGGCTGGTGTGAGAACAGCTAAGCCTCAGAACAATCCCCTGTGCAACAAGAAAAAAGATATGAAAACAAAAGGTCCCTGAAGAAATTAAAACTCTGAATTAAAACAAATTTTAATTGAAATTAATTTTAATTTGAATTAAAAATGCAAATATGACTTTAGAAAAATCCGCTCTGAGAATGGGGTCAGGAGAGAAGTTTGATGAGAACTAATGAGCTAAAATACGTCTTTAGAACTAAGAGTGCTCAAGACCAAAGAACTCAATTTCCGTTTTTAGAAAAAAAAATGGAGGTAAACTAAGAAGGACTGGAAGGCTTTGAAATGACAAATAATGAAATAGTTCTACCTTTTAAAAGTATTTAAGTAGTTTTTTCAAAACCTGGAGTCCTGGTTTGACCGGGGGCTGCTGCTTTTCCTTAGTGCCTAAACCTAAAAGTCAATGAGGAAAATCAGAGGGAACGTGTTTGTGCTGGGGTGAAAAAGATACCATTTGGCTAATTATATATCAGCTACATATGTCCCAGCTCGTTGTCTTACACATAAAAGTGTGGGGAAGTCTGGGTATCACAAAAATAGCCCTTCTCCCCCAGCATGGAAATAGGAAGGAATGAGAAGGACACAAGCTTCATGTGTGGTTTTTACTTTCTCTTATGGTAAATGCCACACATGGAGTACAGAAAGAAAGGCAAACCGAGCAAAATAGGTTTTGGTTTCCTTAGTTAAACAGCTCAATATAGTTGGAAGTTCCCTCATGCCAAAGCAAGCTAACCAATCAGTCCTTCTCCAAAGAGTTTTGCCTTCTGTGTCCTACAGAAATACAAGGGTTACTCACTCTAGAGTAACGTTTGAAATACGTTTCCAAATATACCGCAGCATGTTTCAGAAGGTTTTTGAATTACTGAAACCACCTTTACACACACTAATATTAAAAAAGAAAAGAAAAAAAAATCCTGAAGAAAAATGCGATTTGCCATTTGATTTGAATGAAGATTAAAAATATAACACAGCAGCTGTTTAATTTTGTGTCATTGAAATTCCAGTTTCGTATTTTTTAATTGCTACTATGAAAAATTCTTTGATTGCACTTGATGAAATTAAGTTTTGCCTTTTTAATGATTAAACATGGGAAAATTCAAGTGTGTTCTAGTTAACAATTTAAATTCTTGTGTGTGTTTAAAAGATGAAGTAAAATCTACTAGGACATTATTTTGTCTCAAGTCTAGATACAATACTCAGTAATTGCACAAAGCAGTTGCTCACTCAGTTCTTTCAAAATGACTAAACTATTCTTTCAAAGAATAAGACAGCAAGTATTTACTGGGTTAAAAGGAAACTGTAGGATCACACTGCTCACAACCATATTGCACAGCAGTCATTTTAAAGAGGAAAACGACATATTCATCATCAGTTGAGTGATAGTCTCATGAGTCACTGGTCAGTCAACACGCTCATAAATGTGGTGCACATTTGACTCCCAGGATTTCATTTTGGAAGGTGACCAGGGTGTGTGCAGACAAGAGAACAATTGAAGAACCCACTGGCTCCTCAAAGACCCCAAGATCACACAAGGAGTTTTGATGATGAAGCCCAGACCATGTGTTTCTTTCTGTAGGCAGAAAAGTCTGTCCCAGACTGTAGTTGAACACTAAGATGGAAACTGTGGAAAGAGCTAGACTTGGTCTGAAATAAATACAAAGGAAATAATGGATTGAAATTGGGGCTTGGGCCTTACACAAGGGCTCTCCCAGAAAGTGTCTCCTTGTCCTCTAGATGTATGGCATATTTAGGAATCTGTAATATTTTTGAACTTTCACAGTCATAATAACATACTCTTTATAGTCATGAAACAATGAAGCCCCCAAAATCTTGATAGGTTTATCAATATGCAGGGTAAATTTTACACATCTTATGAACAGTTCCAGTTTTTGGATGGAAAAGTCGTTTTTTCACCTCAAAGGAAATATATTTAACTTTCTTTTAAAAGTACTGGATTTACTAATGCAAGAAAATACAATGTCATGTCGATAAAGACTATAACAATCTTGGTTTTATGAACATAGCTGTAACATTAATAGCAATGTGCACAGAAAGGGGGAGACCATTTAATTGTTTCTAAACCATCAACTGAAAATTACACAATTCTTGACTGAATGTGAAAGCGGCCACCTACTACTAAGTTACTCAGAGAATCCTCCTCCAAGGATAGTCATGACAATCCTAAAAATGGGGAATGAACTTTCTCATACTTTGGATTCTTAATAAACACCTTCTGTAAGATAAAATTATAAGTCTATTTATAAGCAAAGGCAACCATGGTATTCAGAGCGCTGCAAATGGCACCTATGACAATAATAAATGTGTATGATAGCAAATCTTGGAGAACCTGTTTTCTTTTGTCTAATTTAAAGTCATCTCTTAAAAATCAACCAAGATTTAGGAAAATAATGACACTGAGATGTAGGAACAGTATATGATAATAACAATTATTTTTTTAAATGAACTTCTAATTTTACAATAGTTTTAGTGTAAAGAAAACTTGCGAAGGCAATACAGTCTCCTTATGGACCCCTCACCCAGTTTTCCCTATTGTTCACATCATACGTTACTGCATCATTTGTCTCAACCAGTCGGACACTCTAGAGTCCATTCTTTACTTACAATTCTTAATTTTTACCTAATGTCCTTCTTCTGTTCCAGGATCTTATCCAGGGTACCACATTGCATTTATTCATCATGTCTCCTTAGGTGCCACTAGACATTCCTTGTTTTTGATAACCTTGAGAATTTTTGGGAAAACAGGTCAGGTATTTTCTCTGATATTCTGTTAGTGAAATTTGCGTGATGTTTTTCTCATGATTAGACGGGGTTTGTGGGTGTGAGGGAGGAAGACTACAGAAGTAAAGTGCCATGATCCTCGTCTCATTCTAAAGGCACATGCTACTAACATGATTCATCGCTGTTGATGTTGACTTTGATCACCTGGCTGAAGCAGTGTCTGTCCAGTTCCTCGACTATAGGATTACTCCTTCCCCCGCTTTCCATATTGTGCTCCTTGGAAAGGAGTTGCTATGCACAACCCCACACTTCAGGTGTGGGGAGCTATGCTTCACCTCCTTGAAGATACAAAATCTACATAAATTATCTGAGATCCTTCTGTATGGGAGATTTGTCTATTTTCTCTCTTTATATTTATTTATTACATCATTTACGTTTACTTTATTATGGACTCCTGGCTATGTATTTTCTACTTTTGAGAATAATCCAATAATATGCTATTCATTTCATTGCTCAAGTAGTTCCAGCTTTGACCACTGGGAACTCTTTCAGTTTGCTCCTAAAGATTACTTTTTAAGAAGTTAATACATCTTTCCTGTTCTCACTTCATATTTTTCCCCAAATTATATATGAGAAGAGCATGCCAATTTTCATGTTGATTTTGAGCTGTTTTAAATATCAAAAACAGATTTTTAGATTTGGTATGTGACGGCTCACACAGAGAGGACATCTTAGTTGGTGGACAATAAAATGTTTGCCCAGAGTCCAACTAGTCCTCTTAATTAAAACTATGAATTGTTGCAGCTTTTCTCATATGATGTCATAACTTTTTCTCTTTTACTTTGTTTTACATATTTACCTAGAAGTGGCCATGAAAAGAAGCTGATTTTTAAATTATTTAGAAACATGAAACCAAACATCAAACCTGATTAACTCTGTTTGTGAAATTAATCTATATTTATGAAAATAGAATGGATATCATAGGTATTTAGAGATAAAATTAGCATAGCATATTTCTAGCTAGCCAGCCCAGAAATAACTTTCTTCCTAGTCTTTGGAAAAACCTCTAAGTCTGTAACATAGGGTCAGCAACAAAATATTATGTCTAGTTTTTTTTTATTTTTGTGAGGGGGATAGTGTAACCTATGGAAAACATTATTCAGATATTTCAGTAGAATTAATTGCTAATTTGCAAGAGTGCATAGCCTTATATGAATATATAAAAATACAAAGCAAAACTCTAGTTTATTACTGAGTAAACAATCAGCATGTTGTCATTCAACTGTCATTCCATAATATTTCTGAGTTGCCTACTCTGTACAAAAGGAACAACTTCTTCAGTGTCCCTCCCATCTTGTCCTCAAAGGCTAGAGTAAAAAACAGTTCCTAAAACTGTTGAGAAGTACACTTTTAAGAAGATCTCACAAGATTTAAGTTCTGATACACTGTCTATTAAAATGGAAAAGTCATGAATTCTGGGAAATTGAGGTTGTTCCCCAAATGATAATATTTATGGTATTGTTTAAGGGAAAATAATGGGGGGCATGGTAAACAAAACTGTGTTCTAATAATGAAGAATTTCAAATAAGCAATGCAAAGGAAAACAGAGAAAACTCAGCTCTCTATAAATTTTCCCCTTAAGGCCTCAGCAACCTTCCATTCACTTCTAGGAAGTTAGTTCTTTCTTTTTCCAAAGGAATTTCTTCAGCTTGACTGCTTTTACAGGTGCCAACAGCAACAAACCATCACAAAAAAAGGCAACTGCTAAATGGCACACACATGCACACCCACACATGCACATGTGTGCACACACAGACACACACACTTACTTCTCTCCTTTTTACATCTATGCTTCCACAATTTCCCTCATGAACAAGAAGCTGTTTTGCCACCGCCAGGAAGGGTGGGGAGCCCCTTAGCCCTTCTTCCTTGGTTAGCAAGTGGGGAGGAGAAGAACAAGAGAAAGGAAATGGCTGAAAGGAAAACTACAGACCCACAGGAACAACAACACCAACAAAAAACCACACCAGGCAGTGATCACTAGTGGACACTTAGACCGAGAGGCAGGGAAATTATAATGTGGCCTATAAGGTGTGAAGTGGCGTAAAGAAAGCCTGACTTCCTTATTTAATGTAATCAATCAAGATTAAATGGATTCTCCTGTGCAACAGAAGAGTAAGGGTTTTTTTTTGCTCCCTCCACCAATTTGAAGACAGGGAAACGGAGGCAAAAAGGTCAGCTGACCTCCTGAAGGCCACCCAGCAAGCCTCAGCTTCTCTTTAAAATAAAGGTTTACTTTAGATACTCAAATAGACATTTTTAAATGTTGTTCAAATCCAAAAACCTCAACCACTGGTCCTCATGTTTACAGTTCAGGATTATACAAATTTCCCTTGGTCCTCTGAGGCCTCATCTAAGAGACTTGATTGATGCTCTCCTGCAGCCCCAGGCCAAGGGGCAGAATGTTTCACGGAGAACACAGCCATTAGCTAATGGAAGACATTTTTCATCCTGTGGAAGGACAGCTGACTGCAGCCAGCTACAGGGCCGGCCAAAAGTGGCACCTACCAGCTATGAAGGACGGCGAGTGCCCAGTGCCCACAAGGTGAAGAAAAACCACATGAAGCAAAGTTCAGATCCACCGAGAACTTTATCACGATGCTGTTGGCACAAACTGACGCCATCACAAAGATGACTAGCAAATGCAATTCCCGTGGTATTTTTGATACTTTCTATTTCACCACAACGTCTTCAGCAACTTGTACCGTTTTTGAATGACTGAAGAGATTGGGGATGGGGTTCTGTAAATATACCTATATAAGTGGTGGGGGTTCCAGAATGTCTTAGGAGGAGGTGCTTAAGCATAGCATTTTCTTTGGAAGGGTACTCGGGAGAGCTTTGGCTAGAAAGTTCGACTTGACGCTGTATTTACATAGCAGTTTATAATATTTTATAAATATTGAGGGACTGTCAATAGTTCATCTCAAAGAATGGAGGTGCTGGAAGGGATATAAAAGGTCTTCCTCCGATCACCTCTCAGCACTGCCTGCCTGAAAGGAGAGAAAGCTTTTGAGTCTATAAAATCATGCCCCTCCCACCCGCTTCTCGCTACCGAAGCCACGGACACCCCGTCCCCAGTCCACAATCCAGAGGCCAAGGTCGCACAGATATTTTCTCGTCATTGCACCAGGTCAGGGGATAACTGGCAAGGCCGGTTGGAAAGTGAAAGTGTAAACAGGCTTTTATTTTCCCCTTCTTTTGGCTCTCCATGAATAGAACTTTCACATAAGAACCTCAAGCTGATGGAAAAATTAGATAATCACACCCGGTTGCCCTCAACTACCATACTCATCCTTACTGTGGGTCAGCTAAGGGCTCCGCAGAAAAGGGAAGAAACACTAATTGCCTGGTTTTATTGATGCCTTTGGGGAAACGAAATAGGAAAAGACACAAAGAAACAACTTTGATGAATTTAAGACAGTTTTCTCGTTCTGATTGCTTTGACTGAATTAAGATAATTTCCATGTTTTTGAAAGTGCTGAAATCAGGCTGTGAGCAGTTTTCTAAAAAGTAAGCCAGCAGCGCCCTCTACTGGCCATTTTTTGTGCAGCGTGCGGAATCCCAGACAGGTCAAAGCGGCAAAACTGGGTTTAAGAGACAGGGAAATGTCCGAGGGAAGGCTGCGTATGCCAAGAAAACAATGAATGGTCACATAATAAAGGTCAGATGTGAAATCGTAGCTATTTCTCAATGGTCAGGTAAGTACTCTGTCATAAGATATATGAAAATTCGGCCCTTATATGGAAAACACAAAAAGAAAATGGAGAACAACTCAGATCTAATAGAATACAAATGTCTACTGATTATTCTATCGTTTTTATAAATAAACATATCCAAATATTAAACAAAATTTTCCCCTTTAGAGGAAACTGTTCAAATAAACATGGAGTGATATTTCTGAAACTCACATAATTTAGGCCAGTTTTTCCACTCAGATCCACACTCTGCTTACATACTCCAGTTTCAAATTTAAGGCGAAGAAAAGCTCGCCAATCAAAGGCTTTTATTGGCAATGGAAAATAAAGTTCTCTAAGCCCACAATGAAGTGACTTTATATGGGAAATATTTCATTTTGAGAAATGTTTTTATACTTGAGAAAGATAATTTTTAGTTAGAAATATTTCCATCTGTGGCTAGTTTCTTTTAAATAAATATTTTAAATATGGGCACGAGTATGACTTCTAGATGTTCTTTGTTAAGCAGTTCAGACAGAATGGTATAGTGCTGGGTATATATTCTTAGAGAAAAATCAAATCTCAAAGCTTCAAAAGTCAACAGATTCTAAGAGTACTGATAACTAGGTATTTACTTGAAGGCAAATCAATCTCTTTTCAGGCTGGGGAGATCACTTTGTTGTTGTTGAACAGATACGGATGAAAAGACTACCAAGCGCAGTTTCACTTTCTCTGCCTGTGAGCTGCAATGGGAAACCCTATTTATTGGCACATCCCAACTTAAACAGAAGAAATATCCTAACCTAACTGGAAAGCAAACAACTAAAATTTTTTTTGTTAATATGGGAATTTAGATCATATAAATGTATAGCCCATTTGAGTGAAAAGAGAAATTTTCTCATTTCATTTCATTGACAACGAGGAATTGCATTCTGTGAATTTATGACTTTTATTTGACAGCAATTTGCCAGAGTCCTGTAGACTCTGAAAAAAACACATTAAATACAGTGAGAGTTTCTCACACATATAGATGTATATAGTTTTATAGCTCCAAGTGAACAGGAGAATCATTTAATCTGACCCCACTCCATCAGGACATAACTCCTCTTGGTATTCAATAAATTGTTTAAAAAAATAGCTTTACCTGAAGTGTATAGAAATAAAACATAAATATGCTTCAATGATTTGGGTTTATAAAATACAAATTAAATAGAAAAATCAAAGCTCTGGAGATAGATGTAAGTTCAAATCCCAGCAACCCATCTCTTTAGCTATGTGACTTTGTTCGTGTTAGTCAAATCTTTCTGATCTCAGGCTCCTGATCTGTAAATACTTTTCAGGGTTGTACTGGAGATAATAATGCACAAAGCTTCTGGAACAAAAGTGCTCAATGAATGATAGCTATTACTGTAGTTCGTTATTATGTGTTTGTCCTCCTTGGCTGTCTTTGTGACCATACAAAAATGTCACGCTTTCTGAATTAGGAAGAACTTAATTATTTAAGTAACATGAAGGAAATGCTGGCACATGAAATAGAGTTCATTCACTATGTCATTTAAGATATAACTGAGATCATTCATTTCAGGGTCAAGCAATGGATCTCGAGGGGCACAGAGTAGAAAATAAAATGCCACCAGATTTTTGCTTTAATCAAAAGTCTCATCTTAATTAAAAAGCAAACAAGTGATTCCATTTAAGAGAAGTACATGAGCAATTTCATTTGCTCAGTTTCCCTTTTAGGACATGACTTCTGATTACTCAAACAAGACTTCTGGAGGAAAAGGCCACGAGACCATGTGCCACAGATGGGCACAGCTGGCACCCAGCTGAGAGAATTCAGACTAGACCTCTGTAATGAATTTAAGGGAAAACATGAATTAATGCAAACGCCAATTCCTCAAACGCAGACTTCATTCTCAAATTGCACATCAGTGGAGCCACTAATAAATTATTAGGTAGTTTCATTTTGAAATGCTTGTCCAACATTAACTAATTTGACCATATGATATTTTCAAAGGGATAATTATTATTCTCATCTTGCAGATGGGGAAATAAAGCAGGATGATCATCACATTTAAAAAGGAACATTATTTCATATTATGACTAATACCATATTCAGTTACCAATTTTATTAAAGGGTGAAAATATTTTGTCTGCATCGAAAAAAGACATGACTGACCCAATATGGGTAAGAAGTGTATTTTGAGCTTTCTTTTTAAATTATTTGCCCTCTTCCATAATCCACAACCCGCAGAAAGGATTTCAAGTGGCCTATAAAAATAACCATAATACAAAAGGATACAGTAAATAATCAGGAATGTTCTAATGAGGGGAAATATTAGAGCCATGGACAAGAAAGCAGCCCCATCCTATTCAGCTACTGGAAGTGGCTTAAAGCATCCTAGTGAGTAAAGAAAATGAAAATAGTAATATGATTCATGGTGTCATAGATGAAATGTGCTTTGAATTGTTTTTCCAGGAGTAATAGGTCTGGTGCCCCATTCAGGCCTTCTTGCCTGGTACTTCCAATAAACCTATCAACCCAGTCCCTGCCTGGGTGAATGTATAGCTCTGGCCATGAAACAGGTCAAAGCTAAAAGGCTTGCAAACAGATCAAATGCACAATTCTGCCCAAGATCAGAGCTTCTCACCTGGTGTGCCACTAAGGGGTCACAAGTGTGTTGTAAGCAACTGATATCCTCAGCCCTGGGATGAGGATGAGGCTACCTCCTTCATTTATCCCAGTGTTCCATGCAAATACTCTGATATTAATGCAAAAAGATTAGGAAGCACAACTACAGACCACTGAACTATTAAACCCATAGCATTATTAGTGAATAGAGACTAAAAATCAGACTCATAATCCAAAAGACTGGCAAGGATGCCATTTCCCTAATTCTATGTGTTACCCATGTGTATTAGTCCTTTCTTATGCTGTTAATAAAGATATACTTGAGACTAGGTAAGAGGTTCACAGTTCCACATGGCTAGGAGGCCTCATAATCATGGAAGAAGGCAAAGGAAGAGCAAAGGCATGTCGTACGTGGCAGCAGGCAAGAGAGTGCATACAGGGGAACTGCCCTTTATAAAACCATCAGTTCTTGTGAGACTTATTCACTATCACGAGAACAGCATGGGAAAACCTGCCCCGGTGATTCAATTACCTCCAACAGGGTCCCATCCATGGCACCTGGGGTTTATGGGAGCTACAATTCACAGTGAGATCTGGGTGGGGACACAGCCAAACCATATTACCATGTCCAGCTCTCTTTCATATGTGTGGCACCATGCCCCCACCTCCGCTCAAGAGCTGTGTTCTATTTTTAGATCAGGACCACTTTACTTAGCAAGGATCTGTTTATGAAATTTCAAGAGAACTAAAAAATAATATTTCTATATGAATATGAAGATGCAAACACATTAACATCTGTGTTTTCCCACCCAGGATAGAACCATGAACTAGGCTCTGGCTCCTAAACAGAGGTGCAAGTAATGAAAGAGACACTAGCTCACCTTAAGCAAACAAGCCAAAGGAAAAGTCTACATAAAAATATTAACAGACTATTTTTGCCAATAGTGGTAGAGCATTAATCAAAGGGATTTAACTAGCTTTCTTTCTTTCTTTTTTTTAGCCAACTTGCAAAAGTTGGTTCTCATTTTGGGAGCATGGGGGAGTAACTATTTCCAAGGATGCATGAAACCAATCCACTGCCACAATACTAAGATACAGGAAGTCCATCTTGGTCTGTAGCCCACCAATCTCCTGCCTTTCAGGTGGTCCTCCCACTGTTTAGAAGCTGATTCAGACAAAGGCAGAGGAAGGACAAAAGTTGTGGGTTATTAGTCCTTGACCAGGGCTGGTGCTAATGAGACTCTAGACAATGGACACAAACAGATTGCCTTTCCTCCTCCTGCCTCCAAAGCTGCCTGGCGTGTTGGTCAAAGAGGGGCAAGCCTGCATGTCTGGCTAGAACGGTTCCTTCTCTACTGCTAGAGAGGTGCCTCAATGGGCATTCTTCTGGCAGAAGAACCTGCACATGATCAGAACATGATTTCTCATTATTAATTATTCACTCTATGTCCCTGCAAATCAAGGAGTGGGAAAGACCAGCTCTTCAACCTGAGCCACATGCACTGCACACCCTGAACAAGAGAGATTAAATGTATCAAAGGCAAATGTCCTCATACCATGGAGAACAGAACAAGCCAGATAAACTCCTTCACTCCAGAACTGCCTTTCCTCTCCTTTCTTAGCATCAAGATGTTCAAGTGGGCCGGGCACGATGGCTCAAGCCTGTAATCCCAGCACTTTGGGAGGCCAAAGCGGGCGGATCACCTGAGGTCAGGATTTTGAGACCAGCCTGGCCAACATGGTGAAACCCCCTCTCTACTAATAATACAAAAATTAGCCGGGTGTGGTGGCACATGCCTGTAGTCCCAGCTACTCAGGAGGCTGAGGCAGAAGGATCACTTGAACCTGGGAGGTGGAGGTTGCAGTGAGCTGAGATCACATCACTGCACTCCAGTCCAGGCAACAGAGCAAGATTCTTTCTCAAAAAAGAAAAAAAAAATGATGTTCAAGTGATGAGTAAGTGCTAAACAAGCAGCCTTAAAAAGTTTGGATTACCTGTTCACAAATTTGAGTGCTTGGGAATTCATCCTGAAGATTAGGGCATCCTTTATCATCTCTGAAGTCTTCTTACAGATAATCTGTAACTAGTTGCAGTGACCTTGAAACACTAGCTATACACATTTTTCTAATTTATCTTATTGGTAGGATAGCCCCCTTTAAAGTAGTGGTTCTCAAGATGAGATCCTTAGACCAGCAGCAGCAGGTGCTGACCTGGGACCTCACCACACGTGCAACTCACAGACCTGACTTCAGACCTGCTGAACCAGAAGGTCAAAAGATGAGGCCCTGCAACCTGGTTTGAACAAGCTCCCCAGGTGATTGGGATGCATGCTCAAATTTGAGAATCACTGCCTTAGAGTGTGTTATTTCCTGCTTCCCTAGTGTTTCAACTATTTCCTAAATGTAAGCTTGGGCCTCTGTGTCCTTCATGGGCACATTTCCAATCAGCCGCTTCTCAGGAGGAGTGCTTGATATTGTTCCTTCCCTCCTTGCTTTCCTTCTTCTCACCTCTGGTCAGCCTTTTTTGACCCTTAACTGAAGCAGAGAAGTACATACCACCACTGCCTCAGTGTCACCTGTGTCACCTCTGTGGGGTCTCTCCACCGGCCCCACTCCAATAATCTGCCTCATTCTCAGAATCTGAATGCCTTTCTCCTCTGGACTGGACTTCTCCTCGCCATCATGACTTACCTCCTGGCTTCAGATCACTTCACTTTGGTCACTGACAAGTTCGAACCTCCAAAACTGTGAAGTTTCCCTGGCTTCAAGACTCCTGCTCTGTTCTAATTTTTGACAATTGTGGATTATCAAGCCTTGTTGGTCTATTTTTTTATACTGTGTCTGGAAACAT
This sequence comes from Pan paniscus, assembly GCF_029289425.2. Classification (NCBI taxonomy): domain Eukaryota; kingdom Metazoa; phylum Chordata; class Mammalia; order Primates; family Hominidae; genus Pan; species Pan paniscus. Next base: position 113,747,879 of record NC_073255.2, on the reverse strand, counting down.
CATCATAGCTGTTGGCAGAGTAGCCCAGCTATCCCCACACTTGAGTGAGAATGCCTCTTCAGAACTCTTCCAAGCTAACCTCCTAAAAATGTGACACCTTCAAAGCATAGCTTTTACTGTGCTATCCTTTCTCACCTCTCGTTTTAAAAAAATTCCAAATCTTTAATATTCACCATTATCCAAAAAAATAATGATCATGACAAAGGTCATGATGATAAAGATGATGATGGCCAATATTACGACGGCCAACCTCTACTACATGCTAGTCATGAGCAACTGTGAGCTACATGTATGTATGATCTGATTTCATTTTCAAAACAACCCTGTGAGGGGTGCTATTGCCTCTTTAACAGGTGAGAAATCTGAGTACTTTCAAAGTTCATGTAACTAATTAGTGACAGCAATAGGACTTGAACCCAGTCTGTAACCTATAAATGTCCATAATTATTGTACTGATTCCTATTCTTCTAATGCCTTGACAAGGCAGCCAAAGCCCAATGCAACCTGATTTCCCATTATTCTCTGCTCTACTTACTGGCCCCAGCACACCTGCCTCCAAACCCTTGCTAATGCCCAGGAGGCCCTGTCCTGCCTTTCAGCCTCTCTAAACCTTAATCCATGCCTCAGAGCCCAGCTCAAGACTTACCACTTCCAGGGATAAGTGTCCACTTTACATGGATTATACATGCATGGATGAAGGGCTAGGGCTGTCAGATAATGTAACAGAAAATACAAAACATCTGGCTCCTGGACACAGAAGTCCTGAATGCCAGTTAATCTGGGTGGGAGGAGGAACGATGGGGGTAGCATTTAGGAAGCTGTATTATTTCAGGTGTGATGTAATAATGGCTAGAGTTAGGGTTTTAGCTCTGGGAATGACATGAAAGGTACAGGATCCAAGAAATATGAAGAAATAATTCACAGGCCTTAGGAGGGACTCAATATTGGGTGGAAATGAAAGGAGAAAGAAGAATTCTGAGTCCTCCAATTCTGATAGGTCAAACAAAGCAAGAGCAAAGCCTTCATCCTTACAGCATCCCTATAGGGGTGACAAGGTGGGGACGATGCAAGGAAAAGAGGCAAGGAGATTCTTGCAGTGGCCTAACAGTGGGGCCAGCTCTGCAGCCAGTCTTCTGACCCAGGACCACCTCTGAAGTGCACTTGAATCAAGCGCAACCCCAAAATGACCATCTGAGAAAGAGAGAGAAAGACAGATGAAACAAGATGGAGAACGAGGCTCAGTCCAGGTAACGCAGGTCTCAAAGCACCTAGCAAGGAGTTTGGACTGATCTCAAGAGCAACCAGATGCTGGGTCCCAAGTCTGTGGCTCGCACTGCCAAGCTCGAAGAGGCAAAGGTTAAAGAACTTGTCACACCAAAGTGGCTTAAATGTACACTGTTGAGTTTTCTGTACATAAAAATAATTAAAATAATACAATTTTTCCTTAAAAAAAGAGCACCAGAAACCACGGAAGGGTTTTAAGCAAGGGGGTGATGCGATTTATTTATATTTTATAAAAGTCACTCCAGCTTCACCCTCATTCCTTCTGCCAGGTCCTTCTCTTCCTCCTTCCTCTTTTCTTTCATGGCCCAGGATCCAGTTCCTTCACATTCCAGGACAGCAGAGTGTGAGCATGCCCAAGCCATGCCCCCTGAAACCCCGGCTGTAGTGCAATGTAGTCACACAGAAGATGCCCAATAAACACAGGTTTAAAAATGAATAGATACAAAATGGAATCTGGACACATTTTTGTTTTACATGTAATTTCCAACAACAAGGTTCTCACAGCCAAAGATGTGGTTAGGAAACATCCTTGTTGCTGCTAGAGTTCGAAAAACATCCAAGTTGTATTTTCCCTTCCCTTCCCGCCCCCACCCCCTCCTGCCCTCCAAGTTTCTCCAGAGTTTTCAGCTGGGTTTTTTTTTTTTTTTTCTGCTGTCTCATTACTGAGCTCCTCTTTCTCCTCCCCATGAACTTTTGTCCTGCCATTCTTTCCCTTTCAATTAGAACTGTCTTTATCCCAAGTCTCTCTTTGGTATTTCATCAGTCTTCACATCCTCCCTTTTTGGTCTGTTCCAGGAACAAACACAGTCTTTTTTCTTCAGACACTGTCTGGGAGAGCTGTGCCCAACTCTCTAATTTCCCCCCACTGCCGTCCCATAGTCCTCCCATCAACCCTACTCCCTGGCTTGTAATGCAGTTTGTGTTTTGTCTTAAAAGTAGTCTTTTGTTTCTTTAGAGGCCAAGATCACATTTAACAAGGTACATTTTACTATGACTCTGGATATGATAATGTGGTGATGCCAGCTTTCCAGTGCTGCTCCACTGGGGATGCCCTGCCGAGCGCTCTGCTCTCCATGTATCTAAGCCTGCACATTTTCTAAACCAACCGCTGGGGAAAATCACCAGGAGTCCTAGATTCCTGGGCTGCTAGTGAGCAATCAAGGAGGCTCTCCTGCATTTGGCTATGGATGAACCCCCACCCCTCGCCCCACCCAGAGAGGCCAGACGACTGAATGCTAAATCCTACAGATTAGCTAGAAAAATGCTCAGGAAATCAGAGTTGAAGAGTTGTTCAACCAGTAATATTTAGCCATTTGGTGTATTACTTCCTTTTGAAGGAGCATCATGAGTCATTCACTTTTTTTATTATTACTGTTTTCTGGTACAAAAGGCTGCATTATTTTCCTCAAAACTCTTTTCATGGTCTCATCAATAGTGCCTACCAGTGTTTTTTTAAATCTTTGATATTTAGGGTATAACACAATAGATGTTAAATCTACAGCTCGCTATTTAGGTGTCAAATGCTTGCTTATAGAATGAAATGTGGAAAAATAGCTCATTTGCAAAACTAGAGAGCTCCATGATAGGGTTCTATAAGCAAATATTTTATTGTTTTATGAAACTAAGTTTATGATAGATACATTTTTATTAAACTCTATAAGTGCAGTCTCCTTGCACGGGTAGTCTCCGTCTCCTCCCGTGGTTGTTTAACAAGGTTAAAAAGAGCATTTCATGATCTTCTTCCTTAAATAAGATACCCATAGACTGCTTAACTAAATTTGCCAACACCTAAACACTATTTTGTATTAGTTAAAATATGTTATAAAAAGTAAATAAAACATAGTTAATAATTATAAAAATTTCCATCTGTCACATTTGGTTGAATTTACTTACATAATTTGCAAGTATTGTTTTCATTCTATTTATTTCTTGCTACTCATATTTTGTTTTCAAAAAATAGAACTCAATTTGACAATGCTTTTCTACTTTTCCATGTAACTGATAATTCTGTTAAACAATATTTATTGAATGTTGAATATATATATATATGAAACATTTTCTGAGACCAAAAAAAAAAAAAAACAGTTGATTGAGACATTCATTCTCAAGTAGACTGCCCTGTGGTCTACTTGAGAACAAGGACCAAACGAACCGATACAGTCCTGGTAAAAGGCAGAGAATGAGGATGGGAAACTGAACTGAAGAGGCTGTAGGAACTATTTGTGAGGAGATGAGTCTTGGGCTTTCAGCAGTGGAATGGGTGGGGTTGGGGCTAGTTAAACAGCAGAGGGAATGTCACTGGAAGAGTAGGGAAGAGCAAGACCACAGGCACAGGGACAGGAATGTGATTTGACCATAGTGAAGAGTGAAGAGACCAACGGGCTGAGTCCAAGGGCTCCCATGTGCAAGTGAGAGGAGGTTAGGCTGACTGTGCACAGCTTTAAGTGCCAGATTATTCTCCGGGAAGACAGAAGTCCTAAAGTTTCCCCCAAAATATAAACGGTCATTCTGGCAATTATATGGTGGCTTATGAAAGCACACACTGTGTGACCTTAACTCATTTTCAGGTGCTCACTTACACTCCTGAGAGTAAGGCTGCTTCAAACATGAAAAAGCGGGGCAAGGATATATGCTCGTATCCAAATATTTTTCCACTGTTTTGCATTACCTGAGAAGTGTGGGACAAGAAAAAGCAAGTAGCTCAGAGATCAACAGCTCTGTTTTTGACTGAGCTGCCGATTTCAAAGCGGATGTTCTGCAAGCAGCTCTCGGTAAGGAAGCTGAGAAAGCACAGCTGCTTGGAGAGCTTAAGTGGTTTAGCTTAATTCCTCTGTAAACTGTATTTTAAATGACTATGAAACCACATTTCTGTGACTGGTATTGTTTAAAGAGATGGAAGCCCAGCTAAAATGCTTTGGTTTTCTTTCATAAATATTCAGATTTATTCTAAGACTTTTCCTTCACAGTCTCTGAGAATCAGCCACTTGCAAGCAATGAAGACTGGGCTGCCCAATGTGTGTCCTGAGACCTCTGTTTGTCACAAGCATTTAATTTTCTTGGAGCTATAGTAGACTGTACTTTTTCAGGTTGCTTGATAATGGGGCTTTCTATAAATAAAAGAAGCAAGAGTAAATGTACTCCACCCTGATTTCCTCAAAGACAAATTCTCCCACCCCAGTAAATATAAGCATACAGCTTAAAGGTCTGTTTTTTGAATAACAAATAAAGCAACTAAGTCTCAATCTTTTAATGAAAAAAAATTAAGGCTAATTCTAGGAATAAATGGAAGTGAAAGATAAGTCCTTCACCGAGATCAAGGACTCACTGTGAGCACATGGTGGAAAATACGTAAAGGTGGTGTTTTAAAGACCCTCAGAAAAGTTTGATTAAAAAGCAAGAGCCACAGATGCATAAAAAAAGGAAAAGGCATCAATAAGAATTAAGCCTCTCACTCTGTGACAAGTGATTGAGACCCTTTACATTCAATATCTCATTTACTTTTTACGAATATCATATGCAGTGAATTCTGTTTCCACACTCCTAGATGCAGAAACCGTAGCTCAAGGGGATTAAGTAACTTGCCCAAGGTCACAGTTATAAGTGGTGAAATAAGAATGCAAACCCAGGTCTCTTTGGCTCACAACAGTCCATGCTATATTCATTACACCACAACAAGGAGAAGGCTTCCAGAAATAATAGAAACTTCAAGAAACATATTTTACATATAATTGAAAAGGGCTACTGACTGAACATGTCTATCAGAAAACTTGAAACTGTTCTCTCTGTCTGTCCCAGAAAAAATATAGTTCATGCAATAATCTGCAGTGCATCCTTACTGGGTCCTTACCGTTGGGAAGCCCTGTTGCTAAGAAGCATGTCCCCAAGAAGCATCCAAGCCAATTGGAGAGCTATAACACAGAGAGATAAAAAGATAGCTTATAAAGAACAGTATATCATTAATATTGAAATGAATGACTATAAAGACTACAAAGTGTTCTAGTTAAGATGAGAGAGAGCTACTTTTATATTGGGCTGATCAGTGGAGAGATCAAAGCAAAGGTGAGAGTGGGACTTAATCTTGAAGGATGGGCAAAATTTTAATCTGCTCACAGTGTTGACAGGATAATGAAATGCCATCTATGAAAAAAAAAAAAAAAAGCCCAGACACAATGGGGCATTAGTAGAAGTCCAGTCCCTATCCCTACCCGAAGAAAGACAAACCCCCTGGCGAACATCTCATGCAACAAAATGGAGGATAAACCCTTCAGCATAATCAGGGACCCCACGTGAGTTTGAGACATAGGTCAGGAAAGAAGAAGGGCAATATTAGCATGAGTCTTAGAATCTCTAGTTGCTAAACTTAGAGGAAAAATGACAGTGGCCTTTTTAAGAAAAAGGGGTGCAGATAATATGAGTCTGCAGCTGAGTAGGTCTACAACTCCAAGTATAGAACCTTGTCAGCACTCGAGTTTTGTATTCCTGGGAGCTATCCAGGGTACTGACCGATTCCATTCCGATGTCACTGACCCAGTGGACCAAGGCTTGCCTTAGTGTTTCTGCACACGCAACATGGGAACCTCTTTACTTCATCCACTCTGAAACTACTGCTATTTATGACCTCAATTACTTTCCAAGCCAAAATGCAACTTGTCTGTTGCCTGTCATGGTTTATAATTCTAGGCCATCAATTTGGCTGCCAATTGGCATTCCCACAGGTAAAGAAAACAGTGGAGGCATTGTAAGTGAAAACAACACTTTAAATAAGGGTCAGAAACAATAAATTGACCCACTTGCTTAAACTAGAGAACTTACACAGGGAAACTGTAGAAATGGACCTGGAAATGCAGGCTGAAATTAGCTTGTGAAAAGTACTGATTTCAGTGATAAGGCATTTTGACTTTTTGCATAGGCAACTTCAGCATTCTGAAACTTTGAACAGAGATGTGACAAAAGGAATGTTGGGAAAATCAATATAGAAATATCATGCCAGTGGGTCAGAGAGTAAACAATCAAGTGGCAGGCAGATAGTCCAAAGAAGGAGCTAAAAGTTTTTAGAACATACACTTTAACTGACAATTCTTTTCAGAGATATTGGATGTCAAGGAAAAAGTTTTCAAGAATTCAAGATCACATTCCCTTCTGCTATTTACAGAAAGCTTATTATTGGGATGTCTGTATATATATATATATCTTTGTGTGTATGTGTGCGTGTGTATATGTGTATATATATACATACACACATATGTATACATACATATGTATTTTTACATATATATGTAAAATCTCCCCAATACTAACCAACATGCAAATCCTAAGAGAATGTTCTATGATGTCCTGCATCTGCCATTGGCTGAAAATGTGTCTCTTCATCTCCCAGTCTCCAGTCTCCTCCCATTTTGTTATAAATAATCTGACCAATTTCTCAATGCTGATTATCTGTCACTTCTCTTTTGCAGAATTAGCTAGGCAAAGCATATCACTTATGGCTTACTAGGGTGCATCTCCTTCTGTCCATCAGCCCATCCAGCAGTTGCTCTGGGAGTCAGCTGCCTCCATCTTACACAGATGAGCAGGGAAAGAGGAACTGAGGATCAAGGGCCTGAGGTCTGGCTAGGGTCCAGGTCCTTGGTAACAGTACTCTGGAAGTAATGTCATGTGGATTCTGTGATGCGATGCCCTTGCACCATAATGCAGTTGCCAGATTTAGGGCAGTCTAAACCTCTCCATATACCCTAAAATAAAGGACTAACCAAGCCCACTTATCAGCTGCCTAGTACCTATGCCTCCAGAAAAATAAGGCAAAACTGGACTAGAAATCTTTTGATCTAGCCATAAAAAGTTGCCAAACTGTCAACACATTCTCAGGATACTGCTGCTCCTCTCCACCCACCTGTCTCTAGGCTCTCTTTGGGAGTTGCTTTCTGCTCTAAGCCAAGTTATCTCACAGCAGCATCCACTGCTTTCTAGCATTCAACTAAGTACACCCTACCAATGATGCACATTCTCATTCTTTGGAATCAAACAGAGATTCAAATTCTGCTTCTACTAATTATTGGTTGTACCCTCACACAGCTCCACAACCTCTGTAAGCCTCAGTTTCCTTACCTATCAAAGAGGAATGATTGAACTTTCCCCACAGAGTTGTTATAAGGATAAATTTAAATAAAAGATCCAAAGCACTTAGCAAGGCCTGGAAAATGGAAGCATTCAATAAACTATGAATTGTGGTGCTAATAAAATGATATCATTTCTGTTCTTTGCAGAATATTCACATGACAGTTGGTTTTCCCACAAGCTGAAACATTGCAAACATTAAGTCTCCTCTCTGCCTCTTTGTGTGTGGGTCTGTCTTTTAATCCAGCTCCATTTATTTTCTTCACTTTTACTTCTTCTGGGTTCCAGTCCTTGGCATGGATTACTGTCCAGCTAGAACTAGCTGTGACTAGCCTTGCTGCTCCCTGTTGGAGGTAGAAAAGGATGCTTCAGAAAATACAAGGTGCCACACTCTTAAAATGAACACTTCCCTAAATAAGTTGGAAGCATTTGGGTAAAATGGCACAAAACACTTTGGAGAAGCACAGTTTGATTTCATTGTGCAAAAGATGTAAAAACTAGGAGAAGGTAAATATGTTCTTATTTCCCACCTTCAATATACAGTACTTACTACTAAAATACTAACTATACTAAATTGCCTCACACTTCACGTTTCTCCCTAGTGAGGGTAAAGATAGCAAAAAATACTTGCTACCAAGATTTGGCCATGGAGTACTGTAATATTTTGCACTCCAGATGAGGCTTCACCACTAGGCTATCTCATGCCCATTAACAATTGCACAAGGCTCAACTAAATTAATGAAGTTCCTGAGTCAGCCTGGAAACAGCCGGTGCTTTTCTAAAAACAAAAACACTGGACCAACTAGAAAGATAGCTTTCATACTGTTCTCCATGGAATAAGATGGGGGTAAAGTTTTCACACATGAATTAAACTAAACTGAAATAAGCTGGGCCATTGTTTTAATAAATTGAGGGAACGTGGCTGGCAGTAATTAGAATGGCCTGAATAAAGAACACGTTGAACTCCCTACGCTGGGGGGAAAGCACTTGGAATATTTCATTAGGAGGAGGAGACAAGTGGATTTAAAACATATCATGTTTTTAGACGACTACGTTTCCCATGCATATGAGGCACAGTATAAATAATACTATAAAAAAATGCCATGTTCTTAAAATGCAATGGTTTCCCCAATATATAACATGAATGTAAACAAGATGTCTGTCAAGCATAGCAATAACATATTGCTTAACACAGCAAACTTATAATATGCACCTATTATTCTTGCTTCTCTTAATGAAAGAATCTAAGGACACTGCATAAATTCTTCAACACATGTTTCACTTCTTCAGCTGCCTTGTGCTGTAGAGCATCATGCTAACAAGAAGTGATGCTAACAAGAAGCTAAAACCAGTGTAGCGAATGGGGCATTGAAATATATGTAAACATACTGGCATTCACAAAGAAAGGAGCTATTGGAGGCAACTAAATGGATCCCTAGACAGACATATTTTAGTTTAATATTCCATGTATTTTTCTACATGCTAACTATTTCAGTTCTGCTCAATAGCAGGAAAAAACACTCCACTGGAGAACAAGAAGTCAGCATGCAATTATCTCCTGGGCTCATATACCAAAAACCATTATTTTTTGGGAAAGGGAAAAGCCTCTTGAATTTCACAAACTTTCTTTGGTCACTTTAGAGCCGCCCTTAAATACCAATATTTGCAGACAGCAGCTAAAGAAACAAAGATTGCACTGCTTATACTAAACAACCCATCTGGCAGCTCATGTGGATTCAGAAAACCTGGATCATCTTATGCACTGGCCCACTAAAGTTGGAGAATCAGTTTCAGATCTTACTCTCTTAAACATTTGTTCAGCATCACCAGGGAAGTCAGTTCTTGTTGTTGATTGAGGCCAAACCTAAAAAGCAGTGATTTCTGTTATGTATTCAGAATGAAGAAATGGCTGGTCTTTTAGCCTAAATTATCCAGGTGTTTGGCCAACCCTTAAGCAGATGGCAGCCCTCATCTCACCATACTAGGCTTCATTCATCTGTTCACATCCTTTAGATTCCACAGCCTTCATCAATAAGCACTGTCAGTAAGCAATGCTTTTGCAGAGAATTGAACATTTTGAAAATGGCATTTTTGGTCAATTAAAGCAAGTTTCACATTAAAAGGAGCATTTGGGATCCTAAAAAGGCAATATATTGAAAATAGTTCAAGAGCCACACTTGGGTTGGAGAGGAGGGGGATAAGTACAAGCTATTTTTAAAACAGAAAAGAAAAATAACCTGTTGAATTTACAGATTATTGGAAAAGATATTTGGTGTACACCCTGCTTCAGTCTGAAGATTACAGTGTAGCTCTCACTCATTTGTGATTATTCTTAAAAAGTAAAGGTAGCAAACAGATGCAATGATACATTCTACTACACATGCAGAGAACTCTGTCCCTTTTACTACAGCCTGTACTATGCCTCAGGCTCCAGGAAACCAGTCTGATCTTGGCCCAGATCTCACAGGCAGTCCAAGTTGGTCTGAACAGGTTCCAAAAGAACTGTGCTCCAACCTAACTGGGCACTAGTCAATGACTGTAGAGCATCATTTAAGCTGAAAGGGATAGTTATCTAGGCCTAAAATCAGCTGGAAACATACAGCTGCCACGTCAGCAGTCTGCCTTTGCCGGAGGCTCTGGCACACTTAGTTGGGATCCTTTGTTATTTCCATCCAAGCTGACGTGATTGCTTAAAAAGGAGGATGCCATGTTTGTTTGTTTGCCACACTTTATTTTTTCTTCCTCCTCTATATCCAAGAAACAACCAAATAAGAAATTAAAGGACCTTTTAATATTTTCTTCTTATTCCATTTCAATTGGAGAAAATCTTTCATTAAATACACTCAGCTTATTTAGAAGGAACACAGTCTAAAATATTTGGTATTGTGCAACTCATTCCCTATATGTTATTTAGAATGAAAATCTCATGAAACATACAAGGTATGATTCTTCTTAATAAAACTTTTTTATTCCATTTGTGCTAGGATTTTTTTGAGAAAGAGAGGATGAATGGCAAAGATTATATACCATACAACTTATTTTCCAAGTAAACCAGGGCATCAAGAAAAGCCCAAGTCTTACAGGATCAAACCCTCGTATTTTCCCTAACTGATATTATTCAAAATGAGTTTTAATGGTGAGAGGATAGCTTCCATGGGGCAACCATTTTCCACATGGATTTCCAATTCCAAATCTCCTTAGCAATGACCTCAGCTTGACTCCAAATTTAACTATACACATCTAACCTCAAGTGCAGCTTCTCCAGCAAACCCCAGATAGTCCTTATTTTTCTTTCTAAAGTAATGTGTATATTGTATCCAGGCCATGATGATGGTGATTATTATATTAATAAAGCTACTGTTCCCTGGAGATGTGGCTTTGTGGTTTCCAAAGAGCCTTCTACCCTAGCCAAGGAGGAGGCAAAAACTCTTGTATGGGTTGTTTTGCAATGGTTTGTGGCAAAGAATAGCAGAATGTCACAAGAAGGAAGTAAGAATTAAAGGGGAAGGGAAATTTGAAGAGAATACAGCTAGGATTCCTTTCCAGTGGCATGCTGAGCACAGGCTATGGAGCAGTGTTGAAAATGCAGTAGGATGGACCTCACTATCCATGGAGCCTCGGACGCCCTCTACAGACAAGCTCCCCAAGCTGTGGCCGGAAAAGGCAGCAGAAATACACATGCAGACCCTTTCTGGGTCATCATCAGGGCAAACTCCTGTGTCCCATGGAACAGATACCTCCTTGCATACAAAATACAGGCGAGCACCTACATGATAATAAGCACATTATTCACCACTATTTCTGCAAGCTGCTCTAAAATCAGAGGCTTTGGGGAATAAGAAGGCAAAAGAGATACATACAGAGGTAGAATAGAAGTCAGATAACAATGGTAGAAGTTCCTGGAGAATATTCATAGAAAAGAATCAAATATTCAAAACTTACTTTAAGAGCAGAAAAAAATCTAGTGATGTAATTTTTCTTCCCCTCCGTGCTTTAAATATCCTAACATGCTAGAAACATTGAATGAAAGTGGTGGTTTCTAACACACTCCACATGTAGGATTATCCTTACCTGTGATTTTAAATTAGTTCAGCTCACAACGTGCCTGAAGGAGTGGTTCACTCTCTCCACCAACTGCTGTTCTCCATCTCCATTTTTCAAGGAGTCATTGACTCAAGCTAATAAATAAAAAATGTCCAGGATGATTCTGACTTGGTGGAACCAACACATCAGACCTGGCCATCTGGAGTGGAATGTGCCTGGGATTTAATCTCAAGGGTGCCCAGTATGGGGAAAGGCTGACCTCTGACTTGAACATCATTTCAGCCCAAGAGTGACCAACAGAAGATTCAGATTTCATGGCCCATGGAGGCATCCCGGCACCAGTTTGTTTGTGGTTGTTTTTTAAAGCCCCTCTGGTGATTCTGACATATAAGCAGGGTCAGAAATCCTTATGCAGAGCAAGATTACTATGCTTGGAAGCTCTGTCTCCAGATGTAACATGGTCCCTTCCCCATTGCTTTGACATTTTACAATTCTACAGGGCTTCCTTCATTCACTTAATAAATATCAATTGAGTATCTACAATTTGTAAGGCACTGTCCTAGGTGGTGGGGGTAAGCAAAGTCTCAAAACAAGGTCTGAGACGTGGATTTCACATTTTTGAAATATTAAAAACAATATTTTACAAGTACTTGGAAAAAAATCAAAAAGCCTACCTTTACTTGGTGACAAAACAAAAGCATTTTAAATGCCAGATTGAGTTTTCAATAAAGTATTATTTTAAAAAATGTCTTTGTGTTGTGGTTTATAGGATAGGTTGTTGTATTTTTAAAAAAAGAGATTCCCATTTCCATAATGAAATCTTCGAGTCTAATCACCAGGATAAGTAAAGATAGTCCTTATTGTCCAGGGCATTAAATTTAATCAACCTCTTCTTTAAGCTCATGAAAGCTTTTCTTTCACCTGCCTCAACTGGAAAACAGTCATTTGTAAAGAAGATGAACTCACAATCAAAAAGTAAATAAATAACTCCTCTGTGCAGTGGATACACTGAGGAAAGTTAGTGATTCTTTCCTTTGCATAAAGAAGTAATTTTATGGATTTACTTTCAGGTATAAAAATAAAACAACGAGGTAGAATTTAGATCTTTCCACTGCCTACTATTTTACCCACATCTGAATTTTTGTAGTTGTCTTGGCCACACATCTGTGAGCAAGTATCTACTAGGGCATATTTCAGAACCATTCATCCCTTATACCCCCAATCACCCCAAGATGTTATATGTAAATAGCATATGGGGGAACAGAAGGGATGGAGAAATGGGCTTAAAAATTAAACATTTTTAGTCATGTTATCTAAACCAGGGACAGATCAGAGTCTTGTTCTGAGATGCTTCACTAGTGAGCCTTGGAACAACAATCTAAATTCAATGGTGAGACAATTGGTTGAAAACTCTACGGGATTTCCTAAATTAACACAAAACCCAGAGGCCCCAGCAGGTGGCCAAGTTTGATATTCAAATCATTAACATTTGGCATGTGGAGTTTCCATTAGGACAAGTTTACCACATGATGGACAATCTGTGTAGATTTGCAGATGTGCCGTGCGTGGCCATCTAACCTGTGTGGAGAGAATAATTCCCAGCAATCTCCACCTGACTATTGCTGAAGGCAATGTCCAATCAAAGTGCAGAGCTCAGAGAATAAATGAGTTGCTTTGACAGGAAATTCCAACAGCAATTTTAATTCTGATCAGGCTTCAGGAAATGGAAAGAATAAAAACACATCAATTATAGTGACAGGAAGTTTTAAATCACATGGCGAGCAGCTGCTGCCAAAAGATGTGTCTGCCAGCTTTGTTAAGGAGCCCAGTATTTTGGTGTGACCAAAATTTTACACCAAAATGTTACAGGCTGACATCACTCCCTAATTGCATGTTATCTCTCTACAAGGGTAAAGAAAATGACACGCTACTGAAAGCATATCATTATTGCAAAAAAAAAAAAAAAATCAACTCAACTATAAGGGTTTGGAACACATTTAAAAAAATGAGCACATACAAATATACTGCTCTGCACAGCAAGCAGATCTGCCTGCCAATTAAGTCGCAACCATACATGGCTGATTATAATCTTGTTTAATCAACACTCAGGGAGGACTACTCATTCCACTTCATGACAAAGGGCTAAATTCTTCTTTCCTGCCCTCTAGGCCTCCTATTGAATAGGCTCTTTCTCTTTAAGGTGTATTTCTTAATACTTTTAATCTAGATCCACAGGAAAGAATGCCAAAAAAAAAAAAAAAATCATGGTCAATAGAGGACAAGTCAACACAGGATGGGCTACACCGTCTGGGGGGCAGGGAGAGAGGTGACTTTCTATATGGTGTATCAAACAGGCCCTACCTTCAAAAGAGTTTTAACTCAGAGTCACTCTAGACAAATTATAACATAAATTCATTTTCCTAGGATTTATAAAGTGCCTTTCTATAAAGTTCAAAGGGGGCTCAGGACTTTCTCTGGTTTGTTGCTTTTCCTGCTTCCTGCTTAGGAACCTGGGGATAGATGTTAATGACCATGGGCTCATAAACGACCCATGGAAGAGGTTATAACTCAATTTCTACTTTTCCTCACCCAATTAAAGGCTTCCCTTTTTCCTAAAATTCCATAGGCCCTGGCATATCCCTCCTTTCTTAGCTGATAAAATCCTGGTCTATCAACTTTCACTGATAAACTACAGATAAATTTCTATGTTGGTCTTACAAGTTATAAGCAATGGCATCGAACAAGTATTTAAAAGTTATTTTCACTGTTCTCAGTCTAGCAGTGTTTACTAACATTTGACATATTTGGGGTTTTAGAAATTTAAAAACATGCCCTCCAGTTGGATACAGAATAAATTTTACTGTTTAGCTTTCATATGGGGATAAATAAAACATAAACAGAATTGATGAGAAAGATCACGGATTGACATTCTAGGCTCCTGGAGGGTAGAAACAATATTTTAGAGTCATTTGTAATTCCCACAACACACAGCAACACCATGAAATAATAAGCAGCTTGGTTTCTGATTTCTCACTGGCCTTGCCTGTGTTTGTTTACAGGTGGCATAGTTTAGGGGAAAGAGTATGGGATTCTGAGTCGGACTGAGCTGTGTGTGAAACCAATTCTAAATGTTTAATAACTGTAACTTTAGGCAAACTTCTTACTCTCTTTTTGTCAGTTATCTTCTCTGAAAATGGGAATAGTAATAATACTTAACTCATAAAGTTGCTGAGGGGATTAAATGAAACACTGAATTTAAAGTAGTCAGTGTTAAGTCTTGATATCTAGCAAATAGAAACATTAAGTAATATAAGCACGCATTATTAGTAATGTTGGTGTTAATAATCCTCGTCAGTTTACCCTTTTGCCTCATATTTTGCCATGATGTTTAGGATGCTCTCAAGCTTGGCACATTTCTCCAGAAGACCACCTTCCTTTAAGCTAAACTGACACCACCTTAGGATTTAGGGCTCAGGGCTCTTCACCGAGCAAGCCTGGGCAGATGGTGCTGCAGGGATGTTCTAGTCCCACCTGAAGCCGCTATATACTGTGTCTGGACTTGCCTAAGAAAGTGGCCATCAACAAGCAAGCTATTGCCAACCCTAGTTACTCTGTAGCAGCCCAGCTTCTGCTATAATTTGTCCAGCACCAACACTTCATAGACTGAAGGCTAAATGCCTTCTGCCGGCTCTTCTCTCAGATAACTGCCCTAGGAGGGGAAAGGTGGAGAAGATGGTTTCTCTTGCCTCCCTCTCAAGCTGACTCTGAACTGAGGGTCCATCATCAGGGCTAGCAGGCCCCGCTTTCACTCAGCCCTAAGGTAATTAGTGGCATAAGACAGGATACTATTAGCTTGGTGCAAACATAATTGCAGTTTTTGCATTGTTGAAATTTGCTGTGTGATATTGGAATACATTCTTAAATAAATGTAGTTATGTTATACATCACTTTAATGGCCATTTCTCACTTTTTTTTTTGCTAATGACTTATTACTTGCTGTTTATTTTATATTTATTTTAGACAATGGAAATGATGTTAGACAAAAAGCAAATTCGAATGATTTTCTTATTCGAGTTCAAAATGGGTCGTAAAGCAGTGGAGACAACTCACAACATCAACAACGCATTCGGCCCAGGAACTGCTAATGAATGTACAGTGCAGTGGTGGTTCAAGAAGTTTTCCAAAGGAGACAAGAGACTTGAGATGAGGAGTATAGTGGCCAGCCATCGGAAGTTGACAATGACCAATTGAGAGCAATAGTCGAAGCTGATCCTCGTACAACCACATGAGTAATTGCCGAAGAACTCAACATGGACCATTCTATGGTTGTTTGGCATTTGAAGCAAATTGGAAGAGTGAAAAAGCTGATAAATGGGTGCCTCGTGAGCTGAGTGAAAATTCAAAATATCACCATTCTGAAGTGTCATTTTCTCTTATTTTACTCAACAACAATGAACTATACTCCATCGGATTGTGACATGTGACGAAAAGTGAATTTTATACAACAACCAGCGACGACCAGCTCAGTGGTCAGACCAAGATGAAGTTCCAAAGCACTTTCCAAAGCCAAACTTGCATCAAAAAAGGGTCGTGGTCACTGTTAGGTTGTCTGTTGCCAGTCTGATCCACTGCAGCTTTCTGAATCCCGGTGAAACCATTACATCTGAGAAGTATGCTCAGCAAATAGATGAGATGCACTGAAAACTGCAATGCCTGCAGCCGGCATTGGTCAACAGAAAAGGCCCAATTCTTCTCCACAACAATGCCTGACCACACATTGCACAACACACAACCAATGCTTCAAAAGTTGAACAAATTGGGCTAAGAAGTTTTGCCTCAACTGCCATATTCACCTGACCTCTCACCAACTGACTTCTTCAAGCATCTCGACAACTTTTTACATGGAAAATGTTTCCACAACCAGCAGGATGCAGAAAATGCTTTCCAAGAGTTCATTGAATCCCGAAGCACAGATTTTTATGCTACAGGAATAAACAAACTTATTTCCAGTTGGCAAAAATGTGTTGATTTTAATGGTTCCTATTTTAATTAATAAAGATGTGTTTCAGCCTAGTTATAATGATTTAAAATTTAAACTGTGATTACTTTTGCACCAACCTATTACTAACTAGAAGAATCTATGAAGAAATAGCTAATTCCTAAGTTTGAAAAGAAGATACACACTCTTACACCCTATGCTTGCAGTGCTAATACAATAGACTAAATGTTTATGTCCCCCCCCAAATTCAGGTATTGAAATCCTAACCCCCAAGGTGAGGGTATTAGATGTAGGTCCTTTGGGAGATAACTGGGGATCGGTACTCTTATAAAGAGACCCTAGAGAGATCCCTTGCCTCTTCTATCATATCAGGAGACAGAGAAGATGCTTTCTATAAACCAGAAAGCCAGGCTTCACCAGGCGCCAAGTCTCCTGGAATCTTGATCTTGGACTTTCCAGCCTTCAGAATTGTGAGACACAAATTTCTGTTATTTATAAGCTACCCAGTTTATGGTGTCTCATTATAGCATTCTAGATGGACTACAGCAACTAATAATCTGGGATGTTCAAGGATGCTTTGCATGGGTGGATGAGGGAAGGGCAGGTATTTACAATATCACTTGATAGTAGTATAATATCAACATGTTAAATAGTTATCAAATTTCTTCATAAGTAACAGCAGAGGCTTCATCAGAGATTCTCATTGTTTGGGAAAGGGTTATCCACTGAGGAACCAAATAAATTTTCACATCACTTCAAAATTTTCTTTCAGTCTTTCACAGGGCAGACTGCAAAGAGATTCCAAACCCAATTCTCCAAGTCCCAACCCAGTAAGCACACTCTACTGTTTCATTTAATATTTTTGTTTCCTGTTCTTTCCACTTGGCTTTGTTTGACATCTGTCTATATTAACTATATTTTCCACTTACATTACTAGCTTTGGCAGCTCAAAGAAACAAACCTTTTGAGTCTGGCTGCATTATTCCTCAGTATTTCCTAGATCTCTAGGTTTTGCACCATCAGCAGTCTTTGATACCTAAATCTGTACACTTGGTAGTTGACATTCATGGAGTGCCAGCAAGATGATGGACCTTGTATAGGAACAGGAGTAAGGCACATGTTCTCAGCCAAGCAATTATGGGACTATAAAGCCCAGGCAACATTTCTTATTATATCAAATTTTAAGGAAGTTATTGGGAGTGGTGTTTAAGATTTGTCATTTTTAGATATTTAAAAAAGTCTAGACGTTTGCAAGCCAAACTGTTTAACACCTAAAGAAACCCTGTAATATAGTATCATTTCTGCTATATAAATATCACATGCTTTCCTGTCCTTCCCTTCTCTGATTATGGAAACCCAGGGAAAAAATGAAGAAACACATGAACAGGACTTTCTTGAGTCACAAATCCATACTGCAAGTGCTAGTGAAAGCACTCCCTTATTTATATTTCTCAAACTGTCTTCACATAATAGTTGAATTTTTTGTCTGACTCCTCAACATCACAGCCCTTCAGGATGAATAAATGTGTGTTTCTTTGGAAATCAGCCTGTTGTGGGAGAGCTCCAAAACATGCTTGTGTTTGGTAGCTGAAACCAGGAAGCTATTTTTAACCCTCCCTTTTTAAAGCTTACTGTGCCAAAATATATAAAGACTTATTAAGAAACGAAGAAAAAAGAAAACAAATTTAAGAAAGGTCACGAGGAAAGAGTTTATGGCAGAATTTGCAATTTATTTATTACTTTATAATAAAAAGATGGCAATTTTTTCAAGAGGCCATGGAGCCTGCCACTTTGAGAAAAGCATAAAAGCAAGTGATTGTGGATTTCACCTTCTGACTCACTCATGAAAATGGTATTGGGCCTCCTCATTTTCTCCCTCTATAAGATAGCATTTGTATTGCTAATGTTATTTCCATCACTACTGCTAGGAGAAAATTCTTATAATAAAAATAGTTACAGGGCCAGGTGCGGTGGCTCACACCTGTAATCCCAGCACTTTGGGAGGCCAAGGTGGGCGGATCACCTGAGGTCAGGAATTCAAGATCAGCCTGGCCAACATGGCGAAACCCCATCTCTACTAAAAATACAAAAATTAGGTCAGGCACAGTGGCTTACACCTGTAATCCCAGCACTTTGGGAGGCTGAGGCAGGAGGATCATGAGGTCAGGAGATAGAGACCATCCTGGCTTACACAGTGAAACCCCATCTCTACTAAAAATACAAAAAAATTAGCTGGGCGTGGTGGCAGGCATCTGTAGTCCCAGCTACTTGGGAGGCTGAGGCGGAAGAATGGCGTGAACCCGGGAGGTGGAGCTTGCAGTGAGCCGAGATCACCGCCACTGCACTCCCGCCTGGGCGACAGAGCAAGACTCTGTCTCGGGGGGAAAAAAATTAGCTGGGCATGGTGGCGTGGGCCAGTGTGTGCTTTTAATCCCAGCTACTCAGGAGGCTGAGGCAGGAGAATTGCTTGAACCCAGGAGGTGGAGGTTGCAGTGGGCTGAGATCATGCCACTGCACTCCAGCCTGGATGACAGAGCAAGACTCTGTCTCAATTTAAAAAAAAAGAAAAAATTAGCTGGGCATGGTGGTGCATGCCTGTAATCACAGCTACTTAGGAGGCTGAGGCAGAAGAATCACTTAAACCTGGGAGGCAGAGGTTGCAATGAGCCGAAATCATGCTACTGCACTCCAGCCTGGGTGAAAGAGCAACAATCTGTCTCAAAAAGAAAAAAAAAAGTTACAAAAACAAAATTTACCAGAACTTACAACTAACATGTACCATGTAGGGGACAATAACCACTATAGGATACTTGAAATTGGGGGTCACCCACTGAAAGGCATCTAGAGACCAGGCAGGACAAATGCGTGAGGAAGGTGGATATGTGACCAAAGGAGGAGTAAGGATAGAGTACACACCCCAAATCATTTAACTTCAAATTGTGCAAACGGTGAGCAGACCAAATAAAACACACTCTTCACCCACACTCTGCATCATGCTCCCTTTCCCCCAATTTATAACCCCTGTATATTTGGTATACTATTCATAAAGACACTGAATATGCAAGAACATTAAAACTCTCCCTAGGCCACACACTTCATTCTGTTCATATGGACTCTTCCTTTCCATGTAGCTCTCTTATTCTCCCACATTTGTGAACCAACCTGACACCAATAGTGTCCCCTGATTAAATATAAATTCAGGTATCTCCTCCAAGCCCAGATGCCCAGAGACATCTACAAAGGCAAAAGTGGACATGAAGCAGAGGTTAAGAGTGCATTTTTCTCCGTTTGCTTCTCTTACTTTACTATCACTTTTGATTTTTACCCTTAGACCAAATGCAAAACCGTTGAATACATTTTCTAAATAGCTATTTTATTTTGAAGCCCACAATCTGTATCAGCTTGCTAGACCCATAACAGAGGACCACAGACTAGGGAGATCAAACATTGGAAATATATTTCTTCGTAGTCTGGGGGCTAGAAATCCAAGCGAAGGTGTCAGCAGGCTGGTTTCTTCTGAGTCCTCTTTCCTTGGCTTGTAGATGACCACCTTCTCCCTGTTTTTTTCACATGGGCTTTCCTCTGTGTGTGCCTGGGTCCTAATTTCCCTTTCCTATAAGGACACTAGTCATATGTTGGATGAAGGCCCACTCTAATGACCTCATTTTAACTTAATTACTTCTTTAAGGACCCTATCTTTAAATACAGTCACATTCTGAGGTACTGGGGATGAGGACTTCAGCATATGAAATTTGGGGGATACACAATTCAGCACATCACATCCACTAAAAATCACTTGTAGGTTTACTTCCTGTTACATCATAGATTTTTTTCTAATAAACTATGTTCAGGAAGAATTTTAATAAACCAACAGTTTTCAAACTGGTGCCCAGACCAGAGAACCTGTTCGAAATGCAGATTTTAGGGATCCATCCCAAACCTTCTGAATCAGAAATTCCGAGGGTGGGGGCTGAGCAACCTAATTTTTAACATACCTTTCTGGTGACTGCGATGCACACTGAAGTGTGAGAACCTCTGAAATTAACCAAATGGCAATTTTAACATACTTTAAAGAGCATTTCATTAATTTAATTTTATTTATTTTTTAAACTTTTATTTTAGGTACAGTGGTGCATCTGAAGGTTTTTTATATGGGTAAATTTGTGTCACAGGGGTTTGTTGAACAGATTACTTTCTCACTCAGGTACCAAGCCTAGTACCCAATAGTTACTTTTTCTGATCCTCTCCCTTCCTCCTCCTCTCACCCTCCACCCTCAAGGAGGCCCCAGTATCTGTTGTTCCCCTCTATGTGTCCATGTGTTCTCATCATTTAAGTCCCACTTAAAGTGAGAACATGTGGTATTTGCCTTTCTGTTCCTGCATTTTTGTTAAGGATAATGGCCTCCAGCTTCATCCATGTTCCTGCAAAGGACATAATCTCGTTCTTTTTATGGCTGCATAGTATTCCATGGTATATATGTACCGCATTTTCTTTGTTCACTTTGCCACTGATGGGCATTGAGGTTGATTCCATGTATTTGCAATTGTGAATAGTGCTGCAATGAACATACACATGCATATGCCTTTATGGGAGAATGATTTATTACATCAGATATATCAGTAAGGGGATTGAATGGTAGTTCTGTTTTTCGCTATTTCAGGAATTGCCACACTGCTTTCCACAACAGTTGAACTAATTTACACTCCCACCAACAGTGTGTAAGCATTCTCTTTTATCCACAACCTTGCCAGCATCTGTTAGTTTTTGACCTTTTAATAATAGACATTCTGATTGGTGTGAGATGCTATCTCATGGTGGTTTTGATTTGCATTTCTCTCATGATCAGTGATGTTGAGCTTTTTTTCATATGCTTATTGGCCACATGTATGTCTTCTTTTGAAAAGTGTCTATTCATGTCCTTTGCCTACTTTTTAATGGGGTGTTGTTGTTGTAAATTTGTTAAAAGTTTTTTTATAGATACTGATATTAGACCTTTGTCAGATGATGAATAGTTTGCAAATATTTTCTCTCATTCTGTAGGTTGTCTGTTTACTCTGTGGATGGTTTCTTTTGCTGTGCAGAAACTCTTAAGTTTAATCCAATTTGTCAATTTTTGCTTTTTTGCAATTGTTTTTGGTATGAAAATGAAATCTTTGCCAGTTTCTTTGTCCTGAATGGTATTGCCTAGGTTAACTTTCAGGGCTTTTATAGTTTTGTAATTTACATTTAAGTCTTTAATCCATGTTGAGTTGATTCTTGTGTATGGTGTAACATAGGAGTCCATTTTCAGTCTTCTGCATATGATAAGCCAGTTGTCCCAGAACTATTTATTGAACAGGAAGTCGTTTCTATAAGGGGTAATTTGAATGGAATAATGTGGTAGATTCTTTTTAAGGCAAAGAGTTCTTTTAAAAACGTGAGTAATCACCTTCTAATTTTTGTATTTTGAAAATTCTGAATTTTAATGCCAACCCTTTTTTATAAGGAGGCATATCAGCATGTCATTTGATTAAGTCTGATGTTCACACTTTGCAACAATTTTGAGTATACAGCCATATATATGTGAATATATATACTGCTAACTCTTATCTTCAGCTTGCTAATTTCTACTAGGCTCACTAGGTAATATCTCCCATGTTCTATTTCAATTTATTCAGGTCAAACCCCAATTGCAGCTTCCTCCAATGACTTCTCCCAAGCATTTCTCATTCCTTGAAAGGAGATTCCCCCAGGCTGAACTGAGCAATGATCAAAATTCCTTGTGTCACGTTACTTCAGAATTACCAAAATTACAGATTTAAGTGGAGGTCCTTCCAGTTTTTTCCTCTTACATTCTAGAATTACAAATCAGTTCAATTGAGAAGACAGATGCTTTTCTGGCTATTTTGTGCCCAGAAGTAGAAAAATTACTTCTAACAGCTACTAAGTCATGTTTTGATTGTTGTTGTTTTAGTCCCAAATATTTCAGCAGCAAATAATGAAACCTAAGAAACTCAGAGGTGGCCTGCCAAAATGAATTTTATTCCTTTTGCAGACAACCAGGCCTTTGGCAATTTTTTTGTCTAAGAAAAATCACATTTTGCTAAAATACTCATACAAAACACACACAACATACACATGCATATGAGCACTTTTCTCTGTGGTGGTCAATGGTGGCGAAGACACTATGCATTTATCACCTAACCAAGGTAGGAATTCACATTTTTCTGAGCCAATAACAAAAGTACCTTTAATTTTGTTTCTTCTTCTTATTTTTTTAAAGACAGGGTCTCACTCTGTTGCCCAGGCTGGACTAAAATGGCATGATCACGGCTCACTGTAGCCTCAACCTCCTGGGCTCAAGCGATCCTCCCACCTCAGCCTCCCAAGTAGCTGGGACTATAGGTGTGCACTACCACGTTCAGCTAGATTTTTGTACTTTTTGTGGAGATGGGGTTTGCCATGTTGGCCAGTCTTGTCTTGAATTCCTGGGCTCAAGCAATCTGCCCACCTTGGCCTCCTAAAGTGTTTGGATTACAGGTGTGAGCCGCCACTCCTGGCCTAATTTTATTTTTCATTTAAAAATATTTAATCATCCAAATGATAGGTGTTATTCTCGATTAGTCTTTAGAGTACCAACATTTTCATGAAGGCATTCAACCTAAATGGAGGTGAAGTGGCCTAAAATTATGGCAGAAAGAGAAATGGAAGGTTAGCGTCCAGTAAACAGTGTCAAATCAAGGCCACTGTCACCACTGAGCACTGAACCTCTGAAGATTCATCTTGTAGGATAGTAGCTTTAACATGTTAATGAATCACAGATGGGTAACTTTGAGAGTCTGATTAAAGCTATGGAAACTCTCCTGAAAATAATGCACCCAAGCCCATACACCATTCTAAATACAATACCGGGGGGCTTGCAGGCTCTAAAATAAGCATTCTCACTATTAGGGGATGGACTTTGGGCCCAGTCTTGAACTCAATTCAAGCATCATCAGAAATGGAGGATATTAACTCTTTTCTCCGAAGACAGATATTTTGCAACCTTTGAAATACAGGTATTTAATTTTTTATTGAGCCTTTAGTATATCAAGAAATCTGCAAAACCTAGTCCTTGCTCATAGAGAAGGGTGAGAGGAGGTAGTGATAGGAAATATAAATGCTATAAGAGGGGTAAAAACACATTTTTAAAGTTTAAATGAAAGAGATACTATGTTCAACTAAAAAGAGGACGGGGAATTAAGAAAAGCTTCAAGGCATTGGAGAAACACTTTACAAGATGAAAAGAATTTAAAAGGTATAGTTGGCCAGAGAAGGTGAAAGGGGAGGAGAGAGAAAAGATCTTTCAGGAGAAAGGAAGGGCGTTAGTATAAAGTGTAGAGTCAGAAGAATGAAGTAGTTTTTAGAATCCTCTTTGATTAGATCAGTGATCTTCTCAATCCCGGCTGTGCTTTCTAATTACCTGGAGAGATTTTAAGACCCTACCCCAGATCATCAAATCAGAATCCCTGGGGTTCGTGAAGCCCAGATATCTGTATATTTTTAAAGCTCCCTAGGTGACTCTAATATGCAGCCCGGATTGGGTGCATGTCAGAATGGACCAGAGCATAGAGACGGAACTGTAGAGAGCAGGAGATGAGACTGGCTGAGTAGAGGACCTCCTATGCCCACGAGGCATCCTGCACTTAGCCAAGAATCCTGGAAAGTTTTTAGGCAGGGGTGACATGATCAGGGCTGTCTCACTGAATTACTCTTTGTTGAAAACTGCCCTGTCGTATACACTGAGCTCATACAGATTGAGTAAACAGAAATGAGGCATTGACTTCCTCTGCCATGTCTAGTTACCATGGAAACAGAATACCATCACTCACAAGGAAGTGTTTCCAGCTTGTTCTCTGTGATCATTGCTGCTCCTTTCATATGTTCTCCAGATAAAACTGAAATGTCTTTTTGCCTATTGTGTTTCCATTGTCTGGAATTTCCTCAATTTTTTTTTCCACTTTGCTTCCTTGGTAAGGATTTGCACAGTCAGACAAGTGGCATACTTGGCTAATTCACTAATGTCAAAATATTTTGATAAAAATTTTCTCTTCTTAAGGAGATTGGCTGTCTGGTTTGAGGCAGAATGGCATCATGGGAAGAAACTTAAAGTCAGGAAGCACTGAGTGTGAATTCTGGCTTGGTTATTTGCTAGCAAGTTAAGTTCTCTAAGTCTTAATTTTTTTTTTTTTTTTTTTTTGGTGAGTATGGGTTTTTTTGCTTGTTTGTTTTGTTTTGCTTTATTTTTTTGAGACAGGTCTCACTCTGTCACCCAGGCTGGAGTGCAGTAGTGCCATCTCGGCTCACTGCAACCTCCGCCTCCCCAGTTCAAGCAATCCTCCTGCCCCAGTGTCCTGAGTAGCTGGGACTACAGACATGACACCACGCTCAGGTAATTTTTGTATTTTTAATAGAGACGGGGTTTCACCATGTTGGCCAGCCTGGTCTTGTTTTCCTAGCCTCAAGTGATCTGCCTGCCTCGGCCTCCCAAAGTGTTGGGATCATAGGTGTGGGCCACTGCGTCCGGCCTGAGTCTTAGTTTCTTTATAAAATTGTAGAATAATACAATTTGTTTAGCATAGAAGTGAAGACTGTAGAGGAAATATGTAGATTGCATATTGCACTGGGCAAGTAATAGCTCAATAAAGGATAGCTGCTATGCTATTATTAAACAGCGTTACCCAGATCTTAAAAGTAGGATTTATAATAAGACCTTTGGTAGTTTATTTTTTCTTCAGAGAGATTATTTCCATCTCCCAAAGTTAGAGGCCAAAAAATTAAGTGCAAGGAATAAAAATGTTGTGGGTTTTTAAAAATGTCTTTCTTTCTGATAATGACATTTTTGGAAGAGATACCACTACCTAAAACACTTCTGATTTTTTAAGAAGCTAAGATCAAGACCAGGCACAGTGGCTTACATCTGTAATCCTAGCATGTTGGGAGGTGAAGGCAGGAGGACTGCTTGAAGCTAGGAATTTGAAAAGAGCCTGGGCAATACAGTGAGACCCTGTCTCTACAAAAAATTAAAAAATTAAAAAATTAGCTGGACATGGTGGCATGCACCTGTTTCCTCAGCTACTTGGGAGGCTGAGGAGGGAGGATCCTTTGAACCCAGGAGGTTGAGCATGCAGTGAGCTATGATCATGCCACTGGACTCCAGACTGGGCAACACAGCAAGACTCTGTCTCTTAGGAAAAAAAAAATGAAGGGCAGGGCATGGTGGCTCATGTCTGTAATCCCAGCACTTTGAGAGGCTGAGGCGAATGGATCACTTGAGGTCAGGCATTCGAGACCAGCCTGGCCAACATGGGAAAACCCCATCTCTGCTAAAAATACAAACAAACAAACAAACAAAAAATTGGCCAGGTGTGGTGGTGAGTGCCTGTATTCCCAGCTAATTGAGAGGCTGAGGCAGGAGAATCACTTGAACCTGGGAGGTGGAAGTTGCAGTGAGCCAAGATCATGCCACTGCACTCCCCTGAGCAACAGACTGAGACTCCATTTCAAAAAAAGAGAAGAAGAAGAAACATCTCACAATAAGAATTCTAAAATGACATGCCATTCAGATCAGGAGAAAACACAGGGTTTCTAGAAATGAAAAGATATTTGTTAATTTTGAATCAATATATGGAATCTTTTATGGAAACATTAAGAAAGACATCTAGTTAGAATACGTGCAAATGGTAATTTTTAAGTTAAAATGCTTTGAGTACTTGTAATATACCATGTATTGTACTAAGCATCTTACATGAATTTTTTTTATATTGACTACATTTGATCTTCATGACAGCCCTATGAGGTAGATTAGCTTTTACTGAGGTTGAGGAGAAACAGAGAATACTGCTGTGTATGTAGCCTATAAGCTGTTGTCTCTATTACGCTTATTTTTTTTTTGTCTTTTTTTTTCTTCCTTTTTGTGGAGAACGGGGTCTCGCTATATTGCCCAGGCAGGTCTTGAACTCCTGGGCTCAAGCTATCCTCCCGCCTCTGCCTCCCTGAGAGCTAGGATTACAGGTGTGAGCCACCATGCCCGGCCAAGCTGTTGTCTCTATTATCCTTTTAACTTTTCTTCATTGTTCATGCCTGTAGTTCATTTCATTGACTTCCTCTCAAGAAATCACAGCCTGAGTTTCTCATGACCTTCCTTTATTTCAACTCTCTTCCCATGGAAAGTTCATTGTTTCCTTCCTTGCTCACTGGAAGGCTACAGTGAGCTATGATCATGCCACTGGACTCCAGTCTGGGCAACACAGCAAGACTCTGTCTCTTAGAAAAAAAAAAAAAAAATGAAGGGCCGGGCATAGTGGTTCATGTCTGCAATCCTAGCATTTTGAGAGGCTGAGGTGAGCTCCTCCAATCTGAGCTCATCTCTCTTACCCGTTAGTTTCCATGTCCTGGAAATTCTTCCTCATTTGTGCTGCATGTTTACCTGGAGCTTACTCCCTGCTGCTGAACCACTTCTTCTCTAACCATGTCCCGCTGGAGTCTACGACATTGCCAGACATTTTGTTGTGTACTTAATGAAGATGATTTAAATACTGCATTTCTCAGTGGTATCATTTCAGAAGACTGACTGTGGAGGAAAATGGGTCAAGACGACTTCCCTGCAGTTATCCTATCATTATCATCAAAGATCAATTTCCAGAACCAGAATTTGAGTCTATTCAGTCAAATGGCTTCATTGACTCCCTCTATAAAGTTTTATTGAACAATTTATTCTTTTAAAATATTCAAAAATGCAAAAAATCTTCATTAAAAAAACATAAACTTCTATCATTGATATTTTCCAAGACTTTGTTTTAAACTGATGCTGAGAATCGTCTTTATGTATAATTCTTATTCCTTAGGGGAGAACCATTAAAACTAGTTGACCAAAGGAACTGATTTTAAGAGGAAATTCCACAATGGTCTTTTTTCGTACTTCAAAGAATAATACATATTATTGGTATCCATATATCTTTTCTCAGATCTTCCAAACTGCTGCCAGATTCGAATTTCTTAAAAATCTCTCACTGCCAACATATTGCTGGTGTTGAAATACAATCCATGTCTCTCACAGCTTCAACAAACATATTTAACACATTTATGCATACATTAGTTAGTGTAAACATGACTCACTTAAGTATAAAAGGTTTTTTAGAATTTTAAAATTTCACCACCATGTCATTCCACGGAAACTACCTTGGGGCTACTATGAAGGAGTTTCAAACATCTCTCACATAAAACATCATTATACATTAGTAGAAACTCTATTCAGTCAAGAAGAATGGCATACTGACTGGAGGCAGCTCTATAAACCACATGCCGTTTTAATTAAATTCATTTAAAATGCTGAGTCTCTCGGTAGATTTGAGGGCAGATAGAACCACTTAACAATAGCCAAGATCTAATCCAGTTTGTCAGAACTAATAATAATACAAATGCAATTTCTCACACAGGGACACATCCAAAAAGTTCACAAATGAGCAATTGTGAGGTCTTTTTAAAAAGTAATATTTATAAATTATTGCAAGATGTTACCAGCCTCAAACCATGGTTGCAATTTCTAATTCCAATGAGTTGATAAATGGTGCTATTAATAAAAAGGCACATTTTGGGCAGCTGACATAACTAATTGATCAAGTAATTTGAGTAAAAATACAAGATTTCACTAGGAAACCCGGACAGGGATGAAATCACTCAATTTTCCAAAAGCCAGAAGGCCTTGAAAAAAGAGGAGACCACAGAACACTTTTATGCCTAACCAAAACCAAATAAAATGATCCCAGCGTACAAATAGGCTTCAGATGATATAATGTGACGAGAGATTTCAACTATGTAGGCAAACCTTTCATTTTCTTACCCAAATATGCCAAGCCAAGGATTACCTAAATAGATGAAGGGAGAGTCCTATTTCCTCAGCGTGTTGTCTCTGTAAGGGTGGAAAGGAAAACTTTTTCCCACCTCTTCAAATTTCGCTGTACCTCACCAATGTTCAATATAACACTTGGATCTTAAGATCTGGGTTAAATTTAAGCAAAGTAAGAGAAAATGGTCCCAGATGAACATGAATTTACCTAGGCTGACACTTCTAGTAATGATTACTGGAAGATGTGTTACTGCCAGCCCACCCAAGGATCTTTCTAGCAGCCCAAATCACTACTTATTCAGAGCACCTGAAGATGATGGGGACACTATTTAGTTCTGCTGGATGACTGCTGAAGTTACCACTGTGAATGAACTATGGATAGAGGGAAACAGATGCTCAAACTTCCTATCCAGGACTTTAAGAAATATGGTGCATCTCTTTGTCCTCTTCTTCTGGAGAAAATAGACACCTCCCAAAGCTCAACATGACTAAGAAGTACCCGGTTTTGGCAAGAACATTGTCTTGATCTACTTTATGAGGGGAAAATTGGTATCCATAAAACTTTTCTCAGTCTTCGGCAGCAAAACAATACCTATTACTGAAATAATAGTTCAAAGAAAAGCATTTTTTCCAACCATTTTGTCATTTTATCTTCACAATATCCTCTTGACAAAAAGGTTGACAGGAGATGTGAAATTTGTGATCCTAAACAAAAGAAAATGGTTGCTCCAGGGAAAGAAGATGGTTTTGGAAATAGAGAACATACTGAAGGAAATAGGAAAGGAAGGAAATTTTAAATGGTTCTGCTGAAGATAAAAAAAATACATATGAATATGGTGTCCTCAGCCAGAGCATATATCAAACAAATGGGAGCTATGAGGGTAGCAATGTGCAAGGCAAATCCCACCCCTGTGAACAGTAAATTATAAACTCATACACATTTAACCATATTTTCTTTCTTACCTTGGAACTAATATTATCCAGAGAACTATCTGATGCATGACCATATGCCTGACCCAAACTGCTTACTTAATCAGGAAATGTGAATGGGCTGCCAGGGGCTGCCATATGACACTAGAGAATAATCAGGCAGAGGGAATCAAAAGTTATTCTCACTTGCTTTGAGCCATCGGCTCAATCTTATTTCCCATTACCAGAAAAATAATTAGCTTGAGCCTCCAGTATGCCACCCTCATGGTGAAAAATGAACACTTGCTCTATTGATCACAAGAAAACAAATGCCACACTACAAGTTTTGAGCTATTGAAAGAGATCATTTGTTCCCGAATAGTTTAAGAACTACCTTCCTTTAGGCAAAGGAAAGGTTTTCAGTCTGATATATTTTACTGCAACAAAATCATCTGAAGTGTTATCAAAACTGGAATGCTGTGCTAACAATTTTACAGAGAATCTTATGGTAATAGTGATCAGGTTTTACTGTTTTTTTTCTTTTTCCTTTTCAAATAAGTCATCAAGTATAGCAAGCTTCCTGGCTCTCTTCCCTCACAAACCTACACAGTTAGTACCTTCACACACAGGCTCAGCATTGACACACATTCATAGAGAATTGAAAGGATTTCAGGGCTCAGCATCAAGGTGACTTTATTGCTGCTTCCACTCTGACCCTGTAATCCACTTCTACAAATGGGCTCTTTCCTTGTTCCTAGAATATAACCCTCTCCCTTCTGCCTAAGTTACTCTTTCTTGTGTAATTACCTATGGTCATTAACATTATCTTCAGTACTTTGATTTCTTCAGAACTGACATCTTGACATAATTTTCCTTCTACTGTTTGAGATTCTTAAGAGGACCAAATAAATAGCATCCAAATGAGAAATAAGGGAAAGATAAAAAATGGAGGGAGGCCAAAATAACATTTTCATTGTTGATAAAGAACGAGTGAAAATGCAAGTTATGGGAGGCTGAGATGGGCGGATCGTGAGGGTCAGGAGTTTGAGACCAGCCTGGCCAATATGGTGAAACCCCATCTCTACTAAAAATACAAAAATTAGCTGGGCACGGTGGTGTGCACCTGTAATCCCAGCTACTCGGGAGGCTGAGGCAGGAGAATCATTTGAATTCAGGAGGCGGAGGTTGCAGTGAGCTGAAATCACGTCACTGTACTCCAGCCTGGGTGACAGAGCAAGATTCTGTCTCAAAAAAAAAAAAAAAAAAAAGTAAGAAGATGTAGGTTATGAAGAAAGCCAAATGGATCTACTAATTGATTTCCTGAAATAGGCAGACTTACCCACTCTCTCACAGGTAAGGCTGGACCTGACAGGCATCCCCTCTTGCATGTGACTTGAGTATGACTCATGGCACACAGGAGAAGAAAGTAACTTGTAACCCCTACAGGTATGCTGGCTCCCCCAGGAAAAAAAACTGGAGATGGCCTGAAACTGCCCAGGTCGTTTATCCAAACCTACCAATTGGATAAATCATTCCACCTCCTCTGGGGGTGGAGTATGCAGGGTAGAGTGGAGTGGTAAAGGGGTGGCAAGAAGCTAAGAGTATTCCACGAACGGACTTCACATTGGAAGAAACATCAGATGTGGACAGGAAGTGTGTTCGGTTGGTGGAATTCTCTCTTACCATGTGGCAGGACTGGGTTAGATTTCCAGGCAATGTACCAAGGTGTTGGGGTTTTGAAATAGTACCACTTTTTCCTGTCCAAGTTCTGAATTAATTGAAAAATAACAACAGGAATAAAACAAATAAAGGCCAAACTATCATCATTACTAATAATAAGGAATAGGCTGACAATTATAAGTTACTGTAAAAGTAAAACTGGACTTACTACTTCTTCCATGCAGATTCTAGACCTTGGAACAGCTCCTACATGGCAGAGCAAACACTTAACTCTAACTGGTCTGGGGAGAACGTTAGTATAAATAGACCAAATTCTTCATGCTTAGAACCATTGATAAGTTAGTTACATCCAATCAAAAAATGTTGGACAATTACCTTCCTACAATTCTCTCTCTATTAGGAGGAGAAAAGAAAGGCATACAAGTTAGAAGTTTGAGGGAAGCTTGCTCTTTCTGGATACCAGAAAAAGGGAAGTAGGCATTCCTCTCTTAATGTACCCCCCATGAAGCCTAGGTCATATGGTTGAATTTCTAATGCCTTCAACTAGATAGCCCAGATTTTGACCCTTAACTGTCTAAAATGTATGGAGGCCACACAGAGCTCTCCTGCCCTCATTTCCGTGTCTTTGACTAGTTATTTGTTATGACTTTCTTTCTTGCTTTATGCCACAAGAGCTAAGCATGACTCTTTTTACTGTTTGATTATTTTATCACTTACTTTACTTTTGCTGTTCCTCTCCCCATAATTACTTCTTCTTCACTTCTCTATCCCCAAAATATAAGACTCTTTTTCATTTAAGAGTTTTAATGCTAGTTACTATAGACTACAGGATTTCAGCAAAAAAAAAGAACAATGGAGAATTTCTGTAAATAACAAAGTGCTCCCACTCACCTTCTTTGTCCTGTTATTAGAAAATATATTACCTTTATATAAGTTATAGGCTGAATAATACAATTATAGGTATAGTGTTTTATATCACTGCTATTTAAATAAGTTAAGAAAAGGAAAAGAAAAAAGAAATATTTATGTATACTATCTTTTATAGTTACATAGCTACCTCTACTTGTGCTCTTTGTTTTTCCCTATAGATTTGAATTACTCTCTGGGGTCAGTCACTTTCAGTCTGAATAACTTTCTTTTATATTTCTTGTAAGGTGGGTCTGTGACTACAAATTATCTCAATGATTATCTGTGAATGTTTTTACTTTACCTTCATTTTTAAAAGATAGCTTTGCTGGGTAGTGATTCTTGATTGATAGTTTTTTTTTTTTTTTTTTTTCTTTTTTTCTTTGGGCACTAGGAATACACCACACCACTGTCTTCTGGTCATCATTATTTCTGATAAGAAGTCAGCAGTTTATCTTATTGAGGTTCTCTTGTAAGTGAAAATTCATTTTCTCTTGCTGCTTTCAGGATATTTTCCTTGTCTTTGGGTTTCAGCATTTGTACTATGCTGTGTCTATGGAACTATTTGCTTTAATCTTACTTGGAGTTTAGAGCCTCTTAGGTTTATAGTTAAAGTTTTTCATCAAATTTGAGAAATTTTATTCCATTATTTATTTGAGTATTTTCTACTCCTTTTTCTTTGATCTATCCTTCTGGCATTCCTGTTACAGGTAGGCTGATTTGCTTAATGGTATCCCACATTTCTCTGAGGATCTCTTAGTTTTTCTTCATTGTTTATCCTTTCTCATCTTCAGACTGCATACTCCCTATCAATCTATCTTGAAGTTTGCTAATTCTTTTCTTCTATTAGTTCAATGTTTGTTTATGTGCCTTTAATGAATTTTTCACTTCAGTTTTTGTACTGAACTCTAGAATTTACATTTGATTCTTTTTTTTTCCAAAAAATTTCTAGCTCTGTGTTGACATTCTCTATTTGGTGAAATATAGTAATCATACTTTCATTTACTTCATTAGTATGGTTTCTTTTAGTTCTTTGAAAAAACACATACACACATACACAACTCTGAAGTCTTTGTTAAATCCATCTAGTTGCCCTCACAGGCAGTTTCTGTTGCCTGCTTCCCTGCCTGTGTAGGGGTCAGACTTTCTAGTTTCTTTGCCTCAAATTTCTTTTTTTAAGAAATTGACTTTGATAATATATTGTAGCAGCACTGGATACCAGTCCCCCCAACCCCCAGGTTTGTTATTGTTATTTGCTTGCTTAAATAAGCAAATTAGTGATTGGTTGGGCTATTTTGGTGAAGTGTGTTCTCCCCTGTCCTCCCATGGTGTGAATCCTCTCATACTGGTCCTGGAAGGGCGCAGCCTTGGGCATGTGCATAGTTATCCTGCGGTAACAGGTTTTTGTAGTCCATTTAGCAGTTCCTTTCTCTGATCACTTCAACTGCTCAGTTTCACTAATTGCTGCCATTGAGTTCCATAATTGTTGCTCTATAGTTTTCAACACTGCCCTGGGGCACAATTTTCTCCACAGGTTGAAATAAGCCTGAATTTAATTTACAGTTTTTGAGACCAGTTTTTGAGATGTGTTGTGATCCCAGAAGGGCTCTTCTTAGCTGTCTGTTTTCCTGGTTCTGTCTGGTAAGCTAGCTATGTTTCAGCTTGTCTACACATTTAGCACATCTACCAGTCTTTTCTTAATTGCTTTACACCACTATCTTGATTATTTTGAGGATGCCCTTAGGCTTGAACATTGAAAATCATGTTAGCTCTTTTGAGAAGACATTCTGAGCTCTCTGATTTTGACTTGCCTCTCTCTCTGGTCAAAATCTTTGCACCAAGATTCTGGAGCTGGGGGAGGGGACAATGGCACACTTCTTTCTGAGTGACACCCTTGCTTTAGCAGCTGGCTGTGTGGGAGAGTAGGGTACTGCTATTGCTTCTGGTCTACTTAGCTTGCTTTTCCCACCATGAAACCTCTGCTTTACACATGAGCCATGGAGAAGACAGTTGGGGTCCCATGTTCTCAGCATGTTGAAGCCAAGGTAAAATCTCCATCCCTCAAGTTAGTGTTGGGCTGAAAAAAGGGAGCCCCCACCTTGTACTCACACTTGCTTGGAACTTATCTTCTGAAACAAGTAGCTGGGGCAGTATGAGAAATGCTAATGTCTTGCCTCTTCCAGGAAGATACAATAGCTCTCCAAGTGGGAGCTGGCAGGAGAGGTAGCCCTGTGTTTTCTGCTGCATCTACCTGAAGTAATTTCCTTAAAGCTGAATTGGGGGCAAGGAGGGAATGGAGTATGGTTCAAATACCATAGAATCTTCCTGTTTTTAGCAAGTTGTGATTAGTTTTATTAGATAAATGTTTTTCTTTCTTTCTTTCTTTTTTTTACTTGCTATATGCTATTAGGACTGCTCCCAGATATTTTAAATAGTTGTGCGG
This sequence comes from Pan paniscus, assembly GCF_029289425.2. NCBI lineage: Eukaryota > Metazoa > Chordata > Mammalia > Primates > Hominidae > Pan > Pan paniscus. The sequence goes on along the minus strand of NC_073255.2, from coordinate 113,713,633 downwards.
TTTTGTTGTTGTTATCATTTTTACCAATTTTACTGGGAAGTAGATTCATGGAGCATCTCACATGCCCCATGTGCTCTATCTCTTGTGTCTACTTTATGCTGGAAGTGGAACCTCAGATGTTTCTTAAGTAAGTCAACATATCAGTTGTTACTCTCCAGGGAATTAAAGGTTTGCTATGCCTTGTAATATGATTTAGTTCTGCTATTTCTTGACTGTGTCATTGATTATGAGAGGTAGGCAAAAACAATTTTTGTGTGTAGCGGGGCTTATATTTGAAAATTATTAATATGCTTTTCTGTTTGTCTTTGTGAATGTAATGATATTCACCCTAGTGTACCTAGGGCATTTATTTGCCAGTAGAGAGATTAGAATTTGATATAGAATGAAAATAAAACAGCTAAGGTAAAACTCAGCTTCCATCTCAAAACACTGAATTTTGTAATCCCACTGTAGTTTGAGAGCCAAGTTTAACTGAGGGAGAAAGGATATTCCAGTTTTTTTCCTTACCATTTAAAATATCAATAACTACCAAGATCACTCCTTCTGTCCAGAACAGTAAAACCTTGAGACTCCATGGTAGAATGAAGATATAAATTGAAGGAAGTTAAACAGGGGAATTTATTTCCAGATAGGAGCATTTCGGAAGAAGAGACAAAGTTTCAGATATATCTGGATTTTCACTTTCTGGGGGAAGCATTAGGAGAGGTGGAGTGTTAAACTAAGAGGAGGAATGAGCACAGGGTTCTTGAACCACACTCCTTTTTTGGGAATCTGAAAAGAGACCACCATGCAATAGATCTTATTCACCATAGGCATCTGAGCCTCCCTGGGGGTGACTGGCATGATAAGACTGAGAAAAGAACAGGTGAGGACCTCCCTTAAATATTCTGAGGCATGGGCACCAAAGCGAGAGTCAGTATGCCAAGAGATCTGCTGTGGTGGATAAAGGCATGGCATGGGCTGAAGGTAGACCTCTAGGATGGAGAAAGGACAAGGCATCAACTCAAGGTCTGGAGACCATGACAGCTGAGAGGAGACTAAATCATCAAAAGAGAGATAGCCAATGCTCACTAGGAACATTGCCAAACTAAGCCAAAAGAACAAATCACAAGTTCACCAGCTACACACTCTAACACAGGGTGCCAGTGCCCAGGTGGACAAAGGACATCATGCCAGAGGGCAACAGATGTCAGCCAGCATGCTGCCAGGGACTAGCACAAGGCCAGAGTCCCTCATCCTCCCTATCTCCACCAAGGCCATTAGATCGTGTAAACCTCATCTTTCTTCCCTCTACAATTGACCATGATCTCAGAGAGAGATGCAGATGAGAGGGGGACTCCATGAATTTGGGCATTTCTACCCAAGATTAATGGAACATACTAACAGGGACGGTTTAAAAGATGAGAGTGAACTAAAGTTGTTTATTTTGTATATTTTCTCCATGTCAACTAGTGGTATTATAAATGGCTGCAGATAAAATAAAGGAACTGCATTCTCTCTGCACCTCTGATTTATAAGGTGAGTAAATTCTAGCAATGCTGCAAGCGTAATAATGTATATGAGTGTGCTGAACACATAATAAATATTATTTTTCTCTTTACCTCCCCTTTTTTTCTTTTTCTTACACCAAAGTGGGCATTTTTCCAATATATATTCTTGGCCACTTAGCATCCAAACACCCATTGTTCTAAAAGGAAGGATATAAAAATAGATCAAAGTTGAGTCATAGCATCCCCAAACATTATGGGAAGCTGAACTGGGGCAGTTATTTCTCTGCCTTGTCCCTCACAGCTAACACAGGGGCATGTAACCTAGTCCTGGCTAATGGACTCCCTTGAGGGAACACTGTCAAGAGGCAGAGAGAGTTAGAGGTTTCCAACCGAGCAGTGACTACAGAGTTTAAATCATGAGCCTAACAGAGAGTATCCAGTGACAGGAAGTCAGGAGGCTCAGGTCTTCCAACCAGGAAGGTTCACTGGTATGATCTTGCTGTGTCAGCTGCTGTCTTAGTCTGCTCAGGCTGCCATGAAAAATAGCATAAACTGGGTGGCTTAAACAAGGACAATTTATTTTCTCACAGTTCTGGAAGCTGGGAAGTCCAAGATCAAGGTGCCAGCCAGTTCATTTTCTGGTGAAAGCTCTCTTTCTGGCTTGCAGACAGCTGCCTTCTTGCTGTGTCCTCACATGGCCTTTCCTCGGTGAACGCACACACAGGGAGAAAGATCTCTCTCTCTCTCTCTTCTTTTTCTAATAAGGTCACCAATTAGAGATCCTACCCTTATGACTTCATTTAACCTTAATTACCTCCTAAAAGCCCTATTTACAAATATAGTCGTATTAGGGGTTAAGCCTTCAATATATGAATTGTGGGGATACACAATCCAGTCGATAGCAGCTACCTAATTTACTTTTTATTTCAAACCTAATGCTCTGGCTTTTTTTTTTTTTTTTTTGTCAATTCTATCAAGTATCTCATATCTTCTCAACAAACCTTTTTTTCTGTTTAAACTTAATTAGAGTTAGTTTCTATTGTCAGCAATCACAAACTCAGTCTGGTACAGAAACTACCATCAGGAGATAGTCACGTGGGAAGCTGATGTTGGTTATCTGCCATAGCTGATGCTAAAGAAAATAAAAATTCAGTAAGAGTTCAGGAATGGGAATGTCAGCTGTAACAAATAGCTACATAATTTTTCTTCTATGGTGATCTTTAATGAAGTGTCCATTGAAAAGAAGGATTTAGGGGATCAAATTTTCACTGCTATTGAATAGTGTGAATGGCATGAAGAATTTAAAGACACTAGGGTGAGGTGGATACTTCTAATGGGACTGGACAGCTGTAAGAAATAGATGACAGGTTGAAGTCTCTATATTTTAGATCTAGGCATAGACCCATGGACTTTCTCTGCTTGTGATAAGTATCTACAAAAATGTCAAAGTCAAATGCAAAGTTTAAATTCTGTGGGTTTCTGAATAAGGTCTGTGGAATTGCTAGTGTCACCAGGTGACTTATGTGAAAGTGACAGCAATGATCAGGAAATAATGGGAAATTGAATGTAGGTAAGAATACGGAGGCCTGGGAGTACCTCCAAACCATATTCTACACTAAGCCTTGCTTGACAGCCAAAGACCTGCCGCCTTTCTCTTTGCATCTTCATCATCCTACATCAGGGCTGAGCCAGTTCTCTATCTGTAGCCCTTGTCAATCTCACCTTCAACATGGAGCATCATGTCAGCAGGACCTGGAGAGGAAGCTGTAGCTGGTATCTTTAAGACCTAGTTAAGACATTATGTAGGCCAGAGGATGGAGGAAAAATCTTTGAAAACATAAGTACTCGCTACCTTAAGAAAGTCTCTATTGGTCTAGTCATCTGGTAAACTCCAAAGTATATGTGAATACCTTAATTCTCTAATATTAAGAGTCGAAATGCTTAGTGGGTCATTCTGGGTTTTGCAGGCAACATGTTCAACGTTTGCACCTATTTATTCAATCCATTTACCCAGTGGTTTGAAAGTTTTTACTTTCAAATGGCTATACTACTTGGAAATTATGGTCCAGCTGACCCAATGGTGCCCCAAGTGTCTATGGCAAATCAAACAAATGTCCCTAAGAGGTGAGTCTCAGAAGAAGTGCTTAGATTTTAGAATAATAATGTGGCCTCTTTATTGCATTACTCTCCCTTTGAGAGAGATGTGTTGGTTTGCTACTGGGCCTGAGTAGAGATTAAACCTTGACCACAAGATACCAGGTGACTATCAAAACAAACTATGCATTATGTACCAGGTTGTAGAAATTTCCTCCTCCTTCCTCCAGTGTGGCTTGCATCTTTCCAGCAGATTAAGAAATTCTCATTCCCCCAGAGGGACCATAGTGAACTTGGTGTTTCTAGAGATGTCTGGCATTATCTTTGTCATTCAACAGCATTTCTTGGGTACTCAGGATAAGCCATGCACTTACTCACTATAATAAAGATGCAAAAGACTGGCTCCCTAAGCCCAGGACCTCATGGTTGGTACAGAAATGGGTTCATAATAGGCAACAGAGAGGCAGCCTTGGAGGGGACCATAATTTCTTTTTCCTTTCTTGCTACTTGGGAATAAAATTATGTGTTTAAAATATATTGGGGCAAAGGTATCCTTCTCCAAGTCAGTGTTGCCCATTCTTGGCCTTCTTTCCCTGCAGAGAAGGAAGGTCTAACCTTGTTGAAAGAACAGTATTCATGGAGAATTTATACTTAAATCGTGCTTATTTATATCACTGTCTGGAGTGTTTCTCATAACAGATCATTATGATCAAAAATTAATACCTACTATGATGAGAATGTTCATTACGGTGCACAGTACAGAAAGGATGCTTAAGCTTGGGCAAATCCAAAGTGCCTTCCCCTTCATTTTCAAAAGTAAAATGGGAATGTGTAAGAACTTGAATGCACTAGAATCCATTAGAGACAGAACAAATCAATGCTCTGAGATCATTAGTTTGATTATCATTAAACTGTCCACAGTCAAACAATGACAAAAAATAATCAGCATGCCTTCTTACATTGTGGGCAACAGCAAGCCAAAGTGGATGTTATATATGCCACAGCTTCAAATGTTAGCCACCCAAGAGCCTCATTGTGTCATAAAATTCAGTAGTTGTTTCCTGCCGCTGAAAGGCGCAGTTTTCATGAAAACATTGCCACGGCTCAAACCCCACAGTGGAGCCAACCCACATCTGCCGCATGGTAGAACCTCAGTGCCAACTGTCCACTGCTCCACGCAGCTCTCCTGCCAACCACCTCCCCACAGCAGGTGAAAGTGAGCACCAGCACCCTCGATGGCCGGGCAGCCGGGTGACTGCCGGCAGCCAAGGGTCAAGACATCATCGCCTGTGGTGAGGGGCAGTTTGCTGAACCCAAATTGAAAGGTTTTTCTGTCCAAATCCATCCAGGATTGCTTAAATGTCAAGAACTATGGTAGCTAGCTTTGGGTTCTGTATTGTAATCTGAACCATGTAAATGCCCTTCACCACAAAAAAGCTTGACGGATCTTGTGAACAAAACAGAAAGAACTTCTGCCAATAGCTGAGAAATAAATTCCCCCTTTCCTGCTGCTTGGACCACAGCATAATGAGGGCTCCCAAGCTCTCCTTGCAGTAATAAAATGGAATGTACAGCCTTTTCCTCTTGATGTGTTCCAGTTTAAAACTTTAGAGCTGATGCCTTTTCATCCTTAATTTATCTTCCCTTGTAAATATTTCTTTACCACTTCCAATATCTTAAGTACACATTTTAAAAAATAATTCACTCCTTCTCCTATTTCAGTTGTATAACTTTATGCTATGGGTCAAGTTTTGGGCTAAATAAACATGCCTCCAGCTACAGCTCTGCAAATACCTCTGGCAGCAAATTAAGTCAAACAAATGTTTTGGTTGGGTGGTGAGGATGTTTTTTAACGATCTTCCTGTTCTTGTCTGGAGGCCCAAGGATAGACTAGGTGAACTCTCACAGGCTTTTCTAATTTTGTATTTTCTTTTTCTTTTCTTTCTTTCCCCCTCGCTAACTGTATTTTCAGCCACGTTAATATACAGGTCTCATTTGTTGGGTTGGTTGGTTTAAAAGCTCACCACCAGAGGGTGCTACTTGTTTGCTTCTAAAATTCATTTTACTGGGGCTTGAAAAATGGAGGCCCTGCTACTAAAGAATTGTCCCCACAACAGCTTGTATAGGAAAGATTTTCAGAATGCCTAACGGCACCCCGGACTTCAAGGAATCTGATTCACTTTGCTTTTGGCGTTATTTATTTAGAACCAAAACTCAAAACCTGTAGCTTGCACAAACAAAAATGCACTGATTTTTATATTTCCTGTAAATCACTAAGGGGGAAATGCTAATCATTTTTGCATTTCATGGCTTTTGTCCATACTTACTACACAGCAACAAGGAACCCAGAATTCCAACATCCTCTTCACCCACCGAAGGATAAAATAACATAAAGTAAAAAGAGTATTTGCTTTGCTATAACAACGTTAGCCTCTAACAATGAAACTTTCACTTATCCTATTTTCAAAATACATCTCCCTCTTCTGCTTTTGCTTTTGCATAATCTTGCTTTGATAAAGTTTTGAATTCTAGGAAGTATTTATCAACTTCGACTTCTCTCATGAGTGTATTTTTATGATTCTCTGATATCCGTATGTGACTTTTTCACTTGATATTTTTCTGGCATACACAAAGAAGGTATGGAGTTCAATTTCCATTCACCTATATGGAGTTTGCATGGGAAAATACTTTTAAATTGTGGTCAGAAACTCTCGTGTGTTGTCACCTCAATTGGCAAACCAAATCAGTGGTCAGCAAAGGTTTTCTGTAAAGGGCCAGGTTATAATAAAGATTTTAGGCTTTGTGAGCCATAAGGTCTCTTTCACAACTACTCAACCCTGCCACTGCAGCAAGAAAGTAACCACAGAAGTCAATGGTTGGATGTAGCTGTATTCCAACAACACCTTATTTCTAGGAACAGGTGGTGGGCTATAGTTTGCTAAGCCATGTAAATGATGAATCTTAATGTATGCTTAAGATTCTTAATGTATGCTTAATGTATTCTTATTGATAAAATTCAGCACTGTTTCTATTACATTGTTCTTTGATGATTTTTGTTCTCCTCACATGATTTCGATGTAGTGAGATAAATCTCTTTAGTTTATCTAATTTAAAGTTGCCAGGTCACTTGGAAGAGTATCACCGAGTTCCCTCTCCATAGCTTTCAAACTCAGAAGAGGCTTTCGCTTTCAGTGTCATTATGTTTGTATCCCATGAAGAGCTCTTATGGTAAGAGGAAATCAACAAGAAAGATGTTACTTCCCAGCGATTTCTCCAGAGATAATATGGAAAGTAAGCCAAAGACATAGTTTACCTTCAGACTGATGCGTGGCAAGAGGAGTCTGGGTCTCCTTTGAGTAGGACACTACTTCCCTTGGCAGGAAATCCACTTGGGTGACCTTTGACACGCCCAGTTTATGCAGTCTTCTTCTGTAAGTAACAAAGAATAAATGCTTAGAGAGGGGAGGCATTCCTTGCAGAAGAGCTATCAGTAATAAAAGAAAGCACTAAAACAAACAAACCACAAATACCCTCAGCTTCTGAGTGCAAGGGGCAGGGTCATGAAGCAGAACTGGCTCTGGGCTGGAAGTCAGGACACGTGGGCTCTTGGCCCACATTGGCCCTAATAGGCTGGGTGATGTCAGATAAGACCCTCAGCTTTCCTATCTGTAAAGTCTTGGTCCAGCTTACATGAGACCTCTTCCATTCTGAGCATCCCAGATTCTACTCAGTTAAAATTTATTGAGGGAACTTTCATTTGCAATACAGGATTCTAGTCTCTTAGGAAAGAAGGAGAAAAGGAAAGTAATGCTTCTTAAATTTGAAAAAAAAAAGAGAGGTGGGTTCCTTAATGGTGTAACACATTCTCTATCATAGCAGTGAGGGGATTATATTTAAAGAATGAGTTTAACACTTCTCATTTCTGCAGAATAGGAACTAACACAGATTAGCATGTGAATTTGCTTGAAAGACACATTGATATAGCACAGATGAGTGAAAGGGGGCACTGGGCTCAGAGTGATAAAGCCTTAGCACAGCATTCCAGACCTAACCATGACCATGTAAGAAACCATTTCTGAATATTTATGTAGCACTTGAAGGGTTTTCAGGGGTCTTTAGATTCATTATGTTACGTGCCTTTATGACACTTCTATGAAGTATGTGGATAGATGTTATAATCTCCATTTGACAGATGAGTGTAGTGAGATTCCGTTAAGAGATGTGCCCAAGTATATACAACTCGTAAATTGTAGAAGAAAGGTTATGAGTCTTGGTCCGTTGTTTTCCTACCAACTCAAACTCCTAACTAAGGTTCTTACTGGTGAGTTCTTGAGTTACTGCAAAAATCGGAAGTGCCTCCTAAGACACCCAGGAAGCATCCAGTCGTGGAGGTATAGTAGTATCACCTGGTGATTAAATACATAACCCCTAGCCCCACCATTTACCAGCGTGTGTCTCATCTTGAACAAGTCACTAATCTCTCTGTGCCTCAGCTTCCTCATCTGTAAAACGGAGACAGAGGTACTTTCTAATTGTTATGGGTAATGTCTATGTACCACATACACATAATGCATATGCCACATATCTATTATGTAGTCATATGTACATAATTTACAAACATATGTATTTTAAAACAGCTTCTGGAACATTGTTTTTAGTATATAGTTATTATGTTATTAGTATTGGACATATTCTATTATATTTCTAAAAATTTCCAGGCGGTCTCTGTGAGAGAAAAAGAAAAAAAAGGTATACTACCCATTTAGCCAAAATCTTGCATTCCCTAGCTCTCTAGGAGCAACAGAAGTATACTCTATGCATATTATTGTCCTTAATTGTTACTAGCGGATGGCACAGCCTTATTTCTTTTTCTTTAAATTATTATTAATAGGAATAAAGTGAGAAAATGCATGGCACAGTTAGGAATTTTCACATACAATTTCCCAAACACTGTAGGAAAACAAAAATTCTTCTTGTCTATGAGTTACTAACACAATTGAGATGAGATCTAAGATGTGCTCAAAGTAGGTACAAGCAAATAAACAAACAAACGCTGGTCAGAGGACAAGACTCACTGGCTGTCTCTGTGTTCTAAGTGACCGTGACTGGAGCCCAGGCTCCACACAGGCCTGAACCACATGGGCCTGTTTCACTGGGAGCTCTGGGCCACAGAATGCAAGAGAGTCCAGGCTGGGCCCAGGCTGAGCTTTGCACAAGTGACAAACCTTGCTCCCTTCTTACACAGAAATGGGGAAAGCACATACCATATATCAGAAACAAAATCACCAAATGAGGGAAAATCCTCAAAGTTTCAAAGTAAGACATTCAAGGTATTATTTTAAAACCTCCCTGGGTCAGAAAAGAATGTTTTCCTGCCTGAAATGAGTCTTTCTTGAAGCACCTAAAGAAGAAAACATGAAAAGACATCGCAGGACTGCTTGAGGCAAAGCCTCTCCGCTGCTTAGTAGCCCAGTGTCTTTCTGAGGCCCCAGTAGATCAGTCTTTATTATAAACAAGGAAGTGGGAAATAATCCACTTCAAATTGAGGCCACCTGAGCACAGAGAGATCACCCTAAACCCTCAACTGCCCTGGGCACCTGCATGAGACTCAGGGAGCTCCAGCTCTGGTTAAGTGGTAGCTACCTCTACAGGCAGGGATTTCAGGGCATCCTGCTAACATGACGTAAGCTGCAGCCCTATCTCGTTTGGGACCAGCAACAGGTGCTGGGCAACAGGAGGCTGATGTGTAATTTGATACTCCACCATGGCGGACTGAAACCAGCAGGTGAGACCATACAGCACAATGGTGATGTCATGCACTCATTCTGAAACTGGGTTCATAGTTCTGCTTTGAACATACAGCTGAATGGTAGGGGAAAACTTTGGACAAGTGACAAACTTCTCTAAGCCTCATGTTTCTTATCTGTAAAATGGGTACCTGTCATTGAGTTGTGAGGACTGAATGAAGCTAATGCTTACATAGCACTTAGTTTAGTGCCTGGTATATATCAAGTGGCTCTTGGCTCAAGCAGCTCTACTTTATCTGTTCTGATGATTATAATAATGTTTATATTTGTAAAAGAAAATCAGAGAAAGCAGATTTAGGAGTGTCCTAAATTAAAGATTCCTTAAGATAGCAGAGTTGAAGATGATCTCTGACAATAAAATGAGAATCATACTCTTAATTTCTTTATATGGGCACATGGATAGGATGTGGCTGCTTGGGAGAGTTCATTTGCTTTTCCTTAACTTCTTTTCCTTTGAAACATCTGTTTTCAAAACATAGGTGGAGTAAGTGTGTTTATCCCACTAAAACAAAACCTTTTCTTTTCTCAACAACCATTGAAAAGTTTCAACCAGTTTTTCACTGATGCTATGTTTGTGAGTTCAGGGTCTGACTTGTACCTAAGACATCAAAATAAAAGCTGAGTTGTCATCATTAGGTTTTCCCAATGTACTGATCATCTGACACACTGATAAGCTTGTGGTTCTTCTGGCTTGAGGGTGAATCTGTCTCAAATAATTTATAATTTTAAAGCAATTCCTTATAACACTTCTTAGAGGGTACTGGTAGATTACTGTATCTTTCCATATGATCTCTGGATGGATGAAGCTGCATTTATATCAAATGCTTCTATTCTTTGTGCCTATTTTGCTGCTGTTTTAGTAACCATGGACTTACAATATGCCAGACGCTTTTCATACATCATCTTATTTTATCCTCATTAAAATTTTATATCATATTCCAATTTTACAGATGAGAAAACTGAGGTTCAAGTGATGTTAAGAAATTTTCCAAAATCACAAAGGTAGTGACAGAGTTGGGCTTTGGCTCTATGCAAGAGTAAGTCCCAGGGCCATGTACTTAAAAACTTTGAAACTGTACTTAAAAACCTTGTTTTCCTGCGTGTTCTCTAATGCCTTATGACCATCCACTCATTGAGGCATGCTTCTTAAAACCTAATATAGTGGTCCAAGCACGTGTGGTCATTTTAGAAGCATGAGAAAGAATTATTGAGAAGTAGCCTGGTTTAGATTGTTAGGACATAATGAAAGGATTATGTTTCTGAGTTCAGTACCATATAATCACTCCCAGCCCTAGCCAGTCCAGAAAGGATGACCAGAAGTTGTCATCCTTTCATAGCAAAGACCTTTTGCTTAGGGATTTCTCTAAGTTAAACTAAGCAAAGGAGGAAGAGCAAGACAACACTGTGGCATTCATACCACTGCAGTTCCCGTGCCTTCTAGTTAGGCTGCAGACTCTATGCTGGTTCCTCAGTTCCGACTCTGTGCTACCTTTCCTGCCATCCCACCACCCCTCCTGCATAGCTCATGCCCTGTTCACTGTACACCCAGATACTGCTGCCATAGCCCTTGGTACATGTCACTGTACAGTCATGTGTGGCTTCATGATGGGCCTACCTTCTGAGAATTGCATGTTAGGCAATTTTGTCATTGTGCAAATATCACAGACTGCACTTACGCAAACCTAGACGGTATGGCCTACTATACATCTAGGCTAGATGGGATAGCTTATTGCTCCTAGGCTACAACCCTGTACAGCATATTACCGTACTAAATACCGTAGGCAGTTGTAGCACAATGGTTGAGTATTTGCGTATCTAAAAATAGAAAAGGTACAGTAAGTATACAGTATTATAATCATACAGGACCACCATAATACACAGTGCGTCATTGACCAAAATATCATTATGTGACACATGACTGTATTCACTTCTTTTTCATGTCTGTCACCCATGACTAGACTGCAAAGATACTTATTTATCCCTTACTAATTTATGCCATACCCTGGGCCTTAGTTTAGCGTCAGGTACAGAGCAGGCACTAAATAAATGTTTGAGGCAGGAAGGTAGAGAGGAAAAAAGGGAAGAGAAGGAGAAAAGGTAGAAACAATGTAGAAATATAAATTGAGACTCAAATTATGTATGTCCTGGTTGACATGGCATCATTTTAAAATCATGTGGTGTATTTTCACCTTGGTAAAATAAAAGGGTTTATTGAAACTTTAAAATTACTGAACTATAAGGCTTTAAGTAACCGTGGGAAAACAAACATTCAATATCACCTATGCAGTACAATAAAGCTTCATATATTTGGATTAATTGTGCCAAGAGTAAACCAAAATTCGAGAAATCCTAGAGCAGAGATTCCCAAAGTGTGGTCCCTGACCCCACCAGCAGCAGTGCCACTTGGGAGACGGTTAGAAGGCAAATTCACAGTCCCCACCCCAACCCACTGAGTCAGAAATTTCAGGGTTGGGGTCTGGCAATCTGTTTTAGGAAGCTTGTCCACCTTCCCCCTTTCCCCACAACCCCTTACTCTGATGATTCTGATGCCTGCTAAAGGTTGAGTATCACGGGCTTAAAAATACTAGATAGAGTGGAGAGATGAAAACTTCATTGTTTAGGCAGACCTGTTTGAGCTTCCCCACCCTGCCATCAGATCCCAGGCTATTCTAGAGGCTTTAGTGCCACTGAATGGGCAGACGTCTTTGAACTTCATTATGAAGTTCTATGAAACAAGCCAGGTAAAGAGATGAGGGAAAAGGTGAGAAGAAGAGGGCTACAGAAAGTAGATTGCAGTATACAAAATATTAAGAAACTGGCTCAAGAACCTTTGCTAGATAAAAAACTAAAAAGTCAGACAGATGATTCCAGATTGGGCAGTGGAACCACAGATCCTTGACAAGATGACTTGGTCTTGTCCTGAAGTGACCTGGAGCCAACATCTCCCCAGAGCTAGGGTTTGACTTTCCCCTGAGAGTTTCTTTTCACCTTGTCCTGTCAACTTGGCTGAGAAAGCTGGCTGAGCAAAGCCATATTGCACGAAAGTTGAAATGTTTCTTCTGAAAAGAAAAATCAGGTCTTACTAAAGAATAAAAAATAAAGCTACTTGAAGTTTGAGAAGGTTATTTGCCACTGCTCAAGGTGCAAAGATTTCCAATTTAACACTAGCATAGTCCAATCCACCCAGGTTCTGTCCATTTGTCCTTGATTGGACATTATGAATCACAAGAAGAAAACTACTCCATTGTATGAATCACTGTCCCCATTCCCCTTTCCATTTCTGGTTCAATTGACACTTTTGTCTATCCACTCACAATAAGGTTAGCATGGCTTTGCTAGCTACTTATAAAGTTGTATTATCCAAAAAAAGGTGAAGCTCCAAGTGTGATATAAGGATGATCTACGATAGCTACTAAAGCTGAAGAAAGTTAGGATTATGCAAACTTACTCCCAAATAAAAGCATGAGAAACATGTACATTACCAATGGAATTCTAAAAAATATATTCTATGTGGCTCTTCTCTCATTTCAAAGATAAAGGAAATTTTGAGAAAAACGTGAATGATATTTTGGGATGTTATGAAAACTTTAAGTACTATTTTTAGTACTATGAATAATAAATTCTTGCAAAGCATAGAGTTATTTACTAAGCTGGAATGCCCTGGCTTTCTCCACATGTTTTGAAAAGAGCTCCATTCCTTTCAGAACCATAAACAATGGATCGTTAGCTTCTGGAATCATTGCATCTACATCCTGAAATAAGAGGAGAGGCACTGTTTTGTGCCTACATGTGATGAAGGCCTAAAGAAAACCCACTAGATTTCAAAGAAACTTTCTAGTTACCATGAAAAATAAAGGCCAAAAATTTAAATGGAAAAATAATTTTGACATGTCAAGGACTGGATGGGGAGCTGGTTATGAAAGGCACGGAGAAGCAGCAGAGGTGGTTGACCAGAGACTTAAGATCAAGGCTGCCTTAATTTTTTTGTTAAAATAAAGTTCACACAGTATGAAATTTCCTTATTTAAACCGTATAATTTAATGGTTATTAGTATATTCACAAAATTGTGCAACCATCACCACTATCTAATTACACAACCTTTTCGTTACCCTCTCAAAAATCCTGTGCCTACTGGCAGTCACTCCCCATTCCCGCCTCGCCTAGCCCTTGACAACCACTAATAATATGTTTTCTACTTACTTTGAAATAAATGGAATAATAAAAGATGTAGCCTTTTTGTCTCACTATTTTTACTTAGTCTAATATTTTCAAGATTCAACAATGTTGTAGCATGTATCATTATGTCATTCTTTCTATTGATGGATAAGATTTCATTGTATGGTTATACATTACTTTTAATCCATTCATCAGTTGTTAGACTTTTTGTTTGTTTCCACTTTGGGTTATTATGAATAATGCTGCTACAAACATTTGTATACAGTTGGCCCTCTGAATCCACAAGTTCCACATATGCATATTCAACCAACTGCTGATCAAAAATATTCAAAGATAAACAATACCACAATTTTTAAAAATAAAAATTTTTAAAAATACAGTATAACAATTTATGTAACATTTACATTGTATTAGGTATTATAATACAGAGATGTTTTAATGTATACAGGAGGATGTACATAGATTATATGCAAATATTACACCAGTTTCTATAAAGAACTTGAGCATAGTCAGGTTTTAGTAACTGGGAATGGGGGAATTCCTAGAACCAATCCCCCGAGGATATGGAGAAATAGCTGTACACATTTTTGTGTAGACAGTTTCAATTATCTTGAATACATATCTAGGAGTGGAGCTGCTGGGTCACATGGCAGGTGATTATATATTTAACTTTTTGAGGACCTGTCAAATTATTTTCCAAAGTGTCTGTACCATTTTACATTCCCACTAGCAGTGTATTAGCATTCTAATTGCTTTACAACCTCCTCAACTTTTATTATCTGTTTATTTGATTATAGCATCCCAGTGAATATGAAGTGATATCTCACTTTGGTTTTGATTCGTGTTTCTCTGACGGCTAATGATGTTGAGTATCTTTTTTTGTGCTTACTGACCATTTGTATATCTTCTTTGGAGAACATGCCTATTTGAATTTTTGTCCATTTTAAAATTGGGTTATTTGTTTTTTTTTAGTGGTTGAGTTGTAAGAAATGTTTATAACTGTGGATATTAGAACTTTATCAAACACATGACTTGCAAATATTTTCATCCATTCTGTGGGCTGCCTTTTTACTTTCTTTATGGTTTATTTTGAAGTGCAAATATTTTCAATTTTAATAAAATCCAATATATCTATTTTTTCTTTGGTTGCTTGTGCTTTTGGTAACATATCTAAAAAAATCATTGCCTAACCCAAGGACACAAAGACTTAAACCTATGTTTTCTCCTAAGAGTTTTATAGTTTTAGCTCTCACATTTATGTCTGTGTTCTATTTTGAGTTAATTTTTGTATATAATGTGAGGTAGGGGTCCAACTTCACTCTTTTGCCAGTGGATATCCAGTTTTCCTATGCTTAATTTTCTTAATGTTCAGAGATAAAATTGAACAGGGAAAAAGAGAAAGGCTTCTGTCATTAATATTGATTTTCATTGATGCCACTTGCTCCAAGCAGGTGCTAAATCTGACAGATGAAGGATGGATTCAAGGGGAGAGACCCCATCACCTGCAAGTTTCCCAGGGGTTATGAAAGCTCTCAGAACACCTTCGCATGACTTCCACCACTAGCAAGAGCATCACTAAAGTCCACCTGAATCAGTTAGATACTATACAATTCACATTCGGATACTCTGATTTCTGACAACAATGAATTACATATAGCCAACTTGATGTTTCTGCGCTTCATATTTAAGAAAAGTAAAAAAAAAAAATTGCAAAAAGAGAGCTGTACTACTTCTTTGACTTATAAAGGAATATGACAGCACTGGAGAACTGGCTTCAGACAGCCAAAGTTCTAGGTAAGATGGCTGCCATGAGAATTCCATAGATGTCACCAGCTAATCCTCAAATAAAGGCGCATATCAGAGAATATTATACTTTTGTGCATATTACAAATATTGGAAGGTAAAGCTGCAAGATAGATCTACTCTGAGATTAGTTGAATATTTTGTTTTAGTATGAGAATGCAAGAACGTGTACCAAGAGACAGAAGAGCCAGAATTAAAATACACTTCAGGAATTGAAGAAATTCTTGAGATTCCATAAACTGTGAATCACAAATAACACTGAGCAATGGTCTCTGAATAGCAATCACAGTGTTTAACAACTGGATATTATAATGCTGATGGTACGTCGGTTAGATCTGGTGGCAGGAGAGGACTAGAGGTAGATAAGGTGGCAGAGGCAGGAGCTTGAATCAGAAGCCAGAGTGTGGCACTCAGAAGCCAGGAAACCAAAAGGGGTCATTGCAATACTAGGCAGTTTCTAGAGCAGGAATGATTCCTGAAAGGCAAGCAGATAAAACCAGGAACAGATGTTGCTATGGTGTGAATGTGTCTCCTCCAAAATTTATATTGAAAACCCCATTGTAGTATTAAAAGATGGGGGGTCTTTTAGAAAGTAATTACATCATGAAGGCTATTCCCTCATGAATTAATTAATGCCTAATGAAAGGGCTACAAGAAACTAGCTCAGGACTTTTTTGCCCGTCTGCCTTCTGCCATGTGAGGATACAGCATTTGCCCCTTTTGCCATGTGAGGGTGCAGCAATAAGGCCCTCACAAGACACCAAATGCCAGTACCTTGTTCTTGGACTTCCTAATCTTCAGAACTGTGAGAAATAAA
Organism: Pan paniscus; assembly: GCF_029289425.2. Taxonomy (NCBI): domain Eukaryota; kingdom Metazoa; phylum Chordata; class Mammalia; order Primates; family Hominidae; genus Pan; species Pan paniscus. The sequence continues at coordinate 113,697,446 of NC_073255.2, read as the reverse complement.
TCTATATTATTTATAAATTACCCAGCCTGTGATATTTAGTTATAACAGCACAAATGGACTAAGAAAGGTATTCTCAGAGACAAAGAATTATTTGGCCAGATGACAAAGTAGGTCAAGACCCCAAGGAATAAAAGAGTATCTTCATATTCTTAGGCCAAGGATAAAATAATATTTATTAAGTTTTATTCCTGCTATTCACATCACGATATTTCATCGTCAGATACATTAAAGATGCTGCCATAGATTTTCCTAGTACTCTAAAATTTCCTCGGGTGAGTTTCTGAAAGATGAGCCCCTCAGAATGAGAGCGATAATGGTGCTATTTTCTTCCTTCTACACTATTTTTACGTGGGTGGGATACAGTTTCCTGGATGAATGGCAAAGGAACTACTTTGGTCAACATCATATAAGCAACTGCAAATGATGGGCAAAGCACTATGCCAGATCATTATGATAGAGAGAGAATGAGGAGATAGAATACACCAATCAAAAAGTAAATAGGAATAAAAGGTAAGGGGGGGGGAGCAAAATGGCAGAATATGACTCTCCAGCAATTGTCTTCCCAGAGAAACATTAATATGAATAACCGTGCATGAAAATACCTTCATAAGAGCTAAGGAAAACAATGGAGCAATCATAGAACCTGGTTGTAGCACAATAATAAGAAAATACACATTGAAGAGGGCAAAAGGGACAGTTTTATATTACCCACATCACCAACGCCAGGTGGCACAGTACGAAGAGTTACCATTAACTGAGGAGAAGGAGCGGGAAGCAAGCACAGGACTTTCCCTTGGATCCCAACACCAGGCTCATTAAAGTAAAATCCAGCACCAGGCAGGCCCCCATGACCCCAGATGCCAGCCTGGTACTTGCAAACTGAGCCTACAGACCTGCCCCAGCACCAGGCAGGATCCTGTAGCCTCCAGCTTTATGCCTGCTAGGTGGACTCAGTCTCTGATTCACACCACTATCATGCAGACTTCAGCAGCCTCAGATTCCAGACAGCTCTCAGTGGCGGGAGATTCCAGACAGCTCTCAGTGGCAGGCAGGCTTCAGCTGCCAAAGGCTTCCAGCCTGCTGAAGCCGCCTCAGGCTTCATGCATACCCCAACACCACATCAGCCACAGTGGACTGGGGCTTTGGAGCCATGCCAGATGGCTGCCCAGAATCTCTGGGTAAGATGAATGTGGAAGGGACTTATCAGACAAAGCTAGTCTGTGGAGACTGGAATAAGCACGTATATCCTTCAAATGCACAGACACTGATGCACGACCTTGAGAATCAAAAATAATCAGGCAAACATGACATTCCCAAAGGGTCAAAATAATGTGCCAGTGACTGACCCTACAGAAAAGGAGATATATGAACTGCCTGACAAAGAATTCAAAATAATTGTTTTGGGGATGCTTAGCAAACTTCAAGAAAATACAGAGAAACAATTCAATGAAATAAGGAAAACAATAAGTGACCAGAATAAGACATTTAACAGGGAGGCTGAAATGATTTTAAAAAAACAAACAAAAATCCTGGAACTGAAAGATATAAAAACAAAATGAAAAATGGAACAGAGAACATCAACAGCAGAATTGATCAAGCAGAAGAACTTATGAACTTGAAGACAGGTAATTTGAAAATATAAGGGGAAATACAATAAATATATTAATATAATATATAATAAATACATTAATATATTATACATTTATATATTAATTATATATTATATTAATATAATATATAATATAATAAATATATTATTAAAATAATAAATATAATAAAAACATAATATAAGGGAAAAAAGAATGAAAAGGAATAAAGAAAGCTTATGGGATTCATAGAATAGAATTAAAGGGTAAATTTTGAGTCTCAGGAGTTTAAGAAGGAGTAAAAAAGATAAAAGGGTAGAAAGCTTATTTAAAGACATACTATCATGAACCACATAATGATGTTTTGGTCAACAATGCATCATATGTATGATGGTGGCCCCATAAGATTATTAGAGTTGAAAAATTCCTATAACTTAGTGACATCACAGTTGTTGTAACATCATACTGCAGTACATTACACGTTTGTGGTGCTATTGGTGTTTACAAACCCACTGCACTGCCAGTCATATAAAAGTATAGCACATATAATTATGTACATTATATATTTGATAATGATAATAAATGACTATGATATTGGTTTATGTATTTACCATACTTTTGATTGTTATTTTAGAGTGTACTCTTTCTACTTATTAAAAAAAGTTTACTGTACAACAGGATGCAGTGTTATGCCAGCAGCAGCCACATACATCTCATGATTACTATGTCTCATTAATGCATCATTTTCTCTTGTGCTTGACTTAATCTCAAGTTATTTTGTTCATCATGGCCCCTAAGCATACAAAATCCACTGCTAATGTTACCAGTAAGAGGCCATATCAAGTGATTGACCTGGAAATAAAGTTAAAAGTAATTAAGGACTACAAAGGTGGAAAATCAGTTATGACTATTGCTCACTAGTCAGGCCTGTCCCTTTCAGCCACAGCTATTATCTCTCTTGAAGAACAAGAACAAAGTGATGGAATCTGTTAAAGGATCTACTTCATTGAAGGCAACTAGACTAACAAATACTCAAGAAGGGCCTATATCAGATATGAAAAAATCTTCTAATGACCTGGATTGAAAACCAGGCATAGAATTGTATCCCTCTCAGGACCACAATGATCACAGCCAAAGCAAAGAGTTTGTGATGTTGAAAGAAAAGGCTAGATGTGACTATGATGCTGAATTTACTGCTAGTCTAGGTAGTTTAAATGATTTAAGAATCTTTATTCACTACATAATGTGAAAGTGATGGGTGAGTCTGCAGGTGCTGATGTGAAGACAGTTGAAGAATTTTTAGAAACTCTAGATAAGCTGATTGTGGAGGAAAATTACTTGTCAGAGTGAATCTTCAATATGGATGAAACCTCCCTATGGTGGAAACAATGCCTGAAAGGACTTACATCCATAAAAAGGCTAAGTTAACATCACATTTCAAGGCATTCAAGGACAGGATAACAGTCTTGCTTGGGGGCAATATTGCAGGCTACAAATTGAAACCCATTATGTTCTGCACTGTGAGAACCCTAGAGTCTTCAATATCAATAAGTCACATTGCCAGTGTACTACAGGAACAATAAGAAGTCATGCATGACCCAGCTCCTCTTCCAAAGTGCCCTCCTGAATTGCAATGCCAACAAAATGAAAAATTCCTGTTTAGAGAATAACATATCTGTCAAGATTTTATCATTAATAATGTTTCTGCACATACTCCTTTTATTGGTGATCTTCATCCCAAATAAAAGTGGTGTTTCTCCCTAAAAATACCACCTTTTTGATCCAACCAATGAATCAAAAAATTATAGCAGCTTTTGAGACCTACGACCTAATGAAGACCTTTATCCAAGCTATTGCTGCAACTATAGGAGGCACTGAGAAGACACAGGTGCAATTCTGGAAGGATTACAACATCTATGACTGCGTCAAGAACCTTGCTTGGGCTTAGAGTTATGTCACCAAGGAGTGTATGAATGACATCGGGAAAACACTCAAGCGTCTTCTCCATGACATCAAAGGATTTGGTAAGGATGAAGAAGCTACAAATGTCAACAAGGCTATGGTTGAGATGGCAAACCAACTTTTTCTTTTTTTCTTTTTTTTTTTCTGAGACGGACTCTCACTCTGTCGCCCAGGCTGGAGTGCAGTGATGTGATCTTGGCTCACTGCAACCTCCGCCCCCCGGATTCAAGTGATTCTCCTGCCTCAGCCTCCCAAGTAGCTGAGATTACAGGCGCCTGCCACCACGCCCTGCTAATTTTTGTATTTTTAGTAGAGATGGGGTTTCACCATCTTGGCCAGACTGGTCTTGAACTTCTGACCTCGTGATCCACCTGCCTCGGCCTCCCAAAGTGCTGGGATTACAGGTGTGAGCCACCACACCCGGCCAGCAAACCAAATTTAACCTGGGTTGGAATTAGGATGGCATTGAGGAATCCCTAGAGGTGATTCCTGAGGAACTGACTAATGAAGAGTTGTTAAACCTGAAACAGGAACACACAGCTGAAGAAGAAAATGAAAAGTGAAAAGTTTACAAAAATATTTTTCAGACCTCAACAGCAACCATAAAAATTTTGAAAATGAACCTTAACACCAACATGTTTTCATTAATAGAAAGGAATGTCTGTAGTACATTATCTGCTTACAAGCGAATGTATGATGAAAAAAAGAAACTGCCATCGACATATTTCTGAAAAGTGTGACATTTCTAATGAAGAGCCTCAGCCAGGTCCTTCAGGAGGTATTCCAGAAGAAGGCATTATTATCATAGAATACAGCTTCATGTGTATTATTGCCCCTGAAGACCGTCCAGTGGGACAAAATGTGGAGGTGAAAGACAGTGATATTAATGACCCTCACACTGTGTATGCTTACACTAATGTGCATGTTTATGTCACAGTTCTTAACAAAAAAGTTTAAAAAGGAAAAAAAAGTTAAATAGAAAAATCTTACAGAATAAGAATATTAAAAAAAACAGTATTTTTGTACTGCTGTAGAATGTATTTGTGTTTTAAGCTAAATGTTATCACAAAAGAGTCAACAAGCTAAAAAGATTACAAAGCTTATAAAGTAAAAAAGTCACAGTAAACTGAGGTTAATTTACTATTGAAGAAAGGAAAAAAATTATAAATTTAGGACAGCCTAAGTGTAGTATTTATAAAGTCTATGGTGTACAGTAATGTCCTAGACCTTCACATTCACTTACCACTCACTCACTAACTAACCCAGAGCAACTTCCAGTCCTATAACCTTCATTCATGGTAAGTTCCTATACAGGTATACCATTTTTTATTCTTTTATACCATATTTTTACTGTACCTTTTCCATGTTTAGATACGGTTAAGATACACAGATATTTACCATTGTTCTACAACTGCCTATAGTATTCAATATAGTAACATGTCATACAGCTTTGTAGCCTAAGAGCAATAGGCTATACCTTACCGCCTAGGAGCATCATAGGGGATATATTCCATCAACGCTTGTGTAAGTACATTCTATGATGTTTTCCCAATGGCAAAATCACCGAACAATGCATTTCTCAGAACATATCTCCATCATTAAGCAACACATGACTTTAACAGCAGAAAGCTTTCCAAATTTGGAGAAAACTGTAAATATCCAGGTACAGGACGATCAATGGTCTCCAGTCAGATTCAATCCAAACAAAGCTACCCAAAGTAATCTTGTAATCAAACTGTCAAAAACCAAAGACAAAGAGAGGATTCTGAAGATAGAAAGGGAAGCAAATAACATACAACGGATTTCGAATATGACTAGCAGCAAATTTCTCAGCAGAAATTGTACAGATCAGGAGAGAGTGGGTTGATATATTCAAAGTATGAAAGGGAAAAAAAAATCTGCAAACTAAGAACACTGTATCCAGCAAAACTGTCCTTCAGAAATGAAGTATAAATAAAGATTTTCCCAAACAAAAACTGAAGGAGTTCATCACCATCAGACCTGTTTTACAAGAAAAACTGAAGGGAGTTCTTCAAGCTGACAGAAAAGGATGCTAATGAAAATAAAATTAAGTTTAGCCTAAAGCTGTCTCCTTATATATTTTAAGTTCTACCTAATGGTTCCTTCATACATAGCGAACACCAACCTATCTGGATGTGTAAATAGACTGTAACCTACTCTCGTACCTATCACCAAGCTTTGGCCAATAAAAGGTAGCCAATTGTTTATATTGTGCTCAATTGTGGCATGCTGAGCTATAGCCAATTCATCTGTTTCTGTACCTCACTTCCATTTTCTGTACATCACTATTTTTTTTGTGTCTGTAAATCCTCTCCAATCATGCAGCAGCATAAAGTTGCTCTGAATCTATTCTGGTTCAGGGGCCTGCCTGATTTGTGAACTTTTCGTTGCTCAATTAAACTGTATTAAATTTAATTTGTGTTAAATCTTTATTTTAACACGAGTAACACAAAAACATCTGAAACTAAGAAACTCACTGTTAAAAGTGAGTTAAGTGCACAGTCAAATTCAGAATAATCTAATACTGCAATGGTGGTGTGTAAATCACTAACATTTTTAACATGAAGGTTAAAAGAAAAAACTATTAAAAATAACATGAGAAACAATAATTTGTTAAGGGATATGCAATATAAGAAAATACATATTGTGAAACAGAGTCAAAATGTGGGAGGAGAGTGTAGTAAAAGTACAGAGTTTTCTTCTTGCAATTAAAATTCAGTTGTTATCACCTTAATATAATATAAAATATCTATACCTATGTTTGCTGTAAGCCTCATGGTAACCACAAAGCAAAAACCTATAGTAGATATACAAAAAATAAAAAGCATGAAATAAAAACATACCACCAGAGAAAATCACTTAACTACAAAGGAACACAGCAAGACAGAAAGAAAAGAACAGAGGGTCTACAAAACAAGTAAAAAATAATTAACAAAATGTTAGTAGAATATTTTTATCTGTCAATTATTATCTTGAATATAAATGGATTAAATTCTCCAATCAAAAGACATAAGTGGCTGAATGGATAAAAAATACTCTGCCTACAAGAGACTCACTTCACTTGTAAGGACACGCACAGACTGAAAGTGAAGAGATGAAAAAATATATATTCCATGCAAATATAAACCAAAAGAGGGAGGAGTAGCTATATATCTTAGACATGTTAAAATAGACTTTAAGTCAAAATGTAAAAAGAGACAAAGAAGGTCATCATATGAGGATAAAGGGATCAATTCCACAGTTGTTATATCCATAACATTTATAAATGTATATGGACCTGACATGGGAATATCTACATATAGAAAGCAAATATTAATAGATCTGAAGAGAGAGATAGGCTGCAATAAAATAATCGTAGGGGATATCAACATCCCACTATTGGCAGACAGAAAATCAATAAAGACACATAAGGTTTAAATTACACAATAGACCAAATAGACCTAGCAGACATAAACAGAACATTCCATCCATCAGTTGTAGGATATACATTCTTCTCAACTGCACATGGAACATTTTCTAGAAAAGATCATTGTTAGGCCACAAAAAAAGTCCTAATAAATCGAATGTCTTACTTTATTTTGTGCTATTATAACAGAATACCACAAACTGGCTAATTTATAATGAACAGCAATTTATTGGCTCACAGTTCTGGAGGCTGGGATGTCTAAGATTGAGGATCACGGGACCAAATATGGCAAGAGCTTTCTTGCCATGTCATCCCCTGGTAGAAGGGCAAGAAGAGGGTAAGAGAGACAAAGGGGAGCTGAACTTGTCCTTTTATAAGGAATCCACTCTTATAATAACAAACCCATTCCCATGATAATGACATTTATCTATTCATGAAGGAAAGGCTCTCATGACCTAATGACCTCTTAAAGATCTCACTTCTTAATACTGTCACAATGGCAATTAAATTTCAACATGAGTTTAGGAGACAAACATTTAAACCATAGCATCTAAAAAGACTAAAATCTTATCAAGTATCTTTTCTGTCCACAACGGTATAAAACTAGAAGTCAATAACAGAAGGAATTTCAGAAAATTCACAAATAAATGAAAATTAAACAATACCCTTCTGAGCAACCAAAGGGTCAAAGAGGAATTAAAAGAGAAATGTAAAAATTTCTTGAGACAAACAAAAATGGAAACACAACACACAACAACATGGAATAAAAGTTTATAGCAATAAATATCTACATCAAAAAAGAAGAAATTAAATAATCTAATGTTTCACCTTAAGGAACTAGAAAAACAAGAACAAATGAAGCTCAAAGTTAATAGAAGGAAATAAAAATTAGAGAAGACACCGGGTGCGGCGGCTCACACCTATAATCCCAGCACTTCAGGAGGCCAAGGCGGGCAGATCACCTGAGGTCAGGAGTTCAAGACCACCTGGCCAAAATGGTGAAACCCCATGTCTACTAATAACACAAAAATCAGCTGGGTGTGGTGGCGGGCACCTGTAATCCTCGCTACCCGGGAGGCTGAGGCAGGAGAATCGCTTGAACCCAGGAGGCAGAGGTTGCAGTGAGCCAAGATTGAGCCATTACCTCCAGCCTGGGCGACAAAGTGAGACTCCATCTCAAAATAATAATAATAATAAATAAATTAGAGAAGAAAAATAAAGACTAGAAAAACAATACAAACGATTGATGAAGAATTAATGTTTTTGAAAAGATAAACAAAATTGAGAAACTTTTAGCTGGGCTAACTAAGGAAAAAAGAGAAGACATGAATAAAATAAAAAATATAAAAGAAGATATTATAACTGGTAAAACATAAATACAAAGAATCATAAGAGACTATTATGAACAATTATATGACAACAAATAGAATAACCTAAAAGAAATGGATAAATTCCTTGACATCTACAATCTACCAAAAAATTAATTATGAAGAAACAGAAAATCAGAAGTGGCCAATAATGAGTAAGGAGATTGAATCAGTAATAAAGAAGTCTCTAATCAAAGAAAAGCCCAGGGCTTTTTACTTTCACTGCTGAATTGTAACAAACACTTAAAGAAGAACTAATAGCAATTTTTTCTCTGTTGCAAAAAACTGAAGAGAGGGATACTTCCAGACTCATTTTATGAAGCCAGCATTACCCTGATACCAAAACCAGATAAGAATGTTATTGAAAAAAGAAAACTGGCTGGGCATGGTGGCTCACACCTGTAATCCCAGCACTTTGGGAGGCCAAGGAGGGCGGATCACCTAAGGTCAGGAGTTCAAGACCAGCAAGACCAACATGGAGAAACCCTGTCTCCACTAAAAATACAAAATTAGCCAGGCGTGGTGGCACATGCCTCTAATCCCAGCTAGTTGGGAGGCTGAGGCAGGAGAATCACTTGAATCCAGGAGGCAGAGGTTGCAGTGAGCCGAGATCATGCCATTGCACACCAGCCTGGGCAACAAGAGCGAAACTCTGGTCTAAAAAAAAGAAGACTATAGTCATATATCTCTGATGAACACAGATGCAAAAATCCTCAACAAAATACTAGCAAATCAAATTCAATAGCACACTATAAAGACCATTCACTATGATTACGTGGGATTCATCCCAGAGATGCAAAGATAGTCCCATGAATGCAAATCAATACAGTAGCCCCTCTTTATCCAAGGTTTTGCTTTCTATAGTTTCAGTTACCCACAGTCAACTGTGATCTAAAAATATTAAACATAAAATTCCAGAAATAAACAATTCATAAGTTTTAAATTGCACCCTGTTCTGAATAGCATGATAAAATCTTGCGCTGTCCCACTTCACCCTGCCTGGGACATCAATCATCCCTTTGTCCAGCATATCCATGCTGTATATGCTACCCACAAATGAGTCAGTTAGTATTCATCTCAGTTATCAGATCAAATATTGTGATATTGGCCAGGCATGGTGGCTCATGTCTGTAATCCCAACATTTTGGGAGGCCAAGGCTGGAGGATTGCTTGAGGCCAGGGGTTTGAGACCAGCCTGGGCAACAAAGTGAGACCTCTTCTGTTCAAAAAATCAAAAAATTAGCCAGGTATATAGGGTACGCTGTGGTCCCAGCTGCACGGCAGGCTGAGGCAGGAGGATCGCAGGAGGTTGAGGTTGCAGTGGGCTGCATTCACAAACACTGTACTCCAGCCTGGGTGACAGAGTGAGACCCTGTCTCAAGAAAAAAAAAGTTGTGGTATTACAGTCCTTTTGTTCAAGTAACCCTTATTTTACTTAATAATGGCCCCAAAGCACAAGAGTAGTGATGCTGGCAATTTGCTTATGTCAAAGAGAAACTGTAAAATGTTTCATTTATGTGAAAAGGTACACATTCTCAATAAGGAAAGAAGAAAAATCACATGGTGGGGCTGCTAAGTTCTATGGTAAGAATGAATCTTTTATCTGTGAAATTGTGAAGAAGGAAAAGGAAACCCATGCTAGTTTTGCTGACAGATCTTAAACTGCAAAAGTTATGGCCACAATGCATGACACATGCTTAGTTAAGATGGAAAAGGCATTACATTTGTGTGTGTGGCAGGCAAACATGAACAGAAACATGGTCTGACTGGTAATTGGGCTCAGTACTATCCATGGTTTCAGGCATTCACTGACAGTCTTGAAACATATCCTCCACACAGAAGAGAGGACTACTATAAATGTACAAAAACTTTTATGATCATTTCAATAGATGCAAAAAAAGCAGTTGGCAAAATTCAATACCCTTTCATGATAAAAACCCTCAATAAATTAGGTATAGAAGGAATGCACCTCCACATAAAAAGGCCATATATGACAAACCCACAGCAAACATCATACTCAATAGGGAAAAGTTGGAAGCTTTTCCTTAAAGATCTGGTACAAGGCAAAGATATGCAGTTTTGCTACTTCTATTCAGCATAGTCCTGGAAGTCCTAGCAAAACAATTAGGCAAGAGAAAGAAACAAAAGGGATCCAAATCTGAAAAGAATAAGTTAAATTGCTCCCATTTGCAGACAATATAATCTTTTATATAGAAAACCCTAAAGACTTCACTAAAAAACCTTCAGAAATAATAAACAAATGCCGTTAACTTGTAGGATGAAAAGTCAATATACAAAAATTAGTAGCATTTCTATACACTAACAGTGAACTGAGTAAAAAATCAAGAAAACAATTTACAATAGAGACCAAAATAACACAGCACTTAGGAATAAATCTAACAAAGATAAAAGATCTCTATACTGAAAACTATAAAATACTGATGAGAGAAATTGAAGAAGACACAAATAAATTGATAGATATTCCATGCTTATGGATTGGAAGAATTAATATTGTCAAAATGCCCATATTACTCAAAGTGACCTACAAATTCTATGTCATCTCTATCAAAATACCAGCGAAATTTTTTACAGAACTAGGAAAAACGATCCTAAAATTCATATGAAACCACAAAAGACCCCAAATAGTTAAAGCAACATTGAGCAAAAAGAACAAAGCTGAAGGCATCACACTACCTGACTTCAAAATACACTACAAACCTTAAGTAATCAGAACAGCATGGTACTGGCATAAAAACATACATACAGACCAATGGAACAGAACTGAGAGCCCACAAATAAATCTACACATTTACAGCCAACCAATTTTTTTATGCAGGTGGCAAGAACACACTACAGGGAAAGAACAGTCTTTGCAACAAATGGTGTCAGAAAAACTGGATATCCACATGCAGAAGAATAAAATTAGACCTTTATCTTACACCATATCCAAAAAACTCCCTCAAAATTGATTAAAGACTTAATTGTAAAATACGAAACTACTATAAGAAAACCTAACAGGAAAGCTCCGTGACATTGTTCTGGACAAGGATTTTTGGGAATTGACCTCAAAAGCACATGCTGCAAAAGCAAAAACAGACAAATGGAGTTACATCAAACTAAAAAGCTTCTCAACAGAAAAAGAAACAATCAACAGAATAAAGAGACAATGTACAAAATGGGAGAAAATATTTGCAAACTTACATCTGATTAAGGGATAATATCCAAAATATATAAGGAACTCAATTTAATAGCAAGAAAACAATAACCAGATTTTGAAATGGGCAAAGGATCTGAGTAGACATCTCTTTAAAGAAGACATACAGATGGTCAATGAGTATCTGAAAAAATGCTCAACATCATTAATCATCAGGGAAATGCAAATTAAGAACTACAATGAGCTATCACCTTATACATGTTAGAATGGCTATGATCAGAAGGACAAAAGACAGCAAATATTGGCAAGATTGTGGAGAAAAGGGAACCCTTGCACACAGTTGGTGGTAATATACATTAGTATAGCCATTATGGCAAACAGTATAAATGTTACTCAAAAATTAAAAATAGAACTTCTGTATGATCCAGCAATCCCACTACTAGATAAATATCCAATGAAAATAAAATGAGCATGTCAGAGAGGTATTTGTACCCCCATGTTCACTGCAGTATCATTCACAATAGCCAAGATATGAAATCAACCTATGTGTTTATCAAAAGATGAATAGGTAAGGAAAATGTGGCTTACACAATGGAATACTATTCAGCCATAATAAAGACAATCCTGTCATTTGCAACGATATAGATGAACAAGGAGAGCATTTTGTTAAGTGAAATAAGCGAGGTACAGAACAACAAGTACTGTATGAGTTCACTCATGTGGAATCTTAAAAAGTTCATGTCATAAAGTAGACAGCAGGAAGGTAAGGTTATCAGGGGCTGGGGCAGTTGAGGAGGGAAAGATGGGAGATGTTGGTCAAAGGATACAAAATTTCAGCTATACAGGAAAAGTAAGTTCAAGAGATCTATTGTATAACATGATGACTATAGGTAATAACAGTATACAGATGTTTCTGGACTTACAATTGGGTTTCATTCCAATAAACCCATTGTAAAGTTAAAAAAAAAAAAAAAACTGTAAGTCAAACACCGGTGTAAATCAGGGACCATTTGTATTGTGTTACTGAAAAATGGTAAGACAGTGGATGTTAAGTGTTCTCACCATAACTATGATAACTATGTGAGGTAATGCATACGCTAATTAGCTATATTTAGTTACTCCACAATGCATATATAATTCAATACATCATGTTGTAGATGGTAAATACATACAATTTATTTGTAAATTAAAAAATAAAATCAAAAAAAGAGGAAAAGGTAGCATATAATAAGAGCCAACATGGGTGAGTCACATAATAAATAAGGCAGGAGAGTATAATGGGTGGATTATTGTGGATAAGTGAAATAGAATTTCATAGAGAATAGAAGCTCTGGTGTGAATTTCAAGGATAGGCAGGAATCAGTTAAGTGGAAAGGAATGGGGACAATATCCTAGGGAGATCTCCTGGCATATACAAAGATCTGGAGACTAAATTCACATTTTATGTCTGAGAGACAAGGTTTTCAGAATATAAGTTTTGATTTGAGAGCAAGAGGAGATAAATTTAGAGAGGTATATTGAGGCCAGATTAGTAGAGGGTTTTAAGTATCAGGTTAAAGAATTTGGACTTTATGCTGTAGACAGTGAGGAGTTATTAAAAGTTGCTGGGTAAGAAATTGACAGCTGCAAGACAACATTTAAAACATGTTTGTATAGAAACTATGTAAAAAAATATAGTCTAAACCCTTCTCTGACAAATGAGGGGCCAATGTTAGGTGTGGAAAGTCACTGGACCTTAGAAGCTGAGGGTGGAGAAAATGGAATTGAGAAACAACCTACAAGCAAAGGGGGATGGTTGGGTAGGTTTAGGAACAAAACCGAATCTAGGATAAACAATTCAAAGGGAGCAGCCAGAGAAAAGATCTGTGATTGATGGTCTAACGAAGTGTGGAGATTTGGTCCAGGGTGACAAGAAAGCACTAAGTGGCAACAGCACTGGAATGGAAAGAATGCTGCAAATTGGAGACTTTGGAAAAGAATTTAGGACAGATCTTAGTTTACTTGATATGGAGGGTGAAGAAAAGGAAGCAAATTAGAGATTATTTCAAAGGTTCACACCATGTAGGAAGAAAAGTGACTGGTGTAACTGGAAGACATAAAGAAATCTAGAGAAATACCTTTTCTTTGGGGTTAACAAAATGCATACTTGGTGGATGAGTTTGTGATAAGGGCTTTTCTGATCATAAGAAATGCAGGACCAAAGGTCAGAGAAGACAAAATTCAAAATGAGGACCTGGGAACCACCCAATGGAGTCACAGAGAAAATGTTGGATCTATAGAAAAACAGAATGTAGAAAGCTAATGGCACAGGAACTCATGTAATATGACAGACATTTTACAATGACAGAGTTAATTTGTTTTTCAACTACTGAATTCTAATGTACTGAGGTGTCAAGGTGTAACATCTGAAGGACTGATTCTTAGAGAGTTGGGTATGGGATACCACATGGAGGAATGGTGAGCATGGGGCACCACACTGAGGACATGAACCTGGCCTTGTGGCCCCCTTCGTCTCACACACACACACACACACACACACACACACACACACAGATTTATCATTTATGTTCAGAATGGGTGTTTTTCTCCAAGTACTGGGAAACAGCTTGATGGTTGACTTTTTCTGACTACCTCAAGAAGGATGAGCTTCCATTCTTCTATGTTCACATTTAAAAAGTCATTTTAGGAAGTATTTATTTCATTTCCATGGTATTTGCTTCTTACTGTGCAGAGATATTAGTTTGGCAGCAAAAGCATTTTTCCTGAACAGAAGCAAATGTCAAGTCTGGCTCAATCAATAGGCACAACCAAAGGGTTAGCTTTGAATTTCATAACACAAGTAAATTTCTAGGATGAGAGAAGAATCAAAATAGTCATGATTATAATAGAACTTGGCAACACTGGAAGAGGTTCTGCTATTAAGGGCTCACTTTACAAAGGACATTAAAAGTTCAGAATAATAAGGATGGAAGGTACAGAAGTGTGTTTTCTCCAATAATATATATAAATGACAATGATTATATTAAAAATTATATAGGAATGACCTTTTACTACCTTGATACTTATGAAAAAGCTTCCATAGAATTTGTACCAACATAAAACTATAAAATTATAGAATTCTTCAAGTCACTGGGTACCAAAGTATAAGCACACCTCCTTAACAATTGGCCTACATCTTTCTGAAATTGAATGAAAAAGAAATATTGTTCTTTGAAAATCCAGTTGCTACTATGGAATGGAAAATGCCCTATAATTGCTTACTCAAGATTCTTGAGGGCAGAGAACAAACACTTGGTGATAGAAGCTTCTCAAGAAATGTTTGGGGACAAATAAATGATTATTACAAATGGTGAGCAAAATGCTTCCTTCCTCTCTTGTGACAAAATTTTGATTGGTTCTGTTAAAACCAATTTATAACAGTTCTTCATGGGTCAGAATATAAATCTATATTTATAGATTCTGAAATACATTTTGCTACTACATTTTGATACACATACATATTACAAGATGCTGTTTCATATTTCAATTTCTGTGGAAAGTGTGATTGAATGTTACTGAAGAGGCAGAGGTTGTCAACTTGCTCAAAGAATTCAACTGGCATTATTCTCAAGAACATACCAGGCATTGTTATATGACAAACCTTGAAAATTAATTCAAATCAGATATCTAAACTTAATGCATAAGAATATTTGACAAAGCTTGGAGAATAAGCCAAATGAAGGTCTTTCTTCATTAAAGGCTAATGGGGTTACATCTGTTCTGTTAGGCAAATGGCAATAACTTTAAAATGTAAAAAGACCTCTAGAACTTTCCTAGTTAGATTTTCTGTAATACCTACGACCATCTTGAGGATTATATGCTTCTCTCATTTCTTTATATAGTTGGTTTTACTTCTATTCTTGACAGAGTGATCTCTTTATTTCACCATAGCAGTTTGGAATGGTGCCTGGTAGACTCTAGAGTAATACACATTCTCTCTTTCAGCCAAGAATGCAAAGAAGACAGTTTAGAGAAAGAAGAGGTCACCACCTACTAGTGAAACCACCTTTGCAAAAATTATAACAGTGAGAAAATTATGACAGTGAAAGAGATCTGATCTGACCAACTCTCATCTTGCCTTTAACCTTCAAACTGTACTTGGTCATTCCTGGGCTTGGGCCAAACTACTTTGGAATAAATTTAGCTTATAGTTTAAATGAAAATAGCCATTTCCCAAAATTATACTACTGTTATAAACTAATGAAAGGTCATCAGGTTAGGAAAATGAGAGGGGCCTGAATTCTGCTAAGATGTAGGGATAGTTAAACGATTACCAGCCATTATTCTGGAGGTCACAAGATTTGCAGCTTCCCCAATTCACTATTGTACAATCTAAGATTGGCCTTTTAAAATGTCTTTTTAGGCTTCTGCATTTCTGACAATCTGATGGCACCACCCAGACCCTGGACTCTTGGTTCCACCAGTCCGTCCTGGGGCCCCCACCCAGAAAACAGACTCAGTGGTTGAGGACCATTTTCCACACCCCTACAATTGCACCCCCAACCAATCAAAAGAACCCATTCCTCTAACCCCCCGCCGCCCGACCCACTAAACTATCCTTAAAACACCCTAGTCTCCGAATTTTGCAGGGGACTATGTGAGTAGTAACTCTGTCTCCCATGTGGCATAGCAGGCCTTCATCAATTAAATTCTTTACTGCAATGCCTTGGTCTCAGTGAACTGGTTTTGTCTGTGCAGCAGGCAGGAAGAATCCACTAGGCAAGTACATTAACAGTGTCTCTCAAACATTGAAAATAAAATCTAAGTTCTTTCTTCTGTGAAGGAACAGCCAAATCCTTGCTCACAGCTTCATGGTTTTCCTTCATTCTCTTTGCTTCCTAATATTTTTAAAAACTCTATCAAGAGTTTGATATACTAATACGTAAAGGAAATATAATCACGAGGCTTCTGGAGCCAATAAATATTCTATAAGGTACTAGGTTTAATAATTTGGAGTGAAGGGCCACAAAATACCCTCATTGCTCATTGTTATCTATATAAAGTTGAGAATCTTTTCTTCTCTCCCAGCCCTGCTCTTCTTATGTTGTTCTCAGCCCATCTTCTGGAAGACTGGTAATCTCATGGGAACATCTGCATTTATGTTCTCTTCATAAGACACACCAAAAAACATTTTAAACATAATCCCTCCCTCAAATTTTCCCATTGCAGTTCCAAATTTCAATGACATATTTATTCACTTCCAAGCTATATTAGTTCTTTCTCTCCTGTGATCCTTTAACTTACTCTTTTTATCCTGTTATTTCATCTTTCCCTTTCAGTATCTTCAATTCACCTAATCTATTATAATGGCCTAAGAAAGAAAGCAAAGCATTTTTGGTACTTCCGTATGTATTTGCCTGGTAAAAAGACAAGTTGAGTTGCACTTATTTTCTCATTTTATTTACAATTTTCTTGAAGTCATTTTTTTTTCGGAAAGCCATATCATCTCCCTTTTTTCTCTCTGCTGCCATTTGCTTTGCTAATCACATAGTTAACATACAAACCAGAATCAAGTGACACATTTGTGTTTCCGGCCAAAACGGAATAATAGAGACCACATTTACCCAGAAACCTGAAATTTAAAATATGTAATGCTGAATAAAATAACTTACAGGCCACTAGAGGTCAGGCAATGAGGAACAGTGATACATGAGGGAGGGACACAAGCAAGAGGAGCCCTAGAACTGCCCCAAGTTACAGCATTGAGAGAGTTTCCAGGCCATGGTGTAGGGAGGAAACTCAGGTGAAATCCAGCAGACTCTCTAAGTTGTAGAGACAGAGTTGAGAGTCCAGGGAGACCAGGCAGTTAGAATTCACAGGAAAATACAGAAGAGAGAAGAAATCTGCACAAAAGAAAACTCAGAAGTTTGCCTTTGAGAATTCAGCTCAGCATTGATCAGTACATTTATGTGAAGAAACTACCTGAGGCCAAGGAAAGAATGATCTGGAAACAATTACAGATAACAGTTCTGGGCATTTACACAAGAATAAGAATTGTTTCTGTTCACGCCAGTCAAACTGGAAAACCTTAAGATTTATGGGGCAATGTCTAGAGTACATGTAAGGGACTTGCTTCAGTAGCAGGAATTAGCCCTAAGCTGAGCACTGCTCCTGTCCCAACTAAAAAATCTTAAAAGCAAGACCTTAAAAGATAAAACTTGGTCAAAGTTAATTTACTATATCTCAGAACAAATCACAAGAAAATTATAGAAATTCAAGTATCTGAAACCTAAAAAAAAATATTCACAATGTCTAATATAAATAAAAAATTACCAAACATGCAGGAGTACTTCAGCAAAAAAACACAATAGGAGGCTGAGAACTCTCACTCCACCCATAGAGCATCAAATAAACAGCTATACATGAATCGACATCCCCTGGAAAAAATACAGAAACTAGTGGAGAGATTTCTGTATGTTGGATGGCTGAGAAAATTCCCACTTCAGCACAGGTAATGTAATGCCCAACCTTGTTTTTTCCTTCATTCACCTAGCCTTGTTTCTCCCTTAGCTAAGAGAACCAGACAAACTCCATCCTGGCTCTTTCACTGGCAGCCCCTTCCTCAAGGACTTAACTTGTGCAAGCTGACTCCCAGCACATCCAAGAATGCAATTAACTGATAAGATACTGTGGTAAGCTATATCTGCAGTCCCCAAGAATTCGTCTGATTGATAATGCCCAAAGCCCCACGTCTATCACCTTGTAATAGTCTTAAAGCCCCCGCACCTGGAACTGTTTACTTTCCTGTAACCATTTATCCTTTTAACTTTTTGACTACTTACTTATGTAAAATTGTTCTAACTAGACCCCTCCCCTTCCTAAACCAAGGTATAAAAATTAATCAAGCCCCTTCCTAGGGGCCGAGAGAACTTTGGGCGTTAGCTGTCTCTCCGTCCACGGCTAATAAAGGACTCTTAATTCGTCTCAAATGTGGCGTTTCCCTAACTCGCTCGGGTACAACAGTAAGAAAAGCTGAGACATATTCTCACTCTCACCATAAACCCTACCCTCAGCCCAGCACTATACAATTGAGGGGAACCTCCATCTCTCAGTTTCTCCCTGAGGAGTAAAGGGTTTGAACCCCAACTTTTAAAACCACTACCAGAGGAAATGATTCCTAACTTGCCTATCTCTGGAAGCCAATGGGGCCCAGCATTTATTAGACCCCTGGAATGGCAGAGAACAGAGGCAGCTTTAAACAGGCACTCAAGCATTTCCCATGCTTCTCCCCACTGGCTTAGCACACAGTGAGCAGGCGACAAAGCTCAGCTCCTAGCTTTTCCCTAGAAGGGGTTAGATTGCACATCAAAAGCCCTGACTTTTTCAGCTGCTGCCCAAGGGTCTGGCTTATAACAAGCCTGTATCTGGAAGTCAACAGGGCAGGCAATTACTAGTCCCCAGGGAGTTTAAATGGGTATGTAGACACTTCCTACAGCTCCTTCCTCCAGCTCACTCTGGCAAAGAAACTAAACCTTTAGCTTCTTCCTGGAAGGAGTTGGACTACACAACAAATGCTCTGATTTTTTTCATCTGCTGCTTGGGAGTGTAGTTACTAACTCACCTAACTGGGGAGCTGATAGGGCCCAATATTCACTGGTCACTTGGAGTCTCCAGAGAACAAAGCAGTGGTTTTGAATGGCCTTGCAGGCTCGTCCCTTGACTCCTCCTGCCAGCTTATTTTACCAAAATGCACAGCTCTCAGATTCTCCCTGGGAGGGGTTACACTATACATCTAGTACCTTGACTTTTCCAGCTGCTACCCATGGATCTGGCTTCTGACTTGCCTGTTTCTTGGAGCTAACAGGGCAGGCAGTCACTAGTCACTGGGAGTTAAAGTGAATGTGAGGATACTTCCCAGGGCTCCTCCCCACAAATCATTCCAGAAATAAAACCAAGCCTATAGCTTCTCCTTAGAAGAGCTTAAACTACCCATCTAGACCTTTAAATTTTCTAGTCGCTACCAGAGGGACTGGCCTCTAGCTTGTCTGTTCCGAGAACTGAGGGCCTAGCATTTACTAGACCCCCTAGAGGTGACAAAGAGTAAAGCAATGATTTAAAACAGCCTGCGTCTGAGTGAGCATTATAGGCATTTGCCACAGTTCCTCTTTCTGGCTCAGTGCAGAGCAAGTGGGTGATAAACTCCAGTTCCCAGCTTCTTCCTAAGGACATTAATATGCATTAAGGACAGCTGGAGATGCATAAGGAGAGCTGGAATAAATTGATGCATTAGAACACGTACCTAATGCATCAATTATTCCAACTGCTACTCAAGAGACTGGCTCCAATCTTGCCAATTTTAGGACTCTCTTAGGGTTTAGCATACTCTAGTACCCTGGGCCCACTAAGGAAACAGATGGTAGTTTGGAAGCACGAAGGAATAGGAAGCATCCAGAATCTCTAGCTAGCCTAATGGATGAAGATGGACTCTTATAGACATCAGTCTGTGAAGACTAAGAGAGGTGGTTGTTCTATAAAATGTGCAGAAACTAACACAAAGAATCAAAGAAAATGAAAATATGTTCCAAATAAAAGAACAAGATAAATCTTCAGAAACCTACCTTAATGAAATGGAGACATGTGATTTACCCAACAGAGAATTAAAAATGTTGATCATGAAGATGTTCACAATAGTTAGGAGAGAAATGCATGAACAATGTGAGAATCTTGACGAAGACAAAATATTTAAAAATACCAAATAGAAATAATAGACCTGAAGAATACAATAACTGAACTGAAAAATTCAATATGAGGTTTCAACAGCAGACTTGATTAAGCAGAAAAAAGGAGAAGTAAAGTCAAAGACAGCTCACTGGAAATCCTCTAGTCAGAGGAGCAAAAAGGAAAAAAAAAGAATAAAAAACAGTGAAGATATATTAACAGAATTACAGGGTAACATCAAGTGGCAATATATGCATTATGAAACTCACAGAAGGAGAACCAGAAAACTCATTCAGAGAAATAATGGCTGAAAAATTCCCAAACCTGGAGAAGGAAATAAGACATCCAGATTCAGGAAGCCCAAAGAACACCAAGAACACCATATAAGATAATCCCAAAGATGCCCAAACCAAGGACATATTATAAATAAATTGTCAAAAGTTAAAAGCAAAGAGAGGATTTTGAAAACAAGAAAATGGCTACTTGCTATCTACCTGAGAACCCTCATAAGACTATAAGCCGATTTTTCAATAGAAATCATGCAGGCCAGAAGGGAGTGTGTGATATATTCAAAGTGCTGAAAGAAGAAAAAAAAAACCTGCCAATCAAGAATACAATACCAGGCAAACCTGTCTTTCAAAAATGAAGGGGGCAATAAAGCCTTTCTCAGACAAACAAAAGCTAAGAGAGGTTACCATCACTAGTTCTGACATACAAAAAAATGCTAAAGAAAGTTCTTCAACTTGAAATGAAAGGATTCTAAACAGCAACACAAAAACATAAGAAAGTATAAAATCTGTTGTTAAAGGTAAATATATAGACGAAAACAGAAGACTACATTGTTATAAAGGTGGTGGGTAAACAGCTTTTGGTTCAAATATAAAAGTAAAAAGACAAATGAATTAAAAATGACTATAACTAAATTATGTAAATGGACACACATTCTAAACAGATATGAACTGCAACACCAATTGCACATAATGTGGGGGGAAATGAGATAAAAATGTAGAGTTTTTGTATGCAAGAGAAAATGCTATCAGCTCACTATAATAAATTTTATGTAAGTCCCATAATAACCACAAAGAAAATACCTATAGAAGTTACATAGAAGAAAAAGAGAAAGGAGGCTGGGTGCAGTGGCTCACATCTGTAATCCCAGCACTTTAGGAGGCTGAGGCGGGTGGATCACCTGAGGTCAGGAGTTTGAGACTAGCCTGGCCAACATGGTGAAACTGCATCTCTACTAAAAATACAAAAATTAGCCAGGCATGGTGGCGCATTCCTATAGTCCCAGCTACTTGGGAGGCTGAGGCAGGAGAATTGCTTGAACCTGGGAGGCGGAGGTTGCAGTGAGCCAAGATCGCACCACTGCACTCCAGCCTGGGTGATAGAGCAAGACTCTGTCTCAAAAAAGAAAAAGAAAAAGAGAAAGGAAACCAAAGCTTCTATTCAACCTGATACTGGAAGTCTTAGCCAGATAAATTAGACAGAAAAAGAAATACAAGTCATCCAAATAAGACAGAAGTAAAATATCTCTTTTTGTAGATGACATGACCTTGTACGTAGGAAACTTTATGGACTCCACAAAAATTAATGCAAAAATTAAGTGTTTCTCTACACCAACAATGAACTATCTGAAAAAGAAATCAAGAAAGCATTTCCACTAATAATAGTATCAGAAAGAAAAAAACTTAGATTTAACCAAGGTGAAAAATCTCTACATAAAAGAACTATGAAGCATTTATGAAAAAAAATTGAAGACAAAGAAATGAAAAGACATTGTATGTTCATGGATTACACAAAACAATATTATTAAAATGTCCATACTGCCTAGAGCAGTCTACAGATTCAATACAATCTCTACCAAAACTTAAATGATATTTTTCATAGAAATAGAAAAAAATCTTAAAATTCATATGGAACCCCAAAAGACCTTGAATAACCAAAGCAATCTTTAGAAAGGTATTCCCAATAGGTATCACACTTCTTGATTTCAAATTAGACTACAAAACTATATTAATCAAAACAGTATGGAACTGTAACAAAAACAGGCATACAGGTCAGTGGGACAGAATGGAGATTCCAGAAATTAACTCACACATCTACAGTCAACTAATTTTCCATAATACAGACAAGAATACAAAATGGAGAAATGATAGTCTCTTCAATTCACAGTGTTGGGAATACTAAATATCCATCTTTGAAAGAATGAAATTGGATCTTTATATCACACACATACAGGTACACACAAAAAAAACTCAAAATGGATAAAAGATATAAATGTAAGACCTGCAACTATACAACTCCTAAAAGAAAACATAAGAAATGAGATTTTCGACATTGGCTTTGGCAATGATTTTTTAGATATGACACCAAAGGCACAGGCAACAAAGGCAAAAGTAGACAAGCGGGACTACAGCAAGCTAAAAAGCTTCTGCACAATAAGAAAACAACCAGGACCAGGAGGAGCCAAGATGGCCGAATAGGAACAGCTCCGGTCTACAGTTCCCAGCGTGAGCAACGCAGAAGACGGGTGATTTCTGCATTTCCATCTGAGGTACCGGGTTCATCTCACTAGGGAGTGCCAGATAGTGGACGCAGGTCAGTGGGTGCGCACACCGTGCGCGGGCCGAAGCAGGGCGACGCATTGCCTCACTCGGGAAGCGCAAGGGGTCAGGGAGTTCCCTTTCCTAGTCAAAGAAAGGGGTGACGGACGGCACCTGGAAAATCGGGTCACTCCCACCCGAATACTGCGCTTTTCTGACAGGCTTTAAAAAGGGGGCACCACGAGATTATATAACGCACCTGGGTCGGAGGGTCCTACGCCCACGGAGTCTCACTGACTGCTAGCATAGCAGTCTGAGATCAAACTGCAAGGCGGCAGCGAGGCTGGGGGAGGGGCGCCCGCTATTGCCCAGGCTTGCTTAGGTAAACAAAGCAGCCCGGAAGCTCGAACTGGGTGGAGCCCACCACAGCTCAAGGAGGCCTGCCTGCCTCTGTAGGCTCCACCTCTGGGGGCAGGGCACAGACAAACAAAAAGACAGCAGTAACCTCTGCAGACTTAAATGTCCCTGTCTGACAGCTTTGAAGAGAGCAGTGGTTCTCCCAGCACGCAGCTGGAGATCTGAGAACAGGCAGACTGCCTCCTCAATGGGTCCCTGACCCCTGACCCCCGAGCAGCCTAACTGGGAGGCACCCCCCAGCAGGGGCACACTGACACCTCACACGGCTGGGTACTCCAACAGACCTGCAGCTGAGGGTCCTGTCTGTTAGAAGGAAAACTAACAAACAGAAAGGACATCCACACCAAAAACCCATCTGTACATCACCATCATCAAAGACCAAAAGTAGATAAAACCACAAAGATGGGGAAAAAACAGAACAGAAAAACTGGAAACTCTAAAAAGCAGAGCGCCTCTCCTCCTCCAAAGGAACACAGTTCCTTACCAGCAACGGAACAAAGCTGGACAGAGAACGACTTTGACGAGCTGAGAGAAGAAGGCTTCAGACGATCAAATTACTCTGAGCTACGGGAGGACATTCAAACCACAGGCAAAGAAGTTGAAAACTTTGAAAAAAATTTAGAAGAATGTATAACTAGAATAATCAATACAGAGAAGTGCTTAAAGGAGCTGATGGAGCTGAAAACCAAGGCTCGAGAACTACGTGAAGAATGCAGAAGCCTCAGGAGCCGATGCGATCAACTGGAAGAAAGGGTATCAGCAACGGAAGATGAAATGAATGAAATGAAGGAAGAAGGGAAGTTTAGAGAAAAAAGAATAAAAAGAAATGAGCAAAGCCTCCAAGAAATATGGGACTATGTGAAAAGACCAAATCTACGTCTGACTGGTGTACCTGAAGGTGACGGGGAGAATGGAACCAAGTTGGAAAACACTCTGCAGGATATTATCCAGGAGAACTTCCCCAATCTAGCAAGGCAGGCCAACGTTCAGATTCAGGAAATACAAAGAACGCCACAAAGATACTCCTCGAGAAGAGCAACTCCAAGACACATAATTGTCAGATTCACCAAAGTTGAAATGAAGGAAAAAATGTTAAGGGCAGCCAGAGAGAAAGGTCGGGTTACCCTCAAAGGGAAGCCCATCAGACTAACAGCGGATCTCTCGGCAGAAACCCTACAAGACAGAAGAGAGTGGGGGCCAATATTCAACATTCTTAAAGAAAAGAATTTTCAACCCAGAATTTCATATCCAGCCAAACTAAGCTTCATAAGTGAAGGAGAAATAAAATACTTTACAGACAAGCAAATGCTGAGAGATTTTGTCACCACCAGGCCTGCCCTAAAAGAGCTCCTGAAGGAAGCGCTAAACATGGAAAGGAACAACCGGTACCAGCCACTGCAAAATCATGCCAAAATGTAAAGACCATCGAGACTAGGAAGAAACTGCATCAACTAACGAGCAAAATAACCAGCTAACATAATGACTGGATCAAATTCACACATAACAATATTAACCTTAAATGTAAATGGACTCAATGCTCCAATTAAAAGATACAGACTGGCAAATTGGATAAAGAGTCAAGACCCATCAGTGTGCTGTATTCAGGAAGCCCATCTCACATGCAGAGACACACATAGGCTCAAAATAAAAGGATGGAGGAAGATCTACCAAGCCAATGGAAAACAAAAAAAGGCAGGGGTTGCAATCCTAGTCTCTGATAAAACAGACTTTAAACCAAAAAAGATCAAAAGAGACAAAGAAGGCCATTACATAATGGTAAAGGGATCAATTCAACAAGAAGAGCTAACTATCCTAAATATATATGCACCCAATACAGGAGCACCCAGATTGATAAAGCAAGTCCTGAGTGACCTACAAAGAGACTTAGACTCCCACACATTAATAATGGGAGACTTTAACACCCCACTGTCAACATTAGACAGATCAATGAGACAGAAAGTCAACAAGCGTACCCAGGAATTGAACTCAGCTCTGCACCAAGCGGACCTAATAGACATCTACAGAACTCTCCACCCCAAATCAACAGCATATACATTTCTTTCAGCACCACACCACACCTATTCCAAAATTGACCACATAGTTGGAAGTAAAGCTCTCCTCAGCAAATGTAAAAGAACAGAAATTATAACAAACTATCTCTCAGACCACAGTGCAATCAAACTAGAACTCAGGATTAAGAATCTCACTCAAAACCGCTCAACTACATGGAAACTGAACAACCTGCTTCTGAATGACTACTGGGTACATAACGAAATGAAGGCAGAAATAAAGATGTTCTTTGAAACCAACGAGAACAAAGACACAATATACCAGAATCTCTGGGACGCATTCAAAGCAGTGTGTAGAGGGAAACTTATAGCACTAAATGCCCACAAGAGAAAGCAGGAAAGATCCAAAATTGACACCCTAACATCACAATTAAAAGAACTAGAAAAGCAAGAGCAAACACATTCAAAAGCTAGCAGAAGGCAAGAAATAACTAAAATCAGAGCAGAACTGAAGGAAATAGAGACACAAAAAACCCTTCAAAAAATTAATGAATCCAGGAGCTGGTTTTTTGAAAGGATCAGCGAAATACATAGACTGCTAGCAAGACTAATAAAGAAAAAGAGAAGAATCAAATAGACGCAATAAAAAATGATAAAGGGGATATCACCACCGATCCCATAGAAATACAAAGTACCATCAGAGAATACTACAAACACCTCTACGCAAATAAACTAGAAAATCTAGAAGAAATGGATAAATTCCTGGACACATACACCCTCCCAAGACTAAACCAGGAAGAAGTTGAATCTCTGAATAGACTAATAACAGGATCTGAAATTGTGGCAATAATCAATAGCTTACCAACCAAAAAGAGTCCAGGACCAGATGGATTCACAGCCGAATTCTACCAGAGGTACAAGGAGGAACTGGTACCATTCCTTCTGAAACTATTCCAATCAATAGAAAAAGAGGGAATCCTCCCTAACTCATTTTATGAGGCCAGCATCATTCTGATACCAAAGCATGAGAGACACAACCAAAAAAGAGAATTTTAGACCAATATCCTTGATGAACATTGATGCAAAAATCCTCAATAAAATACTGGCAAAACGAATCCAGCAGCACATCAAAAAGCTTATCCACCATGATCAAGTGGGCTTCATCCCTGGGATGCAAGGCTGGTTCAATATATGCAAATCAATAAATGTAATCCAGCATATAAACAGAGCCAAAGACAAAAACCACATGATTATCTCAATAGATGCAGAAAAGTCCTTTGACAAAATTCAAGAACGCTTCATGCTAATAACTCTCAATAAATTAGGTATTGATGTGATGTATTTCAAAACAATAAGAGCTATCTATGACAAACCCACAGCCAATATCATACTGAATGGGCAAAAACTGGAAGCATTCCCTTTGAAAACTGGCACAAGACAGGGATGCCCTCTCTCACCACTCCTATTCAACATAGTGTTGGAAGTTGTGGCCAGGGCAATTAGGCAGGAGAAGGAAATAAAGGGTATTCAATTAGGAAAAGAGGAAGTCAAATTGTCCCTCTTTGCAGACAACATGATTGTATATCATGAAAACCCCATTGTCTCAGCCCAAAATCTCCTTAAGCTGATAAGCAACTTCAGCAAAATCTCAGGATACAAAATCAATGTGCAAAAATCACAAGCATTCTTATACACCAACAACAGACAAACAGAGAGCCAAATCATGAGTGAACTCCCATTCACAATTGCTTCAAAGAGAATAAAATACCTAGGAATCCAACTTACAAGGGATGTGAAGGACCTCTTCAAGGAGAACTACAAACCACTGCTCAAGGAAATAAAAGAGGATACAAACAAATGGAAGAACATTCCATGCTCATGGGTAGGAAGAATCAATATCGTGAAAATGGCCATACTGCCCAAGGTAATTAACAGATTCAATGCCATCCCCATCAAGCTAACAATGCCTTTCTTCACAGAATTGGAAAAAACTACTTTAAAGTTCATATGGAACCAAAAAAGAGCCCCCATCACCAAGCCAATCCTAAGCCAAAAGAACAAAGCTGGAGGCATCACACTACCTGACTTCAAACTATACTACAAGGCTACAGTAACCAAAACAGCATGGTACTGGCACCAAAACAGAGATATAGATCAATGGAACAGAACAGAGCCCTCAGAAATAACGCCGCATATCTACAACTATCTGATCTTTGACAAACCTGAGAAAAACAAGCAATGTGGAAAGGATTCCCTATTTAATAAATGGTGCTGGGAAAACTGGCTAGCCATATGTAGAAAGCTGAAACTGGATCCCTTCCTTACACCTTATACAAAAATCAATTCAAGATGGATTAAAGACTTAAACGTTAGACCTAAAACCATAAAAACCCTAGAAGAAAACCTAGGCAATACCATTCAGGACATAGGCATGGGCAAGGACTTCATGTCTAAAACACCAAAAGCAATGGCAACAAAAGCCAAAATTGACAAATGGGATCTCATTAAACTAAAGAGCTTCTGCACAGCAAAAGAAACTACCATCAGAGTGAACAGGCAACCTACAAAATGGGAGAAAATTTTCGCAACCTACTCATCTGACAAAGGGCTAATATCCAGAATCTACAATAAACTCAAACAAATTTACAAGAAAAAAACAAACAACCCCATCAAAAAGTGGGCAAAGGACATGAACAGACACTTCTCAAAAGAAGACATTTATGCAGCCAAAAAACACATGAAAAAATGCTCATCATCACTGGCCATCAGAGAAATGCAAATCAAAACCACAATGAGATACCATCTCACACCAGTTAGAATGGCAATCATTAAAAAGTCAGGAAACAACAGGTGCTGGAGGGGATGTGGAGAAATAGGAATACTTTTACACTGTTGGTGGGACTGTAAACTAGTTCAACCATTGTGGAAGTCAGTGTGGCGATTCCTCAGGGATCTAGAACTAGAAATACCATTTGACCCAGCCATCCCATTACTGGGTATATACCCAAAGGACTATAAATCATGCTGCTATAAAGACACATGCACACATATGTTTATTGCAGCACTATTCACAATAGCAAAGACTTGGAACCAACCCAAATGTCCAACAATGTTAGACTGGATTAAGAAAGCGTGGCACTTATACACTGTGGAATACTATGCAGCCATAAAAAATGATGAGTTCATGTCCTTTGTAGGGACATGGATGAAATTGGAAATCATCATTGTCAGTTAACTATCACAAGAACAAAAAACCAAACACCGCATATTCTCACTTTTAGGTGGGAATCGAACAATGAGAACACATGGACACAGGAAGGGGAACATCACACTCTGGGGACTGTTGTGGGGTGGGGGGAGGGGGGAGGGATAGCACTGGGAGATATACCTAATGCTAGATGACGAGTTAGTGGGTGCAGCGCACCAGCGTGGCACATGTATACATATGTAACTAACCTGCACAATGTGCACATGTACCCTAAAACTTAAAGTATAATAATAAAAGAAAAAAAAAAGAAAACAACCAATACAATGATAAGGCAATGTATAGAATGGGAGATAATATTTTAATCCATATTACTGATAAGGGGTTAATATCCAAAATATATAAAGAACTGAAACAACTCAATAGCAAAATTACAAATTACCTGATTTAAAAATGCACAGAGGCCCTAAATAGACTTATCTCCAAAGAAGACATAAGATGACCAATATGTATATGAAAAAGTGTTCAACATCACTAATTATCAGAGACATGCAAATCAAAACTATAGTGAGATACAATCAGGATCACTATTATTAAAAATAAAAAATAACTATTGGAAGGGATATTGAGGAAACAACCTAGTACACTGTTGGTAAGATTGTAAATTGGCATTGCTATTATGGAAAATAATATTGAATTTCCTCAAAATATTAAAACTAGAGCTACATATTATCTAACAGTCCCTTTTCTGGACATATATATCTAAAGGAAATAAAATTAGTATCTCAAAGAGATATCTGTCTCTGGCCTGGGAGGCAGAGGTTGCAGTGAGCCAAGATCACACCACTGCACTCCAGCCTAGGTGACAGAGTGAGACTCTGTCTCAAAATAAAACAAAACAAAAAATCTCCTCCACAATATTATTCCAAACCCAAATGATTCCATAGGTGAATTGTGTTCTACCAAATATTAAAATAATTGCTTAAAAATCAACATTATGTTAACAAAAGCATGATCCATAAAAGAACAAATTTGTAAACTGTAATTAGTCAAAATTAAAATGGTTTGCTTTCTTAAAGACACTGTTAAGAAAATGAAAATGACAGGTCACAGACTGAGAGAAAATATTAATAAATTATATACCCCATAAAGCATTTTATCCAGAACATACGAAGAACTTTCAAAATCAATTATGAGAAAATAACCCAACTCAAAAACAATATATAAGACTAACAGATTTAAGCAGACATTTCATCAGAGAAGATACTCATATGGCAAATAAGCAACTAAAGAGATATTCAACATTATTAGTCATTAGGGAAATGCAAATTAAAACCACAATGAAATACCACTATACTCCTTTAATAATAGTTAACAAATTAATAATTTCTTTTAAGAAGCTCAAACTAAGCGTTGTCAAGAATGTGGAAAAATCGAGGCTCTCATAAACTGCTCGTGGGAATGTATAATGGTAAAACCATTTTGAAAACAGTTTGACAATTTCTTAAAAAGTTAAATGTGTATCTACTATATGATTCAACCATAAATACCTCTACTGGGAGGTATTTGCCCAAAAGAAATGAAAGCATATGTGCATTAAAATATTTGTACATGAATGTTTATAGCAGTTCTATTTGTAATGGGCAAAAAATTGTAAACAACCCAATGTATATAAAAAGTGACTGGATAAACAAACTGTGGTACATCCATACAATGAAATAAAAAGGATAGAGCTGTTTATATAAACTTAACCTGAATGAATCTCAAAATAATCCTTCTGAATGAAGGAAGTCAGTCAAAGGAGTACCTCCTGGATGATTTCATTTATATGACAATCTAGGAAAGGCAAACTAAGGTATAGTGATAGAAAGCAGATCAGATGTTTGGGGGATAGGGAAGAACAGGAAGAAGCAAGAGTGTAGATAACAAAGGGGCATGAGGAAACTCTGGGGATGATTAATGTGTTCACTATCTTGATTGTGGTAATAATTTCATGGATGTGTATACATGTCAAAAACCATCAATTTGAATAGTTTTAATATGTGTAGTTTATTTAAAGCCAGTTATACTTCAGTAAAGGTGTTAAATTAAGTGACAGAGGAAGCTATGGACTATGATCATTCCCATGCCACAGCTCAAGAAGGTGAAATAAAACTCTCTAGAAAAATCTAGAAATTTTCATTAAGGCAATATTTGAAATTGTAACATGGCTAAAATAATGTCATCTCTCAAAAATTCTCTGAAAATGCCTTCAAACTCTCTAAGATAAGCCACTCACTCACAGGCAGATGGCATTTAACCTAAAATGCAAATAGTCCTTCAACCTCCTTTTATACCTACAGTGGGCATTGAAATTGATAGAACCTCAGAGATATATGCCCAGGAATCTCAGGAATTCAAAATGAATAATAAATAAATAAATGCCTAGTTTGGGGTATATCGGTTTGTATTTAGAAAGTGGACAGAAAGTCTCCTATCTTCTCTCTCCAACACACTGGGTTCACTCTCAAGTATAATGCAGCAGGTAAGGTGGGGCCACAGATATGCTATATCCCTAGAATAAGTCACAAATTTTAATCTGCATAGTCAACATGAGTTTTTGCTTGGAAAACAGATATAAATGGGAAAATTCCAAACTATTCCACATCAGCAAGTGTAATTTAGCACTGCTGCAATCTGTCTAAAAATCTGTTAATTTAAGTGCATGGGGTAGTCTCTGCCAGTTCTTTCCCCTGCCTGTTTTTTTAACACAATATAATTTTGAAGAACTGCATTCTGAAGTTCCCCTGAACTATAACTTACCCTACATTCTCTGCTTTATTTAAGCCATATCTCTTGGTTATTTAAATAATACAAATTGAAATGTAACATAAATGAACTATATAACTAAATAGCCAAGAATTTAGTAAGGTTAAAAAAGAAATAGTGCATCGGTTACCTAAATGTTAGGATATTTCCTTGGCTTAGTATCGTCATGAATCAGCTAAGAATTTTTGCATATGCAAAGGGTCACAGGCAGATGGCATTTAACCTAACATGCAAATAGCCCTTCAACCTCCTTTTATATCTACAGTAGGCATTGAAACTGACAGAACCTCAGAGATATATGCCCAAGAATCTCAGGAATTCAAAATGAATAATAAGTAAATAAATGCCTGGTTTGGGATATGTTGGTTTATATTTAGAAAGAAAAGATAATGGTTCCATAAAATGTGGTTATGAAACTTGCTGTTCACTTAGAGATATCCAGTGCTCTGTCGGTAAATGCTTAATAAATTTCTTGTAGGAAAGGAGGCAATTTCTGTGGTGTAAATACTTCCACCGTGGCTGATTTCCAGCTGATTTAACTGAATGTGAAGTTGAGAAGAGAAATGCGCAATCAGCTCTCCTGAGCTTGATGACCAGCTGATACAAGCACCCCACTAGTAATATCTCCTGTGTGACTACAGCTAACTCCAATCCTACAATGGAAATAAATTGAGTTTCTAGGATATGTCTGTGTGTTTTATTCCACTCCAAGTCTTCATCTCTGAGGTTTTCTTTTAACTTGTGATAATACATTTACATCTGAAAAAAATGATATTTAGGACATAGGAGACATTACTCAACATCAAGTATTTGAAATATCTTTAGATCAAGGTATTCAATTAATTTCCTTGGTTTTTTTTAAACAGGAATCTTTAACTGTTCAAACTTAATTCGAATTAAGTGCTTATTGTGAGTTCCCCAAAAACTGAAAAGTAAAGAAACAAGACCCAATATTTTAATACTGATCTTAGACCAAAGTTAACTTAAGGCAACTTGTTAGTAAAGGGGAGGATGGTTATGATAAAGTCAAACATATCTCCCACTGCAGAACTTGTGTGCCCCACTTTTAATTAGATGTGTGGGTTTATGTTTGATTTTTGTTTGGGGGAGTGTTTTGCAATAATAGGAATTAATAAGGAGAAATCAAAAGCCATCTTTTTGTGGTGTTTTCCACAAAGAGAGACTTTCTTCAAAGCTTTATAAGGAAAACCAACAGAAGGAAACGAACTTATCAAACTGGAAGTTCAACAAAAGGGGAGAACACAAGAGCAACAACAGCTCCAGCATTTCAACACAACTGTAGCAAATAAATAATAAAAGGAGTAACAAAAGAGCAGACATATACCCAAGTTCTGAGTCTGACTGCAGCTGGAGCACTGAGGGGTCTGTGTCCCACTGTAGGGTCCTAATTGTGCAGCACAAAGGAAAAAGAACACAGAGAATTAACAAAAGGGGAGGGCAACAAACCAAACCAAACTCTGTCATTCTTCAAGGCAAGAGCATATACAATACATACACAGAACATGTCCCCCTTCCATCCCCTCCACCCCCAGTGACTATCAAACAAGAGAAATCGAGGAGCCATCCTTTCCTGCAAACATCTGTTTAATATCGGGAGCTATGGCTGCTTTCATGAAATAAAGTTGAGACCAAGTGTTCAAACTCCACACACACCCCTACCGTTTGTTTTGTTTTGTATTGAAGCCTCATTGATTTGGGCAAGTAAACCACTGCATGTATCTCTGACACCCCAGAGCCCACCCACATCTGGGAACTCCAAGCATCTTCTATGTGGTGAAAAGAACTAAACGCAAGGGTGCAAATGGGTCAGGGCAGGGGTATGACTGCAGGGCCTGGTGAATAACTGCCTTCCTTGGATCAGGTACTACAAATATAATGCATTAGATTTCAAGACTCATGAGTATTTTTATGCTTATTTATATATTGTACACCAAGATGGTCACCAACAATATCATTTCTGTCTAAGATGTCAGGGATTGATTATATCTTATATTTTTTAAACATTGCATAAGCAATGGCACAAAGTATCAATAGTTACCAAAGCATCCAATTTCCCTTGTTATTTCTCCTTCTAAATAAGAGGGGATAAATGGCTCTTCCATAAACAGAGCACATGCCAGGACTTTTCTCAGCCAGGCTCTTTAAATATCCTGCACAGAACCAGTTACAGGTGAATCAGGCATGAGGTTATCTCAGAGGCAACTAATGGACAGCACAAACTTTAGGATCAGGCATCTGTGATTCAAATCTTACCTCTGTGACTTACCAGCTGTGTGACATTGAGCATGCTGTTTAATAAGTTCTCAGCCCCTGCATCCCTTTGTTTACTCTGTGGCCTACAGAGCAGTAGCATCAACATCTCTTGGGAGTTTGTTGGAAATGCAGAAACTCATGTCCCACCACAGACTTAGTGACTCCATATTACAGTTTAACAAGTTCCCCAGGTGATCCATGGGCACCCTTAATTTGAGAAGCCCTGCTCGGTTTCCTTGTCTATAAATACTTACTGTAGCTTATATGGTAACTTATGAACTGGCCTGCAGTGATCTTCCAAACTTCTCTCTAACCATTCATTCACTCACATGTCAACTCTGCATACTCCTTAATGTTCTTCCTTTAAACATCTGCATGGCTCATGACTTTGCTTCTTTTGTGTCTTGGCTTAAATGTTACCTCCTCAAAGAGGCTCCCCTGCTTCACCACCTGATCTCAGGTAGCACTTCCTTATCACTCTTCATTTCCTTCCTTTCCCCTGCTTTATTTCCTTCATAGCACTCATCTTTACTTATGATTTTCTTGTATATCAGCTTATTTATTTTTGTTTGTTGTCTGACTTTGGAGTTAAGCTTCATAATGGCAGGGGTGGCTACATCTCTAGAATATAGGGATATGCCTAGAACTGTATCGCGCATATGTGCTTATATAATACGATATTTGTTGAATGAATGAATATTTTGCTGGTTTTCTACAAGGATTAAATGCAGGTATACCTATAAAGCACATGGCAACCATATGATAAGCAGCAGCTGCTTTTACTACTGCCACAATCACTCTATCTACTCTTAATGTTTCTTTGAGTCAATGCCCGACCTATTTGACAGATCACATATTAACCCCTCCTGCAGAAGTAGCAGAATACAGATTCACAGCTTCCCTTCTATGCTCTGGCTGTGCTCTTGTCTTTTTACATAGAACCTCTGAAAGATTAAAACTGAAGTCCAATGAGACACTAACTGGCGAGTGTTTCTTAGACCAGCGCTTCTCAAATTTTAATACACATAGAGATACCCGGGAATATTGCTAAAATGCAGTCTGACTTAGTAGGTGTGCGGGTGGCCCCAGACTCTGCATTTCAAACACGCTCCAGGAGATACAGATGCTGCTGCTCTGTGGAACACACTTTGAGCAGCAATGACTTGACTTAGATAAGTGGTTCTCAAGCTTTCATGTTCATCAGAATGACCTGGAGAGCTTTAATAAGCTGATCCCCAACCCTAGAAATTCTGATCAGTAGATCAGTAAATCTGGAGTGGGGCCCTAGAATTTGTAGTTCTAACAAGTTTCCAGGTGATGTTTACAAGGCTAATCATGGGACCACCTTTGGAGAATGACAGAGCTAGACTATTGCTTTCAGTAGTCAGCATGCAGAAAGCATCACTGAAGCTCAAATACATTAGCATCTAAACTTCTGATTTGCTCAAGCCTGGCATCAGGCCCAGGCCACCCCTAGACCAATTAAGCCAGAATGTCTGGGGTGGGACCCAGGCATCTGTAGTTTTTTAAAGCTTTCCAGGTGATTCTAATGTGCAGCCAGGGGTGAGAACCCCTGCTCTGAATTCATTCTCTGCTGAAGAAAATTAGCCCTTCTTGCTTCTGGGCACCGATTCTTTAATCTCAGTTCAAATTGTGAAAGTAATGGAATATGTTAACGTAATTCATATTTGCTGTTCACATATCTCTGGGGGTCAAATTTAAGATCATTTCTTCTGCTGTAGACAAAAGAGCAGACTCTGGCTCTTGCTGATTGTAAGAAGCTTTCCTTGCAAGGAGTAGGTTCAGCTATTTGACCTCCATTTTCCTTGAGGTTTCTGATGGGCTGATTTTTAGTGACCTTTTCCACTTCTCCCAGCAGCTCCCCGATGGTCTGGCTCTTCTGATACTTATTGGACAGATCACCTGAACTCACTATACCCTTAAGAAGTATAAATAGTGATTCTATCAGAATCATCCACTTAAAAAGTCCACAGATTAGTACTGGGGAGTTTGCATTTACTCGGCCAGAAAAACCAAGGTAGGAATGTAACACCACAACAGCCTTGCCTCCTGGCACACCTATGTTAGTCAGTAACAGAAACCATAGTTATTGTCAGTAACAAGCTGTGGGGTAAGGGGTGAAGCCAAGGATGCTATCAAATGTGCCAGTTGTATTATCTTTTCATTTTTCCCATTATTATCTGTGGGGTGGTTCCTTTCAAGGAATATGCAAATATGCAAATTTTTTTGAAAGGAACTTAAAGCCAGTATGCAAAATGGGCAAAAGTTGTTTGTGTTTCCAGGGATAGCCTAGAAATATGTATTAAACATTCGCTGAATTCCTTCTGTGTAAACCGTGCAGGACAGCTTCCCCGCAGATGGCAGTATTTCAGAGAGGACCACTCCTGGCCCCGGGTGGCAGGTCTGTGTCCTGGATATGGCTTCAGTGTGTCATCAGGCAAATCTCCTTTTGTTCCCAGCAAATGAGGGTGCAGGCCTCAAGGCCCTTTAACATTCTTCTCTGCCTGATATTTTAAAATCTAGGATGATTATTCAACTGCCTTTTAGCTTTCTCTTCTCCAGTTAGAATAATTTATTTAACCAACGGGCAGAGATCTTATTTTCCAGCCATTTTGTCAAGTAATTGTATCTCTGAAAATAAAATGATGGTGATATAGAAATCACCCTGTTTACTATAATAATTAGTTCTATTTTTTAGTCATTTCTGGCATGGCTCAATCAATGCATGCAGAAGAGAGAAGATTTTGATAAGAACATTCATTTACTTATTCAAAAACCATCTATTAAGAACCTAAAATACAAAATACTGTAACAGAGGGTTGAAAAAATGTTCAAGGAACCTACAGATCTTATGAGGAGATAAAACCTATATAAATAGGCCTGGCACGGTAACTCATGCCTGTAAGCCCAGCACTTTGGAAGGCCGAGGCAGGCAGATTGCTGAAGCCCAGGGGTTCCAAGACCAGCCTGGGCGACACGACGAAACTCTGCATCTACAAAAAAATACAGAAATTAGCCGGGTATGGTGGTGCTCGCCTGTGGTCGCAGCTACTCAGGAAGCTGAGGTGGGAGGACAGCTTGAGCCTGGGAAGTGGAGGTTGCAGTGAGCTGAGATCATGCCACTGCACTCCAGCCTGGGTGACAGTAAGACCCTGCCTCAAAAAAAAAAAAAAAAAAAACCAAAACACATATATATATATATAGTTTAGTAGAACAAATCTGAAAGTAAAACTTGCCATATTCCATTTGACCTGGTCTTGGAGGAGGGGTAGGATTTGGGCCTAAATTCATTTTCCTCAGTGCTTAGTTTATTGGACTTAGGTGGCTGAGTTAGTCCACTAGGTCTTATAAGACTGCTATATTTTAGATGCCAACTTAACAATTTGTTGTGAGAACAATAATAACCAGGCAGACAAATATGTAAACCTGACAAAGTCTTCTCTCCTTGAAGCCCCGCTTCCTGGGAAGCCAGATGTCCAGCAGTATCTTTGGGACTAGAGTAGGTGATGCTGAATGTTTAACTATGACAGCTTCCCCTACCCGGCAGTACCACATGTATGCTGAGGGACATGGAACTTGCACTTAAGACTTTTACATTTTGGTAAAAGAAATGAGACATATGAATATTTATGCCTAATAATATACCGATAACATCTACAAGGAAGAAAGTAGTTCTCATCACTTGCTCAGAGACTGGCACAGTTTAAAGTTTGAATAAATATGAGCTGAAAATATTAATAAATGCCATAGGAAAGACAGATTAATAATGGTGATTGTTATAATTTCCCTTCACTTAGTGTTTGCTCCGTGCCAGCCAGCCAGGCATTGGACTGCAGTTTCATCATCCTTTGGAAGTCACAGCAGGGAGACACAATTCCACTGAAAAGATTAGACATTCCATTTGACCTGGTCTTGGAGGAGGGGATAGGATTTGGGCCTAAATTCATTTTCCTCAGTGCTTAGTTTATTGGACTTAGGTGGCTGAGTTAGTCCACTAGGTCTTATAAGACTGCTATATTTTAGATGCCAACTTAGCAATTTGTTGTGAGAACAATAATAACCAGGCAGACAAATATATAAGCCTAACAAAGTCTTCTCTCCTTGAAGCCCAGCTTCCTGGGAAGCCAGATGTCCAGCAGTATCTTTGGGACTAGAGTAGGTGATGCTGAATGTTTAACTATGACAGCTTCCCCTGCCCTCCCCCACCATGACCTTATCTTTCCCCAAGACCAGACATCATCTTCACTGCTACCCAAGTCTCCCCTTTCTGGAATTCCTGGGATGACCAACCTAGCCCTTGTTGTTTGATACAATCTTTCTTTAACTATGTCAGTTAAATTTCCGTCAGTATTCCCCGCTGGGGAACCATCCTGGTGTTGTTTGTTTGCTTATTTTTATGAGTTGCATTTGGCTGCTCTGATTAGTTTCAATTGATTTCTTAGGCTAACTTTCTGAGGTTCTGTCTAGGTGGGATCTCTGATCTCTGTTTCAGAGGAGCCC
Source organism: Pan paniscus (assembly GCF_029289425.2). NCBI lineage: Eukaryota > Metazoa > Chordata > Mammalia > Primates > Hominidae > Pan > Pan paniscus. The sequence goes on along the minus strand of NC_073255.2, from coordinate 113,659,473 downwards.
TATTATGTGTTCAGAAGCTAAATAACCCAATAATTCTGTACCTACTCTGGACCAACGGGCACTGTTATGGTTCTATGGTCCCAGGGTTGGATTGGCTGTTTTGGACATGCCAATTAAGGTCACATTTCCTAACTTCATTTCAAAATACAGAAGCTTCCCAACATGGAAAATACTCACTTATTTAACCTTGAACATATCAAAAACATTGTAGCCTCTGGCACCTTATACAAAAATGCCTACCATGTAGTAGTTAATTTATAATTTGTGGGTCAATTTGTTTTTCAATATTTTTAAAAAAGAATAGGCAAACATCAAAATTCTTCAAACTAGCCGTAACCAACTAAGAGACAAGCAGAATTTCATTTCATATTTTAAACCTTGTACCAATTCATTACTTTTTAATTTCTTATAAAATTCCCCTTTCATTGGCTCAATTTTATTTGCTCAGTTTCAGTTTATGAGACAGAAAGAAGTGAAAATTTAAAAAAATCCTTGGCCATCTGTTGAAAGTGTAACTTAGGAGTGAAAGACATAATGTCTGTGTTGCATATACCTTGCACTCTGATGAGTGGTCAATTTCTTCCCATTCAGCTTTTACCAACAACAAGTTGGTGGTTTCCATTCTTCTTTCCATCTTATTAGACCTCAGAGCAGAAAACCTTAGAATTATTTCCTAAAGAGTGTTTTTGTTCTTACCTTTTCTAGTCTTTGGCTATAAGAAAGAGATGTTCAATAAATATTTGGAAGGCAGTAGTTAACAAATTTCTCATTTATAATGCTAACACTCAATGTGGCTAAGGCAGTCTCATACACTGTTGGTAGCATTTAAATTAGTAAAGTTCTTTGGGAAGTAATATGCCAATATATGGCAGGAACATAAAAAATAGAATTACTCCTGAACTAGTTTTGCTCCCAGGACCTCAGCCTATGAAAATAAAACAGTGTCAATAATAATAATAATAATAACAAAAAATGATAATGATGATTATAATGATGACGACAACCACCTCCAAATCATCAAATCCCATGGTCGGTTCTTGTTCTTTATCTTTGCTGTCTCTGATTTTGGTCACTATTGGCTCCTTCTTGGCATAGTCTTTCTTTTAGTTTTCTTGGCCCTGAAAATCTTATTTCTTTTCCTCCCTCTCTCACTGTGTTTTTGGCAGTACCCTTGCTCTTTCCATTCCAATAAAGACAGGCATTCTCCAACCAGGATTCTATCTTCTCCCCTCACCTTTCTACTCTAACCCCAGGCAATCACACAGATGTCCATATATCTTCTGCAAAATAACCCCAAAGTCCTCATTACCATTTAGCTCTTCTCTGAGTATGCATATTTGAGAGCTGTAACTACACAGCAACAATTCCTTAGATTCAAATTAAATGTGTCAATTTACTTGTTCTTTAGAAGTAAGAAGAATATTTATATTCCTTGAAAGTCTAGTATAGTATCTGATAGACAATAAATTCTCAATTGTTTACTGAATGACTTGATGAATGAATGAACAAATGAATATTCTTTACCTGGCTTTTCTGTAGATGGGTGTGACGTGTGAGGGCAAGTTGATTCCAAAAGAAACAGCTTTTACGTTTTTATTAAAAAATGAAATAATAAATCAGGGCATGTCTCCCTAACTCCCTTAATATCCATCAAAGCATTTATGGAAAACTCAGTCTTACTCAGCGTGACGTCACTACATGGCCGTAGGAGAGTTTTCAGACTCACTTCCATACTGAAGAAGGAAAGCATATCTTATCTAATAAAAATGCTGACCACTGGCCAGCCACGATGGCCCATGCTGGTAATCCCAGAGCTTTGGGAGGCCGAGGCAGGAGGATCACTTGAGACCAGGAGTTCAAGACCAGCCTGGGTAACATAGCGAGACCCTGTCTCTATGAATATTATTATTTTTAAAATGCTCAACATATTGCTGATTTGTGGTGAAAAACAAAAGCGGTCCAGCCATCTTCTCTACCAAATGAACTTAGTAACTTTAATTAGTCCCTGAAGCAACTGCACTGGAACTCAAATTTTCATGTTCTTCCTTTTCTCTCTAAGATGGAGAGAGAGCTCAAGGACAGAATACAGAGATTTCCTGAGTCCCACAGTTTCTCTGAGCTCTTGTTCCACATGTCTTCTCTGTCAAACAAATCACTAGTGATTAATCAGCCAGTGCAAACAGTTTGGAATTATGTAAGCATAGTGCCAAACAGAAAATATCTAGTCAATGCCATCGCTAAATATCTAATTTTTAAAATGCCGTTTCCAAAAGTAATACATGAAATAATAAGGACATTTTAAAATCCATCATATCACTCATCTGTCACATTCATTAAAGTGATGTTAATTAAGAAAGGATGGTATTCAAATAATGAGTTAATGTTTTACTTCCTGGCCTCAATTTTTTCCTTACTTAGGACTGGCAATGATGATAAAGATTTTCTGATGTCAGAAATAAAAGTGGAACAGTGAAATACATACTTATATCAGGCTCTTTTTAAAAAGCATTTTTCTTAATTTATGGTGGGAGAATTTTCCATCTGTTGGCTAACACCTGAGCCCTAATATGGAGCTCCAGAGCGAGCCACACTAAGCCACATGGGAAGTCCATCTGAGCTGGATTCAATAAGAAATGTAGGACTTCCCATCATAGAACAAGAGCATGTTTTCCCAAAATCTTACACAGAAGTCCTGCTGTCAAGCAAGCAGTTTCTCTAGAAGAAAGCTCAGCTACCCCTTCCTAAAATAGATGCTTACTGTGTTACTATAACCATATGGGTACATAGAGCACACTTTGCCTGAAGACAATGATATTAAAAATTTTGAACTTATTGTGCTGCATAAAGAGAAAACCCTATAGTGTAAATCTTATTTTAATTTACAAAGAGACTGACTTTTAACCAACCTTGAATTAGCGACTTCAGTCTCCCCAAAGTCGAATTGGCTGGTAGCATCCTGTCAATCTCTCTTTATATAGTGATACTTTAAAATTTTTTTGTATAAGCAAAATTTTAATAGTCTTATTAAATTTCCCCCATAATCTTGTATTATTTATTACACTTTTCACCTTTACTAATACTTCCTTTATGCCTTCCCTTTAGCCTCTGATTTATCAGAGCATCTTAGAAGATGATGATGCTTTCACCCAAATGGGTCAAGTCCTTTGAGGCCTACGTAGTTCCAAAGAATCCTGCAGAATCTGACTGTGGATAAAGGTGAAGGTCCTAAGGATTTCCTTTGAGTATTATGTCCATGTGGCCCCAGAACACATTTTTCTTTCCTGAAGTCACTAAAAAAAAAGTAGTAACTACATGCAGACAGGACAAGTTGCCCACAATGAATTATTGTAGCCCAAAAGCAAGTATCTAAATTTAACCAAAGCTTTCTGTCAATAAGAAACTGAATAGTAACTATATGGAGGCCCAGTATCCAAGCTGAAGAGAGAACATTGAAGAAATCTGTCCCTTTGTCCCTGAATTCTAATCTGAAATTCACATGAAGCTGAAAGCCTAAGAGACTTTTAATCCATTCCCTTTGTACCATCATTCTCCTGTGATGTGCTTCAGAAGACATTTCTCCACCTGCTGCATTTGTGGTACCCTTGGGAGGGGCCTCACCTCCCTAGAGAACAATCTACGAATATTAGGGTTTTGGGTTAAGAAATGCTGCTAATTGTGAGCACAGGCATCAGTTTTAAATACTACAGGATTTTATTGGGGCCAATTGGGGAAATTTGAAGATAGTGTAGATACTAGATAAGGTGAAAATACATTGAAATATAAAAATACACTTGATTGAAAAAGCAGGTTCAACAGTTTTCACAGTAAGATGTCATTTATCATTATATATGATGACATACATATAATATAAAAGAATAAGCACTAAGGTGCTAAGAGTGCTGATCTCTGGTGGTGGAAACATGATGTTTTTATTTTGTTATTTTTGCTCATTTATATTTTCTAGTTGTATAAAATGCACAGGTGTTGTTTCTATAATAGTAAGAGATTTTTAGGCTGGGCACAATGGGTCCTGCCTGTAATCTCAGCACTTTGGGAGGGAGAGGCAGGAGGATCCCACCACTTTGGGACGAAGAGGGAGGAGAATCATTTGAGGCCAGAAGTTCAAGACCAGCCTGGGGAATATAGCAACACTTTGTCTCTACAAAAAAAAAAAAAAAAAAAAAAAAAAAATTAAATCAGCTGGGTGTGGTGGTATGCAACTGTACTCCTAGGTATGCAGGAAGCTGAAGTAGGAGAATAGCTTGATCCCAAGAATTCAAGGCTTCAGTGAGCTAAGATTGTGCCACCACTGCTGCCTGGGTGACAGACAGACTTTGTCTTTAAAAAAAAAAAAAGATTTTAAAAATAAAATGTTGGAGGAGGGCTTAAATGTCTTGATTGATTGGAAAGTAGAACTTAATGATGGTGTTAAGACCAAAGATGGTCAAAAAAAAAAAAAAAGACAAAAATTAATTCTATTACTACCCTCCATGACACTTCTCACCAAAGACAAACATCAGATATCTCCCCTTCGGACTATTTTGTTAAGGATGTTATGCAATGGGTGTTATTATTGTGACAGGAGATTGCACAGTATGTTATCATGTTGAGAGATGTTTTAACTTTGAAAACATTTTCAACATTTCCTTCCATTTGGGACAGGTTGTAGCCTACACTGTGGTGTCCAGCTGAACTTTATGAAGTCAATACACTTTCCTATATTTTTGCAGGCCAGTACACCTTCTAGTTCAGCTCTGTCATTGCGAACCCTAAGGAATTACAACTAAACATGAGAAAAGTCCTAGTGCAAAGTCCCTTGTGAGCCATCCATGTGAATGAGAAGAATAAATGTTGGCTGAATGATTTTCACTTAGATCGATTCACTTCTGGTTGCTATCTGAAGGTTAGTGAGTAAGGAGTGGGCAACCTAGAATGTGGTCTGTAGGGGCATGGATTACAATCTGTCCTTTGCCTTGTCATGTTTAATAATTTTATGTAATTACGTGGATAAAGATACAGGCAATGCTTACTAAAATTGAAAATGACACCAACATGTTCTGTGAGAGGATCTAAAAAGATTTTTTTCCCATTGGAAAAATGGCTAAATTAAAATATGAAAAAGTTATAATAATTGCTAAAACTCACATATAGTTAGTATGCACCAGACTCCTTTCTGAGTACTTTATACAGCATTACTTTGTATAATCCTCACAATAACCTTATGGGGTAGGTTGTCTATCACTCATATCAACTACTGTTAGAGATTATGTAGCATAGAGATATACGTTGTGGAAACTTGAATCAACCTGCCTAGGTAAAAACCTAGCACTGTAGCAAAACAACACTCTGTATGAACTTGAGAAAATTACTTATTCTCTCTGTGCATCTCAGTGTCCTCATTGGTAAAAAGCAGAATTATATAGTTCATTCTACAAAGTTTCTTTTTTTTTTTTTTTTAATCTTGGATGTTATGTTGCCCAGGCTGGTCTTGAACTCCTAGCCTCAAACAATCCTCCTGCCTCAGCCTCCCAAGTAGCTGGTATTACAGTTCTGAGCTACCACACCTCACTCAGCAAACATTTATCAAATACCTACCACATGAGTATCACTTAGTCCCTACTTTCAAGGAATTCACCACTTTCTGAGGATGAGAGACATGTTCAACTAAACAAAAGCCATTCTTCAGGGCTATAAAGTGCTAATGCTTCACTCTTATGTATAAAAAGCGTAAGCTGTTTCAGATAAATATTCTTTACCATATTGAGAAAATATTTTCTATTCCTAGTTTGCTACATTTTAAAATATAGGAATAAGTGTTTAAATTTCTTAAGTATAATTTAAGTACATATTGCAATGATTATTTTTCCTTCTTTGACCTTTTTGTATGCTAAATTATATGGTAAGACATTTTCCTATACTAAAATAACCTTGCATTTTTGAAACAATACTAATTAACCATAGCATAGTATCCTCTTAATATGTTGGATTCCAGTTGCATACAGTATATCAAAGATTTTTTTCATTTATGTTTATAAGTAAAACTAACCCTTCAAACTAACCCTTTCAACAAGCTCTTAAAATCCAAGAGCGTGTTGCTTGCCAGTATAATTAACTGAGCAATGATTAATTGATTCTACCAAAACCGATCAGGAGAAAGAAGATAAAACCAAAAATATAAGTTGTAAATGAGAAATGGTATATAACGATGGAAGCATAAATTGCAAAACAAATGGTGACACTTTAAGTGAAATTTAAAAAACTAAATCATTAGTATAACTGAAAACTTACATATTTCTACTCTCTACCCATTTTTTAAAATTTTCTCAACTGCTCTTAAAAATCAGTAAGAGGTGGCTGAGTGCAGTGGCTCACGCCTATAATCCCAGCACTTTGGGAGGCCAAGGCAAAAGGATTGCTTAAGGCCAGGAGTTCCAGACCAGCCTGGACAACATAGTGAGACTCCATCTTTACAAAAAGTACAAATAAAAATTAGCTGTGCATGGTGGTGCATGGCTGTAGTCCCAGCTACTCAGGAGGCCGAGGCAGGAGGATTGCTTGAGCCCAGGAGTTTGAGGTTGCAGTGAGCTATAATTGCACCACTGTACTCCAGCCTGGGCAATGGAGCAAGACGGTCTCTTTAAAATTAAAAAAAAAAAAAAATCAATAAGAGGGATTTTTGTTAAAGCACTATTTTTACTTCTTCTCTATAATAAAGTACATTGAGTATGCCAATTTGCAGATTAACTAGTTACAAAGATTATAAGGAATGTTTGCTAATTTTGGCTTTCTAAAGAAAATTTTAGCTTTGGTTTGAAATTTTGGCAAATGAATGAGATAATTTATATGTGCCTTTAGCTACGGCCAGATGTATTAATTTAATTCTTGTTATCTTCTGAAAGATTTACCATTTTTTGAAGAGTTCAAATTCCACATAAATAGGCAAATTTATGAGCATAGAGTTATATTCTTAAGAATAACTGAACTCTTTTCCCAGTCTCCTGTTTTATGAAGTGTTAAAGTTAACATAAATTGTTTTCAAAGATGTGTCTTCTACATAAAAAGACATTCAAAGTGGAATTTTAAAAAACTGAAATATAACATTCTCCTGCAATTTAACCTCATATTTATTTTATTAAAGAAAAAAACATAAATTTGTGTGGAATTTTCCTAAGTTCAAAACAAGGGCAGAATTTACTAAGGCATTCTTAATGTGTTCTCCTCAAGCAAACTTTGTGCTCAGTTTTTCTGAAAACTAGCATTTTTCAATGCAAATTTTCTTGCATTTCTATGAAACCTGCACTTTGCAGGAGGTTTACTAATTGACTTCTAGTTACTCAGTCTTGCAAGAACTTTCCTATAAAGAATTGAAGTTACTATTGTGTTGGGTAGGAGTAAGCTGCACCTCTTCCAAAGTGATTCATAAAGTTAAAAAAAATCACTTAAGAAGGAGAAAGAAATAAAGAGTAATATTCTCTGAGAAGAAATAATTGCTGTTGTCCCCAGAGTACTAACAGCATAGGTCAGCTTTCTTAAGAAAGTTTTCCAAAGGGCTCCTCAACTGTGAAGTCAGTAATAGAATTGAATGCTGCCAACTGCACCCTTGAAGCTAAGCAGTAATGACACGCACCATCATGGTACAGAAATGGTCAAATACATTAACTTAATGATAGGCCAATGGACCCCCCCAAGAAATGTGATTATATTGTGCCAGCTCTTGAATAAATGTTAGATCTTACACAACTGTGTTGCTATTACTTCCTCCCGCCAAAGACCTTTTGAAGTGTTCAAAGCAAAAGATGAGAGAAGACATGTGCTGCCCCAAATTACAAAAGCGATTTGCTAAAATAAACCAGCTTTATGCCCTCAAAAACCTCTACTTTTTTTTTTAATTGAAAGCAGTGTCCACTGGTTTCCAAAGGGCCTACGAAAACAAAATATTCAAGTCTGAAGGACACCAACAGGCAGAAATAGACAACATAATTCCAGTCTTACATGTTGGTTTCAAAAGCAAAAAACCCTACAGCTCAGATCAATGCTAGATTATCTTCATGTCCAGATCTTCAGCTACCAAATTAACTATGCCTGTGTGGAAATAGTACACTTTCAGAAGAAAATGCTTATGCTAATGCCTTAGGTGAAAAGAGAAAAATGCAAAATTTTATATCTTTGCCCCAGTAATACATACGGAGGCAAGAAATGCACACAGACAAGGACTGGAAAGGTACATAGACAAGCCAAAAGGCTGACTTCTTAGAACAGCAGTGCTGTAGATGATTGTTTCTTCTTTTATTTAAAACTTGATTAAAGCATTTTATGATTTTTTTAAATTAAGAGTCAAAGCTAGAGTTCATAAATTGCCACAGGCCAAATCTGGCCCATAACTACTTGGAACAAAAGTCATTAACATTTAACATTCAGGAGATTATCACCTGAATATCTGAATTTGTAGCTTCTCAAGAAAAACTGGAAAATGCGGAAAAATTGGGTCCATCATCCCATGTGAGCTCAACCAGCTTGAGCTATGAGGGGGCCATCTGGCCTTTAAGAATTGGGTGCAGTTGCCATACTCACATAAATTCCTGCCTGTGGACCCCGGCATGTGGGAACACTGGTGAAGACAGCTGGATTCGGAGATTTACCATGACTCCATCTACCTTTATGAAACTTCTCCTTTCTTCTTTTTACATCTTTACCTTTTGGATACCTCTTCAGTGATTAAATTACAGAATGTCTATATCTACTTTCAGAAGTTACATAATCTGTGAGTCTACATAGTGTAATACAAATTTGGCAATGAACTCACTAAACAGAAGCAGCCAATCCTGATACTACTACTACCAATAATAATACAATAAAAATACTTAGGTGACTGAGTTTTCAAATTAGTCAACTTTACTAAGCAAATAACTCACTTCAAAAATTAAATTTAGAATTAGAACATCTCTATATTCTATTCACAAAGACTTTCATGGAAACCAAAACCAAAGTAGGATAATAAGAAGCTGGATATATATTCAATTATCTACTAAATAATGAAAAGGCTTCTCCCTGCCTTTTTTAAGCCTAAGCTAATGGATATGTGTGTGTTTGTTAAGCAAGACACATGGTGCTAAATTAGCCCACTCAAAGAAGGATGATATATGTTGATCATTTCTAGTGTTCAAGATCATTGCTATTCCACTAAAAATAGCAAGCCACCATAAATTTAAACATAAAATGTCCAAGCACACATGCAGATACATGCACATTTCACAGTATTCTAACGGTGGTGTTGTTGCTGGTTTTTTTTTTTTAATTGACACCCATCATGGCCTTTTAAAGCGACAATTCTTACCTTGTTAATGGCCCCAGATCGCCTGAGTCTTGGCTTCCAGCTTCACTGGGAGTGCTCACTGATTTCGAGGAGGGAGACATAGGGGTTGGGACTAAATAATGAAAATAACAGGTATCCCATGTTAAAAAATGCAGCGGCTGCACTGGTGAAGAGCAGTGTCAGACAAATCAAAACAAATGGGCCCAAATTAAAGTGGTTGTATGGCCAGGAGACATTGAGATGGGATAAAGAAAAAAAAAAAAAAGGAAAGAAAAGGAAAAAAGTCCAGTGAATTTTTTGTATTTTGGAAATTAAAATTTGAAATGATTTAGACAGAATTAACCTAGGGATTCTGAGGCCATGTCCACCCTAACAAAGTAAAATGAAGAATCAAAATAGCTATCCAGATAATTCAAGTCAAATATCTCTCTAACATGAACCATCCAGATAATTTTGATTCTTCACATTATTTTGTTAGTATAGATGTGACCTATTAAAAATAAAACAGGGTGTCTATAAAACTTTAAAAGGTTACTAAATAAGTGATTCTGAATAATTTTAAATGGTCAAGGACAGTCAGAAAAATCTGTTGTATGTCTGCATTGAGAGAGAAATGTACTCTGTGGAATATAAGCTGTTTGCCATGAGAGCCTAAGTGACAGATAGAGAAAGGGTAAATGTTGAACCTGGTAATTAAAAAGTCTCTTTCAAAACAAAGAAAAATGCCAGGCTGCTTTATTTTTACATTTAATTAATAGTTGCATCCCATTGTACTGTTTACTGTCTTTGGGACTTGTTTTGCCTTGCCTCCAGCAGCTCTAGAAGACACTGCCATGTGCACAGAAGTAAGCTGCCACTCTGAAGACAGGAGACAAGTTCAAAGATCAAGGTCAGCACAAGCTGAAAATCTGAGAGCAGGCATAATAAAAGAAAAAAGCTAAAGCCAATGCAATTTTTTCCCCTTCCTTCAGATACAAGCCAAATGTCCTTCAGATAGAAGCTGCACCAAATAGCCAAGATGGCTCCAGGCCAGGCAATTCAACGGGTTCTCAATATCACATATGCCAGAGAAGCCATATGGATAGAAAGAAACTTCAGTACATAAATGTAGATTCCCATTTGGTTTCAATCATGTGCAATTTCCTTTTATTTACTTAATAGGGTAAAGGGCTTAACTGTTTTACCCAAATCCTATAACACAATGGCAGATCTGTCGAGAAGCTAGGAATTTTCATGTGGTCCCACAATTAATTCACTGATTACTTACCCTCTGAGCTTACTCAGAGGGTAAGTCGGAGAGATGGCTGAAAAATGAAAACGGGGCCCTTGCCAGAGTCCCTTGGCAGTAATGCAAGGATACTGGTTGGTCATGGTTTAGAGATGTTAATCTGTTTTGTTCTTAAAGTTTAATTACTGGCTTTATGTAGGGTAGGGGAGACTAGGACATACTATTATTGTGTTTAACCAGTGTTCACATTGCAACATAATTTCAAAGGCTATTTTGAGGCACAAATATAATTGATTGCAATGTGTCTAACTCATATCAGATGTCAACTAAGTAGAAAAAAATGTGTATCAGCTCCTAAGTAGAAACGAAGGTCCATCAGTCAAATATAACGTCCCCTAGGTTACATCTTCCACAACATGAAGAAATTAAACAAAAGAATCTAATCTTATTGGGTCTTATTATAGCATTGTTGAACATACTATTTTACCTATTACAAATTGAGATTGAGTATAAAATGCTTTTTAATAGTGTTTTAGTTTTGTGTGTATTAAATTACATCGAGCAATACTTAATAATTTGTAAGCTTATTATATATTGTTCTTTTTCTTATTCACATTGATATAAACATTTGCCATTTTGTTCTACACGGGATAATTTATATTCTTAGTTTAACTAACTATGGAAATAAATGATAATTTATTTTAATATAAAAGCAAATTATGGAATTAACTTCAGAAGAAAGTATTCTAAACAAAAGATCTGAATACTGTATTTATTTTTATGTATTCTTCCAAAAGGGTTTTTAACTATATTGGATATAATGTAGTTTTATAGACACCCTAGGATTAATCTTAAATGTATGGAAAACAAAAGGATAAAAGAAAAATAAAACTATTACATGAGAGATATATAGGTAAGTGACAGAATAAACAAAATATGCACAAGTTACCTTCAACACAAAGAAAACCAATAATTCAATATCCAAGCTTTAGTGATAAAATGAGGTCACAGACAATCAACTAGGAATGAACGAATTAGAGGAGGAGTATTGCAGTGAAAATGCCAATTAGTAATCAAATCAAAATACAATAAAGTCAAATTAATTTAAACTTGTTAATCGGCTGCTAATCTGCCACCATTTTGTTTTCCTTCAAATTCTCACTGTGCCTTCTATTTTCATCATAGACTAACTCTATGCCTGTGGTAGTTATGAAATTCATAACCAGATCCACAGTATTTAGATTGGCAAAGAGACACTGGAATTCAGCAATGAAAATGAGGAACAATTTAATAAGACATTCCAAGATTTCTTATATTTACCAAGTGGCAACTCATTTAACAAGTATAAAATAATCTACTAGTAACACGGTGGAGAAGGTTGACCATCTAATCAGTCAGTAAGCCCCAAACTACTGACAATTCTACAGCCTTTCCTCCCATCTCCTTCCAGCCCCCTCAATTCCAAAAACACATGCAACCTGAACCATAAGCCACAGAATGTCTTTAAAAATAAAAATTAAAAAAAACTAAAGACTTAAAAGAATAGTAAACACTGGACATGGTATATCCCACGCAAGTTGATTTTGAGGAATAGTAACAGGAAGCACTTTTAAGTACCTAGAGGCGGCTCCGGTGAGATACCAATGCTTTGCAGCAAAGCCTCTGTCTCTCGTCGTTTGCGATCCAGATCAGAGTCGTCCTGAACGGGTTCTTTCTTCTGCTGCATATCAGCCTAGAAGTAGACGTCAGTAAGAAAAGTTAATAACATAACTAAATGTATGCTTTTCCTGGCTGAAACTAAAAATGATAAATGCATGGCAGTGAAGACAAGGCGAAAGCCCTAAATAGATATAATCACATGTATAAAGGATGAATAAACACCATAATTGCCCCATTTAATAATTACTGGCCCAGTACCTTCTCTTTTGGTTGAAGGCTTTTTCCTGCTTCTATCACGTGGGATGAAAGTTTCTCTCACAGGTTTTGGAAGAGAAAACATCAAGGCAAAGTATTTCTGGCTGGGGATATAATATAAAAAAAAATTCTGTCTCTTTTTTTAGACTTCCTTGTCCCTTCTGGGATATCAGTTATTGATGACTGTGTGTTTGTAATATTCAGGCCCCATGTTTGGGATTGTGCAAACCAGGTATTGTTGGGATCTTGCTGAAAAGTGAAACTATTTATGAAAATTTTTAACTATAAAACACACTATTTGTATTGCTAAGACAAGTTTGCCATGGTTTAAAATAAACTGGGCTAAAATCTGTATTAAGGCACGTGATCAATATTGATATATCTTGGTACTTTATTCTAATTTTCACAGGATTCCATTATATATACTAACTGGAAGAAGAAAATTATCATGTAGAAAATATAGTAAAACAAATCATTTACAAGAAATTCCTTTCACAAATTCTGTCTAAAAACACATTATGTTTTTCATACTGGCCTCTTAATGTCAGATCCTATGCCCAGTTGGTGTTTTTACAGATCAGTGACAAATTAAAATGCAGGTAAACAAGATCTGTGGTGGGATTCTAGGGGAAATTTAAAAATTCCAAGTCTCTTCTCTCTTTCATAATACAGTTATTACTTAAGATAAGTTATTTGCCCCACATCTGAAACATGATAACATCACGTTGATGTGTAACTACCTCACAACAAAGCTTTGCAAGCTTACAGAAGTGAGGCTGTCTTAAAGCCTGTCAAAAAACATTTCATTATGAGACATACCTTCTTCCCCAAGGAAAGCTGGGTATGCTAACAAGTACATTACTTTCTTTGGGCATGTAGAATACATTTCAAAGCAAGTGAAGCATTAGCTACACTGTAGTATCTATAAGCAGAAAGAGTTTATGCAACTTTTGACTTACTCCCAGAGGGTAACCTACACACTGATTACAAACTAAGTGCATCTTTGCATATGTCTCTGTGCTCAACAATTCTGTTATTATTAACTTTGAGCTAAATCACTCATATTTTTGAAGTCTATCTGTCATTAGAGGGAAAACTACCATTTGAAGGCCAATAAGGGCTTATAAGAGTCTTAGAGTCAGACACTCTGCATAACCCAAAATTATGAAATGGCAGTTTAATCTCTTATCAGTGAAGATATCAAAGTTCATGTTCTTTTCCAATTTTAACATTTAAACTACTGAAACAAGTCCCAAAGTTTATGTATACAACAGAGGCAAAGATAGAACTAAGATGAGAAAAAAGATGTTGCAGAGTGAGGATCTGTATCTACTACAGAATCCTGCTATGTTTTAATGATTCAACAAGGAGTGATTTTGCAGTATTAGTAATTAAAAATCTTCAAGGTGCCTTTCTCAGCAAGTTATATTTCTGTTGGTGGAGAGTAATCATAGCTGAAACCCAGAGAGGATAATTGAAGAAAGAAAAATTTGTCAGCTGAGAATTGTCAATCACTTTCCTAAAGACATTTCCACATTTATTAGAGAAACATGTGAGGACAGGCCAGGAAACCCCTGGCCATTCTACCTTGCAGCAATTCGGCAGGAAGCCAAGGACAGAATGAAACTTCAGGGTGGCCCCCACTGAGCTCACCTCATTGCATTAAAGCCAATTTTTCATTAAATTGGGCCAGTGTCTTAAATGGTGGCCACTATATTTATTTTAAAATCAGATTTCATCCATAATATCACAGCCAAGAAAGCAGTTGACATCCAAAAGAGCAAAGGGTGGTAATTTTACACAATATGGACACAGTTTTCTGAATTCTGTGGAGATAATCAACTTGGGTGGTCCTAATTCACACTAGTTTTTATATTCATGGCAAAAAAAGGGCACTTAGTTTAGTATTAAAGAGCATTTCTTTTCTTTTTAATGTTAAATTTATTTGTTTTATTTAAAATATAAGCCTAAAGAAAGTTTATAAAAATCAAGACTATTTAAAGCTATTTCTGATTCTCTATAAACAACACAAAACTAGAAAATCTTAAACTCAGGAGTCAGTGACAGTGGCCAGTCGATATCCCATGGATTCAGGATCAGAAGTTTCCAAAGAAATTTGCAAAATAGAACACCAGATGCTTGGAAAGGATGTCTGGGACGTGCCTCTCAAACCTGCCCTGACTAGTTCATATGTTCATTTATTCACTCATTCATTCATTCTATAACTCCTTTTTGAATGCCTACCATATGTCCAATATATTTGACATTGACTCAATGATTAAAAAACAAACAACAACAACAACAACAAAAGCATATAGCCCTGACCTTGAAAGCTTGCAATCTCTTAAGAGAAAAAGACAAGTGAAGGGGAAAATATAACATCTTGTACTAAACGGTTTGATAATGTCAAGATAGGATGCAGAACTAACCTAGTTATGGGTAAAGGTATCAGAGGCAGCTTTCTGGGAACGTGACATTTGAGATGAGAACGGAAAGACATGCAGATAACAGCCAGGTGAAGGACAGCCAGGTAAAGTTAACAGCCAGGCAAAGGATGATAGGAAGAAGTAGGAGATCAGTGAAAGCAGAGGAAAGAGAACATCTTAAGCTCTCTGTCAAGAAAGAATGTAGTCCATCAGGGTATATGTAAGCAGCTGCATCTGATTGGAATGTGGATTTTAGGGAGAAAAAAAATGGAGGCAAAAAGAGAGTCCTGCTATGCCTGTCCAGACCTGATGATCACTGCAAATTGGGGTAGGGGGTGGTGAAAGGATGACTTCAGGTTTCTGATCTGGAAAACTGGCTGTATGAGCCTTAGAGGTGGCCCCCTTTTAACTCCAGACTCCTTCACGTGATTGGAGTTAAAGGGGGCCTGGCTCTAAGGCTTAGACCTCTGAAGCCCAGCTTCCCCATGTGAGAAAGGATCAGAATAGATGACTTCCAGATTCCTTTCAGCCACAAAATGCTCTAATCCCATGAAACTGGGGGCCTTGAATTTTAAGACCCTTCCAACAATGGGGCATTTTTATAAAATGGCCTCACCAGCAGAGATCCTAAAAATGTATGTGACCATTCTATGAAGCCCCATTCATCTACTCTGATAGCTGATCTCAGAAGCAGAATGACAGCTGTCTTTTACTGCTCTGGGATCTTCTATTATCCTCTTGAATCTGTGAGGAAGACATCATTCCTTTCTCCATTTTACAGAAGAGGAAACAGGTTCAGAGAGGACCCATACCCACTCAGGGCCATTCTGTGAAGGGCAGATCCAGGCCATGTTCAACTCAAAAGCCCCTGTGCATAATCACTGTATTTACTGTCTTCTGTCTTACAGCCTTGGCTGCTCAGAACAAACCAAGTCAGCACAGTTGCAGAGAGTGCATGGACAGAATCAAGGAAAGACCTCTTTGAGGGGAGATGGGTGTGAAGGGAGAAGATTTCAAGCCAGGAGAGACACTACAGATGATGTGGTCCAATGGATCCCAAAATCTGACCCTGCTTCAGATCACTGAAATCAGAAACTTTGAGGATAGAAGACTCGGACTCTGTATTGCCATCTGACTCTGTAGAGCACAGTTCAGTTATCACAAGCTTCAATCACCAAGTCAGTTTAGAAATGAGGAAACTAGAACTTCATATGATGTCAATTCCAGAACGAGGCAGCAACCAGGAATGTCTAGAGTCCAGGTGTTCCACACCCTCCACTACCTGCAGCCTCCAACCTCCCAGGGCTCTTCTTGCTGTGAAACCAGCTAAATCCTCACCAGGCAAAAGTACTTGGTTGTAGAATCAAAAGGGGAGACTGCTTCCATCAGTCTAGTTTGCCTGTAATTTCCCCAAAATGTGTAAAATGAAAAAGATGAAGCAGACAGAATAATTTGGAACCGAATTTCCCATATCACATCACATTTAGTGGTAATTTTATGACATTCAAGTTGGATATTAGAATGTCAGTTTAAAAGGAAACTGGTTATTAGTAAAGGATAGCAGGTGCTTTAAAACTACAGTAAGTGTTGACATTTGAGGGAAAGGAAATATAATAACTTAATGCTTTTTTTGACTTTGCATGGAAATGAATAGCCATTCCTTGTCAATTCTCACCTCTACTTCACTCAAAGACTGCGTATGTAACAGCAAAGATCTCAAAGGGAAAAAACATTATGTGTGATGTCAAGGACAAATAAATGATCACATCAATCAACACGTAATGGTATGGAGAGATGAGAGATGCCAGAAGGCTAAAATGCAACTGCAATCATCTTTTATTTTGTTGGAAAATAATAATTGTTGTAAATCTATTACCTTGGTCTCTCAGCCTTGTAGTATGAAACAACACTTATTTAGATTGTAAGGCATCAAAATAAGTTTTCTTTTTCCTTACAGAAGAACTGCATAGGGAAGCAGCTCTGGTTTCTATACACAAAAGCATATCATACCACATGAAGCTTTCTTCTTAGAAAGCTATCCAAAAATATCTTTGGTATCCGGTTTTTGTATAAGATGTGGGCTATTCCTACACTGCCACAACAAATTAGAGAATTAAAAATAAATTATTTGTTTGATTCACATAGTGGAAGAAAACATGATATGACAACAAGGCATTGGATTGGGATTATAGAATCCAAGATTCTAGGTCTAGAAAGCAGAAAAGCTACATTTCACCTCTGGGTCTCTGCTGCTTTGTTGGCATAAAGAAAGGCCTCAATGGAAAGTCTCTGAAATTTCAGCCAGATCTAACATGTAATAATTCTTTGTACTGTACTATCCTATCTACCTTCTCTCTAAGAGAAGAACAGCCTCCCCCTTACCAAACCTAAGATGCTTATTTACCATAAAAAATATATATACCATTCTGGAAACAATAGAAATCCATTGGCATAGTTTTCTAATTTTCTCCTAAAATGTTCCTGCTGGTAGATTTTTCAAAAAACCCTTTTCTTAAAACTAACACTTACAGTTAGAATATACTAACTATATTCTAGATACTGCTAAGTGCAACCCCACAAAATAAATGCATTATTGTTCTCATATTAAAAATAGGAAACTGAGGCACAGAAAGGTTAAGAAGTTTCTAACAATAACAAGATCAGAGACCACCCTTAGAGTTCTCTTCAAGTCTGTGATAAGCCTGGAGTCTGCAGGCCTCTGGAGCCTCTGGACCAAATGTTATCCCCCATTTAGGTGATGGCTGACCAGCACATAGCAGAGGGCAACAACTTTACCATGCAGAATAGGGAGATAATCATTTTATTCAGATATCATAAAAGGATTCTTTTAGGGAGTCCTATTTATCCATTTGACCAGCCCCTCAGAATCAAGTGATTTTCCTTTTTCCCCCACAACACCCCAACACCCAGGATTTACCTCTTTCTTTTTCCTCTCCTCTTCCTTCCGTTTCTTCTCTTCTCTTATCTGTGCTAAGCGCTGCTTTTTGCGCTCTAGCTCAGCTTTTAAGTCACTTTTGTCAGACATGTTGGTTTCCTTGGAGAAAGAGAAAAAAAAGAAGTGAACATATATATAAATAACTTTTCTGTATATCATTGCAAAAATCATTTGAAAGAAAATGCAACTTAACAATGTGACTTTTGGATGATCAACAAGAGGTTGTATTATTTAGCCTATGTGAAAGAATCAAAGAAACAAATTAAGTTAGATCTGGTCTAAGGATATAAAATATTTCCCTTTTAGGTATATATACATAAATATCTGAACAAATATAAGGTTATTATCTGGCCTAAGCAAGAATCGCAACTTCCAGATAAGCAACACATTTTCTATACAAGTTTCTTAACAAATAAACAAAAATAAATAAGAGAATCAAAAAAGAACCATCATCATGACTTCCAATTTAGATGATAATGGAGCAATTCATCCCCACACTGAGAAAAGATAACAGCCTGTCATAAACCCTTAGAGATATGCCCTGCTCAAATTTCTATGGACTCAATAAACATTCCTCCACTGAGCTCGGATGCATGGAGATTTCATTTTGCCTAACATTATCTGCATCAGGGAAGACAGCCGCTGAAGACCGAACATGTTAATCTTCTTTCTCTGTAAAACTCCTGAAGTGTCACAGTTAATTTCATCTCCAACACAACCCTATTTCTATAAAGCTTTCATTTGCATTCTGAATGTAATATTGCTTATTCTGGCACTTTCACTTTCCAAAGCAAAGGGTGTTTGTGAGCACATGAAACGGGAGATAACACCATGGCAAGTTCTTGGGAAAATTTATCCAAACAAGATTTAATTTTAATGTTAATCATGATGACGATGCTGGCAGTGATGGTGCCAGTAACATTTTTAAATAAAATCAGTTTGAAGAAGACTCTTAGTAATTACCAATGATTATATATTTGAGTCTTTTGTGCTCCCAAATGAAAACTAACAAAATGGAAACCTTGAGAAATGAAGAGCTGCCCTCGCCCAAATTTCTAAAATAATCGGGAAAAATTGACTAACCATAAATGTCATGAGTATTCATTCACATACTATTTGTATGCAACTAGCATAAATATATAATGTATCTTGAAGTAGATGACAGAGCAATGGAAGGAAAAAAAATACCAAAGAATACAGAACAATGAAAAATTCTCAACTTTTTTGTCGTTGTCCCCAGAAGGTAATCATGAATCTACAGTCACTCTAGGACACACTTTCAGACAAATACACAAGTTGGGAAATACACTGTTTTTCTACTATACACATTTCTGCTCACAGTGTGACAGCGGAGATTTGTGAAATAATCAGAATGATTGCAATAACCAATCTGTGCCATTCATGATCACACTGTTTCTTCATTTTTCAACAAATATTTGCTGTATTTAATCTGTGCTAGGCACTTTATAATGAATAGGGATACAAAGATAAGCAAAACCAGATTCTCTCCTTCAAAGAGCGTATAGCTCAAATTCGTGGACATGCAGTGTGGATGGAGATGTTCTCTGAGATCTTGGCTTATTGATCACTCAGTGCCAGGCCTTTGACATTCATTATCACATGTAATCATATCAATCCAAGTACACCATTATTATTATTAATTCCTTTTCATAATTAAGACAAAGGAGGTTCAGCAAGAACTGAGACTGCCTACCCAATAGATGGCAGAACCTAAATTCAAGCTTGCCCGTGCTCTGACCTACTACAACTTTGTGATACCCAGTGTACAAGTTCAGAGGAATGCAGAGCAAAATGCTAACCAAGGTTTGGTGGAGTATGCCAGGGGAAGCATTGAGGAATAGGTAAAATTGGGACTGGGTATTGAATGAGGTCAGAAACTAGCAACAGAAGGGCATATTTGGATGTGCGAAGACCTGTCAAAGAGGGAACTGACAGATTGAGTGCAAGAGATGTGGATAAATTCAACTCAAGAAATAGAAAGTTGAGGCCAGGTGTGGTGGTTCATACCTGTAACCCCAGTGCTTTGGGAGGCTGAGGCGGGAGGACAGCTTGATGCCAAGAATTCACGGTTACAATGAGTTATAATCATGCACTGCACTCTAGCCTGGGTGGCAGAGTGAGACTGTTTTAAAAAAGAAAAAAGAAAAAAAAGTTTAATTGACAAGAATGGATAAGTTGAGGCAACCTGGAAAGCCTGGACAAAACAGAAAATTGAGTTCTATTTGGTGTAATGGGTGATGGGAAATCACAGCAGATTTTTGAAAAGAAAAGTGACAAAATAAAAATGGAATTTGCTTAAGCCTATTCTTGTCCCTGCCTGTATAACAGACTGGAGCAAAAACTAGAAATAAGGCAAGCTGCTGGGAAACTAATGCCAACTTCTCTCTGATTCAACTGTACCTGTACGGGAATGGTAGGCGAATGTGGAGACAGAAGGAGAGAATGTGCACTAGCGAGAGCACAGCCAAGAGGGACCAAGGAACTCTTAGTAGCCTTTAAATATGGAAGCAAAAAAGGAAGGTCCAGTAACAATTTGACTTTGAGAGAGCAAAGGGGATGGCAGTGAAATTAGGAAGAAAAGGCAAAGAGGAAAATGGTGAAAAAACCTTGCAGCATGTATGTCATAATTTGGGTATCAGTGGGACTTCTGGGCAGAATGCACAAATACAACACTACAGATGGGGGGAGTAGTGGGATGGGGGACTGAAGTTGAGGAATAGAGTTTGGAGTCATCCCCCTACAAAGGGCTGTTGAAACAGGAGATGCAATTCAAAATCTTAACAGAGCCAAGGG
Organism: Pan paniscus; assembly: GCF_029289425.2. Taxonomy (NCBI): domain Eukaryota; kingdom Metazoa; phylum Chordata; class Mammalia; order Primates; family Hominidae; genus Pan; species Pan paniscus. The sequence continues at coordinate 113,638,822 of NC_073255.2, read as the reverse complement.
AGTAATTGAGCAAGCAGAGCCGTGACTGAGGGCCAGCCAGAGAGGAAATGCCCTGTCCTCAGAAGGTAGATCCACCAGGTGCGACTGAGGGTCCACACGGAAGGACACAGACCTATGAAGTTAGGTCTTCTGATCTTTTTCTTTCCAAGAGAAGTCGCAGAACTTCACAAAAGTGAAGTTTATCACTGAAATACAGGTTGCCAATAATTTTCAACACCAATGGGTAAAATTCCTGGCAGGAATTCCAGAAGTCATCTGAGAAGTTATAAACGCCCTTGACCAATGAGGGTCCATCTAACTAGTGTGCTGGAAATTTTTTGGCAGTCAAAAATGAAATGTATGATCAGAAAAATCACTGTTAAAGCAATAGCTCTTTCATTCTAAGCTGAAAGCAGCCAGGAGAATCTTCTTAGAAAATGTGAGTTTTCCCCTCCTCCACATTTCCCCAGCATTTACTTGACCTTTCCCCAACATTTATTTACCTTTTTCCAAATCATCAAAACTGTCTCGTGCAACTTCAGCAATATTTATGGTTATTAAGGAGCAAACCATAATATATGAAAGTCTTGTATTTGTTATGATTTTCTTGCAAAGAATTTCAATCACAAAAGGGAAGTAAAATGTATTCTCAGAAAATTTCTTCAAAGTGCAAAGGCTTTCTTGCAAATAATAAATATGTCTTACAAAGTTGATCATTTAAGTTGGAATTCCCAGCTGGAGAGTCAATATTTTAAAAATAAACAATAAAAACATTGAGGGAACTTAAAAAAAAGATTATATTAGGTAGTGATGATCCAAATAATATATCTTTAAATGCAGTAGGTTACAATGTTAGAAGACACAACTGTAAAGGGCTTTCCATTTATTGATTTTTTGATCCATTCCAACAACCTCTAGGAGAATAAGGAATCTCAAGAGAATGCCTCATAAAGGGTTTGGAAAGTATACATTATAGTGAATGAACGAGACTTTACACATAGTAAAATGGCTTAAATAGTAGCATTAAATGCAGTGTCAGCAGTGAACTCCGTAGGATTTCCTGGGGGGCTTGCTAGTCTGACCCACTAAATCTCCCTGCACATCAAAGAAAGCAAATCGAGGAGCAAAACATGAGGGACATGAGTTATAGAGATTCCTGTGGCTAATGCAGGTTATTGCCAAGGCAATTCTGATGCTCTCAGTCTAAGAAAATAAGAGTCAAAGCTACCTGCTGCTAATTATTGCTCATTTACTTCATAGACATAAAAAACTGCTCTCTCATTTACAAATGGCAAGGGATCAAGTGGGTAAATCAAACCCACCTCTGGGTATAGGGCTCCTCCCTGTCTGATCATCTACATGTTCCACCACACACCAGCCAACTCTCGGCTTCACTCTACCCAGGTTTAGGAGCAATCACAGCTCAGTCTCTCCCCAGCCCCATCCACTGCAATCAGTTGCACTTTTGCACCTCCTGCTCAGCATCCTCGGAGCAGAGTCCCATATTCAGAACTCTTTTTCCATCAGTGGCATCTCCCCTTCCTCACTCACTGTCACCCACCTTCATTGCCAAATTCACACATCTTATCTCCCTCCACCCCCACATCATAGCCCTTGTTCTCCTGCAAACCCTCCAGCTTTACTATCACTGAACACAATCCCCATTTCACCCCTTGTCTTTCTTTGTCAAGCCAAGTTATACTCACCCCAAAACAGATGTCTCAAAGTTCAAATCAGCTACTACATTTACCCTAGACTCCATACACAAATCCCTAGAGCCTGCTACATTTTTTCAAATTTCAGCTCTCTACTACTGATTTTCCTTTTGTTCTTTGATTTACCCTTTATCCTCTGCTTAGTGTTGTCACTACAGCTCATCTCCACTCATCCTCCCAAATGTCTCAGTTTTGATCACTTTGGCTTCAGCACATCTCTGATCTAGTAAGCTGTCATTCTTTTGATCCAAACGAATGAGTCAATATAAGTAAAGAGCTAAACATTATGCCTGGCAAATACTAAATACCCAAGAAAAGTTGTTTCTCCTTCTCCTCCTTCTCCTCTTCCTTTTCTATCATTATTACCATTAGTTTACCCTGCCCACTCTTGCCCACATCACCAATTGCACCCTAATTCAATAACCATGTCATCACTCAAAGTTCACTGCAATCATTTAAAAAATGTTACTGTGAGAATTACATGAAAGACATGGGACGTTACTGATTTAATAGCAATACATTTAAAGTAAGGAAATCCAATCTGTGTTCCTAGCCATTCTAAAACACTTCAGAGCAAGTAGTAGGAGCTTCTCTATCTAAATGGGTTATAAAATGGAAGGCATGTGGGAAAAGGGATGCGACTCAAAAAAAAAAAAAACTTTTAAAAAAATTAAGTGTAGTCATTTAACTCAACAGTAAAAAAAAAAGAAAACTTCTCAATTTTTTCTTCTGAACATAAGAATTACATATCAAGCTGTCCCCAGCAGGCATCCCCTGCACCTTACCCACTTCCCCCAGAGGATGGGTTGGTATATGAAGACATGGTTTCTTCTCTAGTTAGGAAGTTAGTTACAGGGAAGGTCTCTCCTGCTGTTCCATTATACAAATGGCTCACGGTCCTAAGTTTCTTCTTTTTTTTCTGGGACAGAGTCTTGCTCTGTCACCCAGGCTGCAGTGCAGTGGCCCGATCTCGGCTCACTGCAACCTCCACCTCCTGGGTTCAAGCGACTCTCCTGCCTCAGCCTCCCGAGTAGCTGGGACTACAGGTGCGTGCTACTGGGCCCGGCTAATTTTTGTATTTTTTGATAGAGATGGGGTTTCGCCATGTTGGCCAGGCTGGTCTTGAACTCCTGATCTCAGGTGATCCTCCTGCCTGGGCCTTCGCTGGGGTTATAAGCATGAGCCACCACACCCGGCCCCTCAGTTTCAATAGAGGAAAAAATGGGGAGAGGAGGGAGGCAGGAAAACATGAGAGAAAGAAATGTGGATACTGAGGAGGGAGGAAATAAAACTAAAATCAATTTCACATCTTCTCTTGCCTTGCCAGGTTCCCCTACATCTCCTTTACATTTCTTATGTCTGCATATATCCATAGAGAAAGGAAAATGTCCAGCTTTTCTCGAACCCAACAATGAGCTCTATCACCTTCATTTTATTTCTGCACATATCATCATGGTATAGTTTGGTCCTATTTAGAACAAAGTGTCTAGCAGAGGAGATGCAAAGGGTTTAGTTCTGTTTACACAGCTGCAGAGTAACAGCACCTCCCAAAGCTTAGCTTTTGAACAATATAGATCTCTATTTCCTTTCGGTTGTCTAAGTTGGCAGCCGTTTGGGATTCCATTCCTAATGCTGGCATATGCAAATGTATTTTTAAGCTTAAAGTCAGAATCCTAGGAGGTTTAAATCACTGCCCAGCTGTTGCCAGACTTATTGAAAAAATACCCAGAAATAAGTTTTCTTTTCCTGCCTGAAAACAATTGCTCTTGTCAGCTCTTCACTATCATGTATTGAACTTTTCATCTGCCACAGATACGTGTAAGAAATTTGATCTTTCACAGCCCCACTTCACCTGCTTAGTGTCTCATAAAATGCAGCTGCCTCTTTCCACTTGGATGGGAGGCCAAGGGATGATACAGACGACCACTGTGAGCCCACTTTTACAGCTATAGCTCAGTCAAAAAAAAAGAGGGTGATAGACATCTCAGGAGGGAGTTGGCCGGTGAAAGGAGGGTTATTTTCTAAATTTTTGCAGCCATCAGTACACTATGAAAACAAAATTTTAAATAAAATCCACCTTATAGTAGGACGATGCTCAGGACTGTTCTACTAATACCACAGAAGAGCAGTTCTCAAACATTTTTATCTCAGTACCCTGTTATACCCTTAAAAATTATCAAGGACTTCAAAGAGCTTTAGTTTATGTTTTTATGTAGGTTATCTATTAACATTGATCATGTTAAAAATCAAAACTGATAAAACTTTAAGTATTTAATTATTTTAAAATAACAACATACATGTTATTTATTAACATTTTGTGAAAAAAACATACAATTTCCAAGACAAAAAAAAAAGTAAGATGAGTATAATTCTTTTACATTTTCACATATCTTTTTAACATCTGGTTTAATAGAAGTCAAATGCTTTCTTATAGCTGCTTCTGCATTCAATCTGTTGTGATATGTTATTTTAGTTAAAGTATATGAAGAAAATCTGGCCTCACACAGATATGTAATCTGAAAAAGGAGGAATATTTTAACAGCCTCTTCAGGTAATTGTGGATATTCTTCACTATTATACCAAAAGTCAACAAATAGTTTCTTAAAGGTCAGCGGCAATGTGAATATGAAACCATATCAATCAATGAACTTTTTGTACTCTGTTACATTAAAATCCATTGGTCTATCCTAAATGTTGAATCAATCTTTTACTCATGTATGATTTTATAATGTCATGAATAGGTTACTTGGAAAATGTAACTGGAAAATAATAAATCATGCAGACCTTCCAAATATTGACACATTATATTATATCTGAAAATCAAATTTAGTAACTTCATCGCCAATCTTTTCAGAAGTCTTTAGGTGACATAAAACTGTCAAGCTCAGGATGGCCCAAAATTCTAATTTTTGCTTGAAAGCTCAAACTTTATCATTAGCAAGAAATATTGTCAGTTGTGTTCTTGAAGTGACAAACTCACACCATTGATTTTTGAGAAAATGTCTACCAAATACTGAAGTCTGAATCACCCTAGCTTGTCAGTTGTTCATGTAAAAAATAGTGTTTCTTTTTTTTTAAGGCCACTAGTTTAGCTCACAATTCAAATTACTGTACAAATGTTTTTCCTCAAGACAACTACTTGGTTGGTAGCAGAAGGCTTTGCGTGTTCCCATTTGTCACACAGTAAGACATATACCCAAGAGTAGACATTTAATGTAACTAATTTTTTTTCTGCTTTATGAAGGACATTCTTAAGTGAAGCTGAGTTATTTTTTTAAAAACTGTGCATGTAGCAGTGAAATTTGGGCCACTACTAGTACAGTTTGGTGCTACTGCCTCAAATCACGTTAGAATACCAGCAGTTTTACCCATGATTGCTTTAATATCATCATTGCAAATGTCAACACAGTAGAAAAGACAGATAACATTTTAGTGTTATTATGAAAATAGCTTTGACCTTACAGATCCCTAATGTTTCTGGGGAACCCCTAGGGGTTCCCCAGCTTAGGTTAAGTCAACTGTGACTTAACCTAATTCTGATAAGATAGAGTTGATTCTAAAGCCTACAGAGACATTTACTTGACAAAATTTTGCTAAGTGTTTATATAACTAATCTAAACAGAGGGAGTTCAGGCTTTTTTTAGGAAAAGAAATAGTGAAAGGCAGACTAACAAAATCACTCAGCATTAAACATTCAAGTTAGAGTCAAAAATTCCACAAACTATGATTTAAAAATACCTGGGAGATCTGAGTAAGACTTCTAGATACAGCATAAAGAAAACTAGAGTTAGGAGGAAAGCAAGGCCTTAAAGAAAATACCCTATAGAGCATGGTGGCATGCGCCTGTAATCCCAGCTACTCGGGAAGGCTGAGGCAGGAGAATCACTTGAACCTGGGAGGTGGAGGTTGCAGTGAACCAAGATCGCGCCATTGCACTCCAGCCTGAGCAACAAGAGTGAAACTCCGTCAAGAAAGAAAGAAGGAAAGAAAGAGAGAGAGAGAGAGAGACCCCATAGAACAATGTGTGAAAGATTTCTCACTTGCCTAAGCCAGGTAACAGGTAAGGAAGACTAACTGAGAAGCCACTTTTCATTCCCCATTCTCCTTCTCCCCTCACTAAACACACACACACACAAATGGGCATTAGCCTGGTTGTAAAGTGAAGTAAGACAGTTGTTAATGAACTATAGATTTATGTTTGTGTGATTTTTTTTATTCCTTTGTCCTAATTTTGCTGTAGGCTGCTTTTTTTTTGGTCTTAATTATATTTAATTTTACAAGAGAAAACAAAGGGTGATTTTTACAGACCTCAATTATATCTGGTAGGCTTCTTCATATCACTGAGGAGTTTGCAAACCATCATCTTTGTTCACAGAGGCATTTTTAATTCATTTTACTTTTTTAAATTTAACTTTTATTTTTAAGTTCAGGGGTACATGTGCAGGTTTCTTATATAAATTTGTGACATGGGGGCTTGTTTTATGGATTATTTTATCCCCCAGGTATTAAGCCTAATTCCCACTAGTTATTTTTCTTGATCCTCTCCCTACTCCCACCCTCCACCCTTCAACAGGGCCCAGTGTGTATTGTTCCCCTCTATGTGTCTATACCTTCTCATCATTTAGCTCCCACTTACAAGTAAGAACATCTGGTATTTGGTTTTCCATTCCTGCGTTAGTTTGCTAAGGATAATGGCCTCCAGCTCCATCCATGTTTCTGCAAAGGACATGATCTCGTTCTTTTTTATGGCTGCATCATATTCCATGGCATACATACACCACATTTTCTTTATCCAGTCTACCATTAATGGGCATTTAGGTTGAGTCGCTGTCTTTGCTATTGTGAATAGCACTAATAGACTGCTTTAATAATTACAATTATACATGTTCATTTCAAAACGAGAACTTCAAGGATTATATAATCCAGTACCAGCATTTTACCCATAAATAGGGAAACAGATATAGTCATACACATTTACAACCATTAAATGGAAGAGTTAAAATGGAAATGTCAGACTTCCTCATTATTGGGCACTTTCATTAAATAATGCTTGCCTTTCAGTGTTTACTTATTCAAGATTTTACTAATTTAAATCCAAAGAAAGCTCTTAAACAAAAAGCCGTTATGATGGATGCTGATCAGCCTACTTCCGGTCCAATCTTGCTATCCCTCTGTATCACCACCTGGTGGCATCACATGTAAATTGCATGAGAGAGCTGACACCAGAAGGAAAAGCGTTCCTCTGAAATTCCCATACACCTCATCAAAGCCAATACTGGGTAGTCCCAAGCACTGCAGGAGTTTCATTTACATAGGAAGGACCTATTTGTGGCTGTAGAGAACTACTATTTTGGAGGAAAATCTATCTCAATCCACACACACAGTTGAAACATTATGTTGATTTTTCTAGGTTCCTCTCAATTTTATTCATATTGGGTAAATTCTTGACTAGGAAATTCAGAAATTTTTATAAAATTAAGCCTTTAGTATCACTCTTGCTGAATTTGTGACATGTATTTAAGACTGTTGTGTCTACATATTGTCTCTAGTCCTATTTTCACTGTTTTATGATTCTGAGCTACCCAAATTGTACTACTTTAACTGTAACTTGAGCATTGGCAATTGCAGCACATTAAACAGGAGAGGCTCTCGAGCCCTCAGTACAGAGGCCCATTATGCTAGAGAGAAAAATCAATCCATAGGGTCTCTGCCCTCTCATCTAGTTAACAGAGTAGAGATGAGAGCTCTTAAATCTTAAAGGACTCAAAAGCCACTGTCATCTTTGCCAAAAAGTTTGGAAAATTTTTGTTTAATTTCTGACCCCTATGGTGCATTCCACCAATTTAGAGATTCAATATGCTTCTCTTTGGAAAGGAAACTGTTCCCCAATTAACAGAATCAGCCATTCATTTCTTAGAGTATCTTCCTTCAAGAAACACTCAGATGATATCAAGAGTCCTTAGGAAATGAGAATCTCAAGTAGAATCCTTGAAAGAGTATAAAACTAAAGATGGAACAGTTTGGACAACTAGAGAGCAGTATTTTGGAATTGGGTCACTGGGAATTAGGGCAGAAGAGGAACCGGAAAACAGAATCAGAAGAAAGGAGATGGGAGCCCTCTAGGCACTGTCACAAGGATAACTACATGAAGAAAGAAGTAAGGCCTTGCAACAGTATCCTCAGGAAACACACAACCTTAGGTCAAAACAGATAGGAAAGATAAATCATATACTTAGGCCAAGTATCAGGCAAAGAAGCCAAACAAAGAAAGCTACCATGACTGCACTTTATATAACAGGAAATTATGCATCTGTGCGCCTAGAGGTTCCAAAACGTAGAAAGGAGCTGCTCCATCTCAAGCGGCACCCCCAAGGAGCACATAGAAAGCAGTGGATCCTCCATAGAGCATCACACAGCTTCCTTTGGAACTCACACGGTGGCTCTTCAGCATCACATTGGGCACATAGTAGGCGCTGAGTAAGTATTGCCTGTTACATAAATGGGTTAAAGATGGCCCCTGGACATTGGTCCCTATGCTGTTTACTTCTTCACAGCAGGCTGGGACCATTAGCTCATAACCCACTGGCATAAAACACAAATTCTCACACATCCAATTGGTTAAAATAGAGTTCAAATAAGCATATTTTTAGCCATTTAGACTCTGTGTGCAACCAACATCTGCTAGCCATAGATAATATAAACCCTGTGGCTATAGAAATAATTCTAAACTGCTGTTGCTCTTTGGAACTCTCTGACCCAGAGACTCCCCACCTTGCAGCTGAGCAACATCACCTAGACCCATAGGCCGCAACTTCCATTCCCTTCTGCCCTGGGAGTTCCCTTTTCCTCTTCCACTTCTGGGTGGTGGCCTCATGCTGCTGTCTTTGGGAGGTCTGCCACGAGAGACTTCCTCTCATCCAGTCCTGTCCAAGTACCACCCAATAAAGCTGTTTTGTAATGCTGCCATCTGTCTTTTCCTTGGTCAGCCCCAAATCCTCAAACTCACCACACCCCACAACCAATTTTCAAGTCCTCCCAATTTGACCACCTAATATTTACCAGCTTGCCCTCTCTGATCCATGTCCTTTCACATTGCATGAGGCCAGTCTTCATCATTGCTTCTGACAATTGCAATACTCTCCTAACTCATCTTCCTCTGCTAAACTTGCGCCCTGATGATACGTCCTCCACGCAATATCAGGGCGAGCTTTCTATCACCAAATCTGATGGTAGTGTACCCATCAGATTTGGGTGACAGAACACTGTTTAAAACACTGTTAGAAAATATGTCCCAACTCCTTACCATGGGCACATGAGATGCTCTTATTTCCCACCTCTCCATCCATATATCCTTCCACTCCCTAGTTCACAATTTACTGGCGCATACCAAGTGGGTTTTTTTGCCTTTGTACCTTTGCAAATTCCAGAAATGTTTTTCTCACCATGTTTAACCTGATGCCCCCTATTCATCTTTCTGTCTCAACTCAATCACATCCCCTCCAGAAAGCCTTCCTAGGGCATCCAGTGTGGAGGAGGAAAAATATCTTTTCCTTCTACTTATCTTAGGTTCATTGGCTGAGACTCCTGTAATGAAAGACAGATTAGAAGGAGAAAATCATACAAAATTTATTTAATGTAAGTTTTACATGGCATGGGAGGCTTCATAAGGAAATGAAGACCCAAAGAAACAGTTAAACCTGAATGCTTTCGTAGTAGGCTTCATGAAGAATGAAGAGTTGTGGGGAAAACACTGACTGGCCAAAACGAGTATTATCTAAGAGTAGCAACTAGGGGAAGCATAGCCTGGCCTCTTCATTCAGATTCCTCTCTGTATCCTGTGTTTTCAGAGATAAGGATGCACCCTCCCTCTCACATGAGGGTCCTTTGACTTGCTTCAGAGAAGGGGAGGGGACAGTCAGAGAGACCTTCCTGTACGTGCCATTTCTCAAATTCCTTCAGCTTAAAATATTCAATATGCTAAGGTGCCTTATTTTGGGGTACCATGTCTAAATCCCAGCACAAGACTGGATCATGCACCCCTCACCGGTGCTGTTAGAGTACCCTGCACGTAGTTCTGCTGGAACATGTACCATAGTGCATGACTATACTCTGTTAATGTGATTCTTCTCCTCCTGTTAGACTTAAAGCTCTTAAGACAGGGGCCATGTCTAATTTACTTCTGTACCTTAGTGCCTAGCACTGAGTGCTCAATAAATGTCTCTTGAATTGCTAAACAACTATTGGAGACATTATGTCCATATTGTGCATATTTTCACTAAAATTTTGAGAACTTTCCAATCATCAATAAATTGACTCAGCATTCTATGCTTTTAAAGGACCAAAATCAGAGAAATTTTTCCTCATTATGCAACAAATCTTTCTTCCCATAGGGAATGGCGGGGGAGAGCCATTGTCTCACTCATTAGTACAAATGTGCAACAAACACATACTCCTAACATTGTCTCATCCATTCAACTATCTTTTACTAAATCACTACCATTATATATCTATTGATATAATTTTTCCTGCCTGATTTACATTTTTAATCTCTGTTTTCCGACTCTAAAAGGATGATTTAGCAAAATCCATTAATTTATAATTGACAATCTCTATTGATTATCTCAACGAATAAATTCAGCAGTCTTGAATTTATTGCCCCAAATTCCTTGAGGATAAATTATCATGTTGATGGCTGGGCTTTCTCTTTAACAGTGATGTAAAAATAATCTATGCTTTAGAACAGAGCCATCTATTGCGCTTGGAGCTGTTTTCTCTGAGTTGCTAAGATGATAAATGAACATGTCTAAAAATAAACTACTCTCAGGTAACCTGGCAGACTGATCTTTAAAATAACTGATAACAAGCAAATCTTTAGACATGACTAGCTTTAGCTTTGACTCTGAGTCCTTGGCCTGCTGTATTATAAAGGAGCCAGATTCTCTGTGCAACAAAGCTAAATCAAGACAACATGGGCCAGTAGGCCTGCCTGAAGTGGGCAGTCTCTCTCGATAGAGGATGCAGGCAAATTTAAGCCATCCAGCTGTTTTTGCAACCCCCAAGTGAGCACAAATTTAAACTATCATATTAAAGGAAATTTCTATCAAGATACATTAATCACAATGAAGGAATAATTTTAATTTCAATAATAAATTTAAATATTATTTAATTCAGATAATAAAGTAAAATTAGATTTTCCTAAAATAGATCAGCATTACACATGCTCACAAAAAATCAATTTATTCTAATCTTCTAAAACTATAAATTAAGAATATCTTCACATCTTAAGACCACTTAATTCTCTCTCAAATTTAATACAAAATACGTATGAATCTGTAATTAAGCCTACCTAATTTTAAGGACCACCAATCCCTGTTGGGGTCATGATGAGTGGAAAAGCACATGCAGAGAAGAGGCCTCTAAGGTAATACTCTATCCTCACAACCAAAGCAAACAACTTTGGCATGTGAAGATCCAGGATTCAAACCCAAATTCTCCACAGCAGATGCTCTTAGCCACTTAGCCACTGCATAAGCCCGTAGTTGTGTTTTTTTGCATCTTCTCTTGCCCCACTCTGTTGGCCATATCATCTCTATTGATTTATTCTACTTATCTTGTATTCTTTCTTCGCCATAGTCACCCACTTTATGTCAGCAGTTTTCCTTCTAATGTTTGTTCAACAGATGATAAAGAATATGACAGCTGAGGAAAACACAGAGTTACTAAAGATTCCATAAGTCCATGTAGTCTATGGTTACCACCTTGCTCACAAGAAAGCAATGAAAGAAAGTTTCCAAAAAGTAGGTGACTCAACAAATCAGAATGGAGGAACACCAGACCTGAGGAAAGCACAGGTGAGAGGTGCATCCCAGGCAGAGGGGGAAGCATGGACAAAGGTGGGAGGTAAGAAGAATGACCAGTTTGTGGGACAAGTAATGAGATATGGATGGAACACTGAGTACAAAATGGGGTGGAGGAAGACGCAAATGGAAAGGCAGTCAGAGACCAGATTCCAAAGACTGAGTGACCAACCATCTTAGTTTGCACATAAATAAAGAGATACACAGGACACAGGATGTACAGTGCTAGAACCAGGAAAGTCCCAGGCAAACCTGGCCAAATTGGTCACCCTATAGCCAAAAGTTGGCTATGCCATGCTTTAAGGGGGTCTGAACTTCTCTGTACGCAGAAGGGAAACACAGAAGGATCTGAGCAAGCACAAGACAAGATAATTAATTCCTAGTGTGTAATTCACTCTACATCAGCCTTTTAAAACATGGGTTGCAACCCACTGGTGAGTTACAAAATCAAGTCAGTGGTCACAGGCAGCCATTTCTGTGATATAACAGGTTAGAATTATTAGAATGCACTGCACATGGTAAGAAACTTGTTTTGGACACACATACATGCATTTACTGTTACATACACATATTATTTATAATTGTTACTTGCAGTTAAACTTTTGAAATATATTGAGCTACATCAATTCTTAAACTGAAAAATTTTTAATTCTAAATTTATCTCTACCTTTATCCTTTCTCAGCCAACATTTTGCATATCATGACACCCACAGATCATGATGACATTTGCAAGGTATGTTAGGGTGAACAGAGAAAGGTGTTCACTACCACAGGAGACTTACCAGGCTCTGACTACCTTGAGTGCTGCCAAGAAATTAACATTGGGTATACATGGAACCTGTAATCCATTCACAGAGCACTGGCAGGAAAACTGTATCACAGAATGACCAAAGCAAACTCCACTCTATTTGTTTGAATCTACCAGACGATTAAAGAGAAAAAAACATAAAATAAGTCCCTCAATACTCCAAAGTACAAACACATCAAAGTGGCTGTTCTTGAAAGATTAATCAACTTTTCCAGCTACCTTACTATGCAGATAAGAGTGTAGAAAATCAATACTGCCTGAAATGCAAGACCATCACATATTCCCTGCAGACCATGTCAACACAAATGCTAAATGCCGCTCTTGGATTTGGATATTTGCTATTTGCCCCATCAGCACAACCTTTATATTCGTTTTAGAAAGCAAATACCCATCTGAAAAGCTTGGCTGCAAATTCCCTACCCTGGCCCAGCACACAGCATTTTGTACACGAATGGATAACTCAGTGGTATGAAGCAGCATTCAGAGCAGATTTCTCAACCAGTTCTAAAAGGCTTAAACCCTTCTGATACTCATGTGTATTTTTTTAAATTCAAGACTTTTTAAAAAATGTAGCTAGAGTCGGTTTCAACCATCTGTCACTTTGAGTGAAAATAGGATGCAAGGCATGTATACATTAGCTTTTAAAGAAAACCAATTCTGGAAGAAAGAATTAAAATGGAGGAAGAATTATATCTAAATTTTCAAGACCATGCATGCTAAGGGGTCACAAAATATCCAAAGTATGTAATAATTTACATGAATACATCTGCCTCCTTTTCTACCTGTCAGGTTGCCCCATATTCCAGAACATTGCTTTATTGAATGGTACTGCAATTATACCTTTCCCACCCAATCACAGCCTTGGGAAGTAGCAGAGTGGAGACATAAAAGTGATTTCTCCACCACCACATAATTAGTGGTAATCAACTGCAAAACCTATTACAATAGAAGGAGAACAGAGTCTTAAACCATACAAAAAAGGGGACGAAGTTTTCAGGTTTTCCCCAGTGTGTGCCGTGAAAAGGCGTCCTGACCAACTGACATCGCCCTGACCAACTCACATCACCCTTCCTGTGTGTCTGGTAGGAGAGTCACCTCAATGGCGCCAGCACACCACCTGGAAGCACTAGCTGTGATAAATGTTCCCTGGACTCTGGCTTCATGTGCATCCAGCTTTTGATCTTCCCCACTTCAAAGGCAACTGCTTCCGGCTACTCAGGCCAAAAGTCTTGGAGCCATCCCTGATTTCCCTTTCCATCAAACCCACATCCAATCTATCAGCAAATTATCTCTTCCTTCCAAACATTTCCAGGATCTGTCCACTTTTCACCACCTACCCTGCTATCACCCTGTCAAAGCCACCATCATCTGTCATCCATATTTCTGCAGAAGCCCCCTAATGGGTCTTCTCATTTCTATCTTTGGCCTCCCTTGCAGCCCATTCCCACACAGCTGCTATAGTAATGGATTAAAACACAAGTCAAGTCACGTCACTTCTCTGCAAAAAGTTCTCCAATGGCTCCCATTTCAGAGTAAAAGCCAAATTCCTTGTAATAGCCTCCATGGCCCTACACAACACAACCCTATCACTTTCCTGATCTCATCCCCAGACATTCTGGCCTACTAACTGTTCCTCAAACACATCAGGTACACACCCACCTCAGGGTCTTTGCACCTCCTATTCCCTCTGCCTGTTACGCATTTTCCCCTACATATCTGAATGGCTTGCTTCTTCAAGACTTAGTCCAAATTTAATCGCATTGAGGTCTTACTTGACCATTCTATTTAAAATAGCAAACAATTCCCCACCCACTGTCCCTGCATTGCCATCTTTTCTGCTGCCTTAAGTTTTTCTTCATTATATATATTAGACTTAACATTTCAGTATTTTTTATTGTTTGTCTCTCCTTTTAGACGTTAAGCTCCAATGAAGGCATAGATTTTGTCCATATTATTCACCGATGTATTGGCAATACTTAGGATAGTGACTGGTCAGAGTAGATAATATTTGTTGAATGAATGAATAAATATGGCTGCAAAAAATGTGTCTGAGTGAACTCCTTTCCCTGTTCCTAGCCTTATGTACTATAAAAAGTGTCAACACTCCATTGGCTTTAGGATTCCCCTAGATCTGTTTCCCCACCCTCCCTCTCAACCCTTTTGCTTTGTTTTGGTGCCCTCAATTGCCATATTATTGCCACACCTAGATTCTGCCTCCCTTCCCAGCCCTTTTGAATGTATTAACATAATTGGACCACCAGCTTGATTTTTCAATGCCCAGGTTGCCTCTAGACTCAGCCTTTAAGATTATCCTTAATAACCTCACACTAGTCCTGTCCCAGCCATGCCTAGCCCAAACCAAGGGCCCAGAAACTCAAGTTCTCAGCAGAGTTCAGAATACTGACCTATAAGCAAGGGCATTGTGATCCAGTGGGAAGTTAGGTTTCTCTTGGCAAAGTTAGTAAGTTGGCATTTTATGTTGGGGACCTAACATATAACATATACTTACATTGGGTTGCATGTTTACCCATCAGTAAGTTGCTAGAGAATGTGGGCTACCTAAGAACAATCTAACATCTAGACTCTCAAAACTAAGATTCAGACCTTAATTCTGCCCATCTGTATAGCTAACTGCTGGTCCTGATCAGCTGCAGTATGATAGCTGACTACAGGTAAGAATGTTGATGCTCAAGAGTGTCACCGGGTTATTTTCAGCACATGAGTGTGTACCCACACACATGTCCATATACAGTCACATAACCCCAAACTCCTTTAGCAGATCAGAGCGCATTTCTCCCCACTGCTCCAGTCCCTGCTACACAGTGACACTTTGCAGGAATGGAGTGGTGGGGCCAAGGGGAAGGAGGATGGGATAATTTACCTTGATGGAAGGAAATGGGAGACTACCTTGGGTTTCTGAGCAAGGTCCTCCATATGTTTCTAAAGCAGGGAGAAGCACACTAATCAACCAAAATTTTTAATTTGCTAAGAGTCAGGAAGCCTAAGTAGTTGGCTCCACGATGCTAAATTTATCTTTATGTTAATTCGGTATAATGAGTCTTTTTACTGAGCCCCTACAAAGCACACAGTGCTGTTCTGGGTACTGTGGGACTTACACAAATGATCAATATAGAGTCTGTCTCAAAAAGCATGTAATATGGGAGGGTCTGAAAACACTAACAACATTGCAGGTGAAATGGGATACATGCGTGACAAAGGTATAACATACTAAAGAGTGCTTGCAAGAACTGGAGCACAGAGGGGGCTTCCTAAAGGAGGAGCAGTGAGAGCCAGACATTGGCATGCGAGTAGGATGGGAACTGGGGATCATTTCCTATGGAAGTGGCCGATGTTTGGGGAATAGCACAGTTCAATGGGACTGTAGCATATGGTCAAATGGGTTTGAGGTGGCAGGGCGCAATGGGGAACAAGTTGGAAAGGGGAATGTTTGGTGCCACACTCTCAGGACATAACTGACCCAGGGCTATTTTTTTCTGCCCTTTGGTCCTGCCCTGCTTCAGAAGAAAGTTATTTATTTTTAGAACATGTAAGAGTCTTGAAAAAATATCAAGAATTTCCATGTTAAACCAATTCAGTCTATTCAAATGTGCTAATCAAGGAAAACTACTGGAATTAACACTTTTCTTACATATCACACTTTTGCTGTATAGAATGAGTGAGAAATTAAGTGTTCAAAATAGATACCTTAGCATTTGCAATACATACATTCTTTGCATAAGATACGCATTCAGGGTGAGAACTCTATACCCCTAGTAATCTCTCCATTTTCTGTTCCTCATATTGTTATATATAATATATATATATATATACACATACACACATATATATATACATACACACATATATATACACATACACATATATATACAACAGTATATATATATAAAGTTGCAATGAAGGCATAGATTTTGTTAATTATATACAATATATATGTATATGGTATTGGGGGTTTCTGGCACATACCTTTGAAATGGCATATTTGTCTACCCTCTGTTTTTGGGAAGGAGGATCAGATTATAAAAACCATCAGAGTACATTAGGAGATTACTGAGTGAATGAATGAATAAAGGATTTGGTGAAAGAATGAGCCATTAAATGCATGGTGGCTTGGTCAAGTTGGAATTAAGTTAGCAACATTTCTTGGTTTTTGCTTGTTTGTTTGTTTGTTTGAGATAGAGTCTCACTGTGTCGCCCAGGCTGGAGTGCAATGGCGCAATCTTGGCTCACTGCAACCTCCGCCTTCCAGACTCAAGTGATCATCCCACCTCAGCCTCCTAAGTAGCTGGGACCACAGATGCGCACCACCATGCCTGGCTAATTTTTTGTATTTTTTGGTAGAGACGGGGTTTTAACATGTTGTCCAGGCTGGTCTCGAACTCCTGAACTCAAGCAATCTACCTGCCTCAGCCTGGGATTACAGGCATGAGCCACTGCTCCAGACCTCTTATTTGTTTTTAATGGCTGTCACAGGCTGTTAAACTCCCTGAAGTTACTATAGCATTCCCATTGTCTGGCAGGAGGAATTTATAAATGTTTTTTGAAGGCACAAATGAATGAATGTTACAATTTAAACAGTCCCATGGGAAAGGAAATAGGCAAAAGTTGTTACATTTTCCCAATTTGGCACCTGCCCCCTTGTTTATGCTGGCCCCAAGTGAATGGCAGAACCTGGCCAAAAGAAAGAATAATACAAAGTTCTGTCTCATTAAAAAGGATCAGAGATTCTTAAATTTTGAGGAAAACTATGTAGAAATTACCAGAGCTTCTCTGACCTCTCACTGATAAGTCTGTTCACAGACAATGTTCACAGGAGGTGACATGCTTGAACTTCCCTAGGCATTGGGAACTCCCTACCTCACAGACAGCCCAGCCCATTTTTTGAACAGCTTGAACCAATCAAAGGTTCTCTATTACATGGATATTAACTCTCTTTTTCACAAGTTTGGGCTACAGCAGGTAAGTGTCCTCATAACTATTTGCCAAAGACAGAGTCTTCATGCCCACCCCTTCGCCAGCTTACAGCCCACAAGCTCTGCAGCATCACCTCAAGTTGCCCCCACTTTGCATTCAAGGAGTGGGTGGGGGAGGCAAAGAAAAAACAGAGGGGAGAGAAGGTGAGCATCTACCAAGATGAGCTTCACGGACTCCCCTCCATCATACCCAGACTCTAGCTCGTCAGTCCTTTGCTACGGCACTGGCCCCAAGCACATGGACATTTTAACATTCTGGAATCAAACAAGCAGAATGCCTCCATGATTCAGTCACAATTCATTTATACCACATTAAATTTTAATTTAATTTAACATGACTTTGAAGTGCGGGGGTGGGAACAGGGGAGTTAGGAAATGGACCCCCGATAGACCTGAATTACCAGATCTATCAGAATAGAAGCCAGATTGACACTCTAGAGCTCTCTAGACCAGGGAAAATACTGACTGAACATCTGACCCTGAAACACTCCCACGATCCTAATTCAGGAAGGCAAGTCTTCCAGAATCCCAGGAATTACTAAGCCCACATCCATTTGGGGCCCAGACACACAAGAGGTGGTACATTTCAGGAAGTCAATGTTTGTACTAAGCATTTCAAAATGATCCAAGGGGAAAAAATTAAATCCTGTAAGAAATGGAAAATTAAGTGGGATTTATTCTTTCAAACCACAGCACAACACTAGGAAGTAGATACTATTATTATGAATCCTGTTTTACAGATGAAGAAAATTAGGTACAGGCAAGCAAAGTTAACTTGTCAAGATTGCATAGCTAGTAAATGGTGAAACTCAGCTTTGAATCTTATTTCCAGAGGTCATGCTTTTATACTACCTCTTAACCATAATCACATTTTTTCTGTTATCAAATCAGGTCTAAAAACAAAAGAGGAGGATGAAGGTAAAACATTAATTGAAATGTTTTTGTCTGTGTAACACTGATGTCTGGTCAGTCTGCAAATTGAAAGAAGTGATTATTCACTTAATTATTAATCACTACCCTTCTTTGAATCCACATTGTACTTTGTTATATCTCTGAGGCATTTATCCCATTTTAACATATGTGATAATCATTTGATATCTGATAACATATAATCACATTGTAGGTAATAAATTATTCTATTTTCCCTCCATTAGACATTGGCCCCTACGATCTGTAACTTTTTCATTTTCATGTTCCCACCAAGCACTCAGTCTCACTCATGGCTGGCATTCCATAAGTTCTAAATGAATATTCTTGACTAGAATTGAACAACTACGGAAGGAAGCTAATTTTCACCCCATATGTATTTCTTTTATTCATTATCAGTAAAATTTATATTTGTAAGCTCAGTTTTCTGGGAACCTGTTATTCCTTATGATGCTAAAATCATGCAAATGCATTTTGTATTTTAATGGGCATTCATTCAGGTGTTAGTGATATGGACAGGAGGCAAGGAAATACTGGGTAGAAGAGGGTGGTTCCCAGCAAACGCTCCACCCTCAAGCCTGGAAACCAACGGCCCTAAATGGGAACAGGCATTTCTGTTTTCATGCCCAAATGTCGCCTTTTCTAAAACCACTCTGGTCTGCCATGCCCCCATCCTGTACCCACAAAAACCCCAAACCTCAGGCTCCATGAGCAGAAGAGTGGCAGAGTGGCAGAGAGGAGCAGCAGAGAAGGATAGAAGAGAAGGGACATCTGAACATCGAGAGGAGTTCGGCTGGGGAAGGTCAGAGAGCTGACTGGCCACAGGATGGCTGAACTCCAGGGGCAGATCATCTTCCCACTCCATCCCCTTTCCAGCTCCCCATTCATCCCACTGAGAGCAACCTCCACCACTCAATAAAACCACTGTGTTCACCATCCTTCAAGTCCATGTGTGACCTGATTCTTCCTGGATGCCGGACAAGTATGCAGGTACCAAGAGGACAGGGTGTAAAAGGCTGTCACCTTATCTCTGCACAAGCTGGTTTAATACTTAGCCATCTACGGACAATAACTGCTAAAAGAGCATTAATTACAATGCATCCCTCGATGCTACCATGGGGCTGGGGCCCAAAAGTGCTCATTCTGGCTCCTGCACCTGCCTGTCTGCATGCTCCCCATCCCATACAGGGTTTGAGCCTGCAGTGGCTGAGCAAATGAGCAACACCTCTATTGCAAGTCCCACAAATGGCTCAGGGAACTCTCCCAATTCACTTGTAGAGTTGGTGGCTGAAACCACTACATATGTGGTTACATATCAGTCAGTGTCCCTAGGGGTGCCCCATAGAGACTGTAGTTATTAGCAGGAATAGGCAGACTTCATGGAAGTCCTTCCCTTCCATAGTCATTTGAGTTTATTATGAAAATTCCAGTTCCCTTCCCATAGGACTACACTTAAGGATGCCACTGTAGTCAGGAATGGCCACACAACTGCTTTTGGCTCATGAAACATGAGTAGAGGTGTCATATGTCACTTCCAGGAGGTTTAATATGCAGTATGCAATTTACCACAGGGATTGTAAAAGTATATATCAAGAGGAAGCCTCATGCAGCATGGGCCTCTGAGTGAACATGGTGAACACAGACCCTTGTTGACCCACACTGGACATGTAACATGGCCAAGAAAATTTTTTTGTTGTGTTGGTCCACTGAGGTTGGCAGTTAGTTGTTGTTGCATCATGACACAGCCTAGCCTGATCAAATTCACTCCAGTGAGTCGGAATTCTGGTTACTTTTCACCTTCCCTGACAGCGTTGACATCTTCAAGCACCCCTCCTTTACCATCCCCATCTTAAAGTGCTGTGGAATGCCCCGTGAGGAGGGTGTAAAGAATAAGAAAGTACTAAATGTCATTATTAACCACACAGTCTCCAGAGCATGTGCCCTGGTTAAAGCAACTTTCTGTATTTTCCTCCAGGAAGTTTAGAAAACACTTTTTCCATGTGCTGCCCAGATCTGCCTTTCCAGCATTTGGGAAGGTAGCGGTGGTGTTGACGGTGTTATAGGGTGATGTTTCCAGTACCCTGACCCATCGTCAAAAATGGACTTTTGCCCAATTTACTGAGAAAAATGGCTCAGTCAGGGCAGACTATACCAGGGAAAGGGAGCACTCAAAGAAAGTATATCTTCCTCCTCCTCGACAATAGTTTTGTAACCAACTTTTCTATCTACTTTAAGGTCTCTAATTTATTGTCTTAGAATTTTTTGAACTCACATTTCTTCATTTTTAAAAACAAGGGATACTCAAGGAAAATGAGCACAGTTCCCCTGGCTTTAAATTCTCTGGCATAAGATATGGGATTTCACCCTTGCTTGATATGCCAATTACTTTTCAGCAGCATTTGACAAATATTAAAAAGCTTAAAATAGGAGGCAAGAAAATGTGTAAATATTCAAAACCCCAAATCTGGCCTTTTACAATGTCCCTGGGTGGTCCATATTTGCATTGGGAGATTTAGTTTGGCATTTTTAACTTACCCAAATAGATTCTCATTTTCCTCTGAGCCTGAAGGCATTCAAAGAGGGAGGATCCTCTTTCCAAATCAGCTGTAACCTATACCTTCTGAAAGTGAACAAAGTCACACTTTTCAAGGAAGCAGGCAGAGAAGGTTTTTTTTTTTTTTTTTTTTTTTGTTATTCTTTCTTCCACAAAATACACACCAATTCCCACAACCTCTTGCTATATTGATACTAACGGGCAGATGGTGAAACAGTAGACGCACCGTTGTTTTAAAAGGGAACATTGTGTCAAAACACACATTCCCCACAGGGCCTGCTTCCCTTTCCATCATCCAAACCCACCAACTGACATTCCACAAGTTGGTTCTGAGACAGAGTCTCAGGGTCATCCCCCGCACTCAGGCTCATTTTAACATTCAACAACTTGATAAACTTTTAAAGGCTTCCACATGGTGTGCTGTAGGATCTAAAACTGCATTCAGAAAGAGAGGACTTCTTTCCATTACAATTAGTGAAGTCTTCATCTTGACAAAGAAATGGGTACTATTTCAGGTCAGAGTAAACAATCTAGCATGTATTCTAAAAGGGAAAGTGAGGCCGGGCGTGGTGGCTCACACCTGTAATCCCAGCACTTTGGGAGGCTGAGGCAGGCGGATCACGAGGTCAGGAGATCGAGACCATCCTGGCTAACATGGTGAAACCCCGTCTCTACTAAAAATACAAAAAAAAAAAAAAAATTAGCCGGGTGTGGTGGTGGGCGCCTGTAGTCCCAGCTACTCGGGAGGCTGAGGCAGGAGAATAGCATGAACCCTGGAGGCAGAGCTTGCAGTGAGCCAAGATCATGCCACTGCACTCCAGCCTGGGCGACAGAGACTCCGTCTCAAAAGGAAAAAAAAAAAAGTGGGGGAAGTGATTAAGTGATTGTAGGCAAAGGATGTATAACGTTGTGTCATCATTTATTCATTAGAATGAATGAATATTTCATTTATTCAATGAAAATATACTCATTACTTCGCTTCACTTTGGACATTAGAATAAAATATAAACCTGGTAAGGAATCAAAATGTCCCTTCTACCAGAAAGAAGCCAATGTACTGGACTGCTCATCGGACAGTGTCAGACCAAAGCCAGATGAAAAGGATTAGCCTAAGGGGTTCAAAAAGGAAAACACCAGATTCAAACCATGCTGCCCGTCATTTCTTCAATGAAATATTGTCCTCCTCAAGACTCCCCTTCCCCCAGCAGAAATGCTCTGCATGATCCTGATTCAGGAAAGCAAGACTTCCAGGATTCTAGGTATTACCAAGCACACATTCATCTTGGGCACAGACACAAAATGGGCGCTACATTTCAGGAAGTGAATGTTTTTACTAAACACATTAAAATGCTCCAAGGGGAAAAAGAACTCAGTCTTATAAGAAAAGGAAAATTAAGTAGGATTTATTCTGGCTAATATTTCAGGTCAACAAAAGCTTGTTGAGTATTCACCATGTGTAAGGTTCTCTGCTGGAAGACACAATGATGTCTGAAGGAGCCTAAAGTCTAGGAGAAAGACGAACGTCAATGAGTAAATTCAAATCAAGACAATTTTTTGTTATAAAAAAACAAAGCATACCTTTGGTTCAAAGGAAGGCAAGATCACACACATCCCAGATAAACTAGAGAGTGACATAATTGCTGTTTGATCGTAAAAAGAATTATGGTATTTAGCATGTACCATGACTGGGGCCTGTACACTGATTGTCTGCAATCCTCACAATAACTTTGCAAGCCAGGCATCATTTTCCCCATTTTACAGACGAAGAAACTGAGGCTCACACAGTCAGTAAGTGGGATATCTGATCTCTTCTTCTCATTACTTTATCATGCCTCCTAGATGCTCTTAGATGTTGTGCTTTTTACTATCTTGTAAAGACAAAAAAATTGACTTAAATTATTTAAACAGGGAAGATTTCAATGAGAAAACTAGAACTTCTAAAGCAGAGTTTCATAATTTCGGCATCATTGACATTTTGGGTCAGATAATTCTTTGTTGTGGAAGCTGTCTTGTGCTTTGTGGCATGTTCAGCAGCAGTCCCAACCTCTACCCACTAGATGCCAGCCCTTTTCCCCAATTGAGATAATAAAAAATGTCTCCAGACATTGTCAAATGTCCCCTGGAGAAGACAATTGCTCCTGGCTAAGAACAACTGATCTAAAAACTTGCTGGGGTCAGGTGCAATGGCTCACGCCTGTAATCCCAACACTTAGGAGGCTGAGGCAGAAGGACTGCTGGAAGCCACAAGTTCAAGACCAGCCTGGGCAACACAACAAGACTCCATCCCTATGAAAAAAAATTTTTTTTAACTAGCTGGTGTGGTGGGACATGCCTGTAGTCCCAGTTACTTGGAAGGATGAGTTGGGAGAACTGCTTGAGCCCAGGAGTTGGAGTTGCAGTGAGTTATGATCATGCCACTGCACTCCAGCCTAAGCAACAGAGTAAGACCCTGTTTGTAAATAAATAAATAAACAAATAAATAAAACTAAAAAGAAAAGAAAGCACTGGAATGAGCCCATCTTGTACTGAAAATCATTAAATAGAAGAAAGATAAAAGACAGCTATTCCCAGTCACCACTACTTGAGAGCAGAAAATGGGACCAGCCTCTGTGCAGCTCCTTCTGGCCCTACTCACCTCTAATTTGAGTCCCATACACAAAAGGCAATGGGCCTGACTGCCAGTAGCTGTGCCACACTGACCCATAACACACAGCACCTGTGCTAGATAAATGTGCAATCTTCAAACTGGCATCTGCATACCCCTGGCCTCCACAGTGGCTTTCTAAAGAGCCTGCAGGCAAGGGAAAAGTTAATGGCATTAATTTCCAGATCCGCAGCTTTTGCCTGTATGTTTTCCTAAAACTGTCTACCGGAGAATGTGCCTGTGGTTGTAGAATTATTCGGGGCCCCTTTTTCCATCTCCATTTTCACAAAATGCCTTCTGCCATATAAGGTTAAAGACAAATATAAACTAAACAAACAAACAAAACCCCAAGAAATCCCAAATTTTACTGTGGTGCTTAACTGCAAGATATAAAAGCATCCCTTTGTGAAAAGAGCTTCTTCACATACATTTTAAATTGAAGTTGGTATTTAGATTTTAATTGGATTCAAAGAATGATGTCACGGTTTTATTTTTAGCTGCCAAAGTTTACAACATTCTGAAAATCACATTAATTGTGATTCTATAAATTTATGATGAAAAGCATTAGATGTAACCTTAAATGTGTGGAGGTGATGGAGCTGCAGAATTTTTAAAAAATTCTTGAGGGATTATAAAAGAGAAAAAAAAATGTTGGAAGAGCACTGAGTTAAAGCATAATGAAGCACACTGGAACGGTTACCAGGCAGGTCTGTTGATCAAGTACAATCGTCCTCTATAGTGCTTGAGATTCATTATTTTTATTATGAATACCCTCAACTCTGACCGAAATTTCTGCTTTGTGTGTTTGCCACATTGATGGCATTAGCTGTTCTGAACCCCCAAAATGAAACAGTGGGTTGTTCTATGCGATCATAGCAAGAATATAGGTAAGCGGAAAACTGTTAGCGCTTAAATAATAATTTGGAAGCAAGAACAGCTGCTAAAGAGGATTTCAAGACCAGTATGAACTGAAAACTAAAGAGCACGTAAGTCATCTGGTAAGTAGTGGCCCTCCCAGGATTTAGAAGCAAGTCAGTGTTCCGGATCATGACACAGCTGCTGTATCAGGGAAGCCTCAGAGGACAGAACAGCCTTAAAGTAAATTCATCTTTGCAGTGAATAAAGTTTTGATTTACAGTTACCCCTGCAAGATAGTTTTCAGGCTGTGTTAGGTGGGGGCTGCTGTGCATTTGGTACTCGGCAAGACACCTGGCGATGGGGGAAGCAAAAGTGTGGAGTTTCAACTCACCTTAAGTTAAAGCAGGGCTTGCTTTTCTTCTGCCACTCTAGGAGACATACAACTTGTTGTTGTTCCTTTGATAATATTTTAGGCTTTTCCTATCAGTGTGTGAACATATTTCTTGAGGGACTCTTAGTCCTGCCACAATAAAAAGCTACACTAAACAATACTTTTTTTGGTGTCCCACACAGGCAGAGAAACAATGAGCTATGGTAGGAAGAGAAGAAACAGACTTTGGAATCAGGCCCACCTGCATTTCAAATCCAGCCCTTCCACTATCTGGCTCCATATGGCCTTGACCAAGTGACTTAATCCCTCCAAGCATCTCCTTGTTTGTCAAAGAAAGAGAAAAATGTCCACCTTACAGGGATGTTGGGATGATTCAATGAACTAACACATCTATAAAGCACTGATTATGCACAGGGGAGATTCTCAATGAATGACAAGCCAAGCTAGGACTGCCTGCCACGCCTGGAGGCCTGACTCAGTTGCAGGCCTGATTCAGTGTCAGTTGATGTTTGCTATACCTGCCACCTGGACTCCTGGTGAAATGCCACAAAAATGTCCTGATAGCCAAGAACATTTTATTTTTGGCTGCCACTGGTAGGATAGCTTGGCTTTGTCTTCGATACATTTCAGCAGAGTGACCTCTGCTCCTCTCCCCTTTTTTAAACAGCATATGTAAACCAGTGATTCTTCCTGTATTTTTAGTTAGCAATATCCCCATTTTTTCCCTAGAAAACTACATTTATGCACAAATGCATGAAAATTTGCATCAATTTTAGTGGGTTCAGTGACCATCTGAAAACCATTCGTATGCCTCCCTTTTACAGTATCTATGGGTTTTTGTTTAAGAAGGTTCCTCCAACAAAGAATCAAGGATGTTTTATGAATATGTGAGCTCATGAGGATTAGCACCTAGGCAGAGGTATCTATGTTACGATGGAAACTTCACTCTGAGATTCTGGGTCCAGGCCTCACTCAGAGAGGAATCAAGGAACACAAGTCCAGGATATTGATGAAAAGTCTCTGTCAAGAGGAATAATTTTTTTTTTTTTTAAGACAGGGCCTTGGTCTGTCGCCCAGGCTGAACTGCAGTGGTGCAATCTTGTCTCACCGCAACCTCTGCCTCCTGGGCTCAAGTGATTGTCCTGTCTCAGCCTCCCGAGTAGCCTGGGATTACAGGCACGAGCCTCCAGCCTGGTCTCTAAATCCTGGCCTCAAGTGATTGTCCTGTCTCAGCCTCCCGAGTAGCCTGGGATTACAGGCACGAGCCTCCAGCCTGGTCTCTAACTCCTGGCCTCAAGTGATTGGTCTGCCTTGGCTTCCCAAAGTGCTGAGGTTACAGGTGTAAGCTACTGTGCCCAGTCAAGAGGAATAACTTTTACATGGACCTCGTCAAGGGTTTATACATTGCAAAGAAGAGAAATGAGAGTTGAATTAATTTGAGTTAACTCTCAAAACAAAAAAGTCAACTCTAGAAGTTCCTAGTTCCAGCACAGTTCCCAGGAGAATATATGTTCTCACATGCTCTAGGGGATGCAGAAGCCACAAAGATTTCTAGTAAAAGAGATCCCTGATTAAGGTAGCAACTATTTACACAGCATTTGAGATCCACAAAGTATAATAGCTACTTTCATTAAGGAGACAAAAACAATGCCATAATTTATTTTAAGGGGCCATGGGTCTACTTTGAGTGTGCATATATTATTCACAGTTACCAATCAACTGGCAAAAAGTGCGGCTATACTTGTGGCTTTAAGAAAATAACAATGGATCACACTGAAATTGGAGAGCAAACCTGAAAGATACAGACATACACTCGCTTTTTTGTCTCTCACACAGCACAATAGCCAAAATGGATGGGTCCTAGTTTTAGAGTCTTTGGAGAGATCTCATTTGAATCCTACCTCTGCCATTTATTAAATGATGTTGAGTATGTCATTTAACTCATTTAATTATTTGGAAAATATGGATAATAATGTCTACTTCATAGGATTAATATAAGAATTAAAATGAGATAAGAGAAGAGCTTGGTATTCAATATATGAAAATTAACCAGTGTAATTGTTTTATAGTACAGAAGAGAGAGGTTAAAACTCCTGGCCTGGAGTCAGGCCTTGATTCAAATGCTGCCTTGCTCAACTTAGTAGCTGAGCAAAAGTTACTTGACACCTTTGTGTCTTAGTTTCCTCATCTGTAAAACAGGATTACAAACAATATCTGCCTCATAAGATTTTTGTGATGTTTAAATAAGTTAACACCTGTGAAAGTATTTTAAAATGCAATGCCTGGTAAAGTGCTCAATATATTTTAGCTACTGTTATCAATCTTTGTTTCAAGTGTAGGGAGAATAAAGTAATGAAGGAATATATTTGTTTGAAACAGATTTTGAAACAGATGCATGTGACCTTTTCATTTGATGCTACGTTAAACAACAAAGAAACTGGAGAAAACAGTAACAGGATGAAGCCGGTGCACACTGTCTGTACTGAGAGGGGTACCTAGATTTCAGATTTGGCATGCATTTTACAAGACTGGTCTACATCGCTGTTTTTATGGACAGAGCAGCACCCAGGCTGGATCCTTGACTCAGCACTGTCATCAAAGGCAAGGCTCATTTATTAAATGTAGACTCGGGAAGGAGTATTTTTGGAAGCAGAGGGATTGGGAAGAAAGACCCTAGAGCCTTCTCTGAGATATAAAACGTGGTGACTGAAATGCCAAGTGACTTCTTCTTACTCTCTTCGAAGTTAGTCAGAAACTGAAGACTATGGACCACTACTTTAAGAACTCTGCCCCTTTTCCTGCGGGTCGAGTTTATTTTCTCTGCTCATATCCCTACTGGTGATTTACCTAAAGCTTTAACAGTAAAACAATCATGCATGTTTTCAATAGCAAAGAGGGAGGAAAGGCTGGGGGTGGGGAAGGACTGCAAGCCAGCCCCTCCTCCTCCAGGGGACTGTGCACCAGCGGCTGCAGCATCTCAGAGGTCCAAAGAAGGAGGAAGCAAGTGCATTTGTATCTGAGGCCTGAGACAAGGAAGACAAAGTAAAATGCTGAGATGCTGTGGGCCAGAAACAGGGCGAAGAGCTTGACAGGCTGGAAAAGCCTGCATTCGACCGACCCCCAACTGTATTCTAAAAACTTCCCAAGGATGGTGCTAGAGGTTTTAAGAGGAATGGGTCTTGGAGCACTGGATCCTCAGACCTAAACAAATATTCGAGAGTTAGTTCTTATGAAGAGAACATGTGGTAACTCAGTGGCAGGTGTTTCAGATTTTATTTTATTGAGAAATATGATCAAAAGAGCTGAGTTAGGACCCCTTTTTCCACACCAAACCTTTTTGAACAAACTTGGCATTTTAAATAATTAGAGGTAGTATTACATTCTCACCAGTACCCTCAGCTTGCAAATTGCACTGAATATTCCCTTTTCAAATTTACTAACACTGATCAATGTATATCTCTATAATTTCCACAATTAAAGTATGTACACAGACTGGTTACCCATGTCTGTGTTAACATCAGGCATTGGATTGTCACCTGCAGTTGCCTATGCCTTACTGTTAGCTACACTTTTTGCTAATCTGGAATATTTGGAAGCAATTCTTCACAACTCTGAACTACAATAAGTCTACAATGCCCACTTGAAAGGCATTCCAAGCAAGAAAATGGCTGGCTACTTGTTCCTGCCCCTTACCTAGGATTAGTAGAGGCCAGAATAGCGAATATATTCCATCTTCTGCATGTTGTTGAGTCTCTGATCTCCTATGTAATTTCCTGTCCTGATCCTGGGCTTCTGTTTAATCTTATTAGCCAAGGTACAAGTCATGAGACTCCCGCACACTCAGTTCCCATCAGCGCTGCCAGGATCACTGCCCTTATGATGACGACGCACGGATTTATAAGGCCAGAGCGATTCCGAATGGGAGCGGGGGAAGGAGAGCCAGGCGGCCGTGAAGGTGTTTACCAAAACAACATCCCCCAGCCACACTTTTTCGCAGCAGAGAGAAACTGGCATCTTCTCGCTTTGAAGTGTTTAATTAATGCCCTGCTGGAAGTGAATTCGCTCCCTCCGACTTGCAGGGTAGTGACAGCATCTAAGAGCTTTGCAGACAGCTCGAAATGTAATCAAACAGCATCCTTTCCCCTCCCTCTGCAGCTTTCCCCCTCCTCCAGGGGCAGTCAGCCGGTGGCCCAGAGGGGTGCAGATTTCAACGCCGCTCGCCCACTGCTCCCCCTGGGAAGACCGAGGCGGGGCGCACTGGGACGCCCTTCCCAGCCCACAAGGTGGGCGACCAGGTGGTGACACCACGACCCTTCCTTCTCTGCCCTAGTCTCTCGGCTCTGCCGAGAGGGGGGTGTCACTGGGGGGCTTTGGCCGCCTTCGGGCTCAGCGGAGCACGCAGGAGCCTGGGCAGGGGGCCAGGACAAGGGTCCGGCTGCGGCTGCAGGGGCCTCGGCTCCAGCCTGGTTCCCAGCGCAGACGACACCGGGGTGGGGAGGGTTGGGGAGAGGTGCGGAGGTGGCCGTCCGGGGAGCGGCGACATCCCGCTCCAGTTTACCTGGACGCGCTCGGCAGCGGCGGAACTGGGCTCCCCGAGCCGGCGGCGGCTCCTGGGCGGCGGCAGCGTTGGTGCAGGCGGCTCCCGAAGGTGGCGGGGCCGGCGCGGGCAGGATGTGCTGTCTCACGCTGCGCCGGCCGCTCGGCTCGCGCTCCTCCGGGAGCGATCACTTCCTCTCTCCCAGAGCCTGACACTGACAGCTCCCCGGAGCACTCAGTCTGCGGGGCTCGCCCCGCCCCCTGCCCACGCCCTCCACGCCCGCGCCCCTCCTGCGGGAGGGCCTCCGCTCCGCGTCTACCGCGCCCGGTCTCGCCAGGAGGGGGTGGCGCCGCTCCGTAGGCTGGTGGCGAGCAGAGGACCTGGAAAGGTCAATTCGTCTATCCCTCTGCCGTCGGTAGGACTTAGACCTCAGTTGCTGCAAAGAGAAGAGCTTCAATATTCTGGGAGCTCCTGCTGAAATGCCACCATTGAACAACTTTCACTCCCAGGCAACTACACTTCTTAAGGTCATTTAAATAGAAATAAAGAAAGCTCAGATCTACCTGTTGTACACAATGACTTATAGGTCTGATTGATCCCAATTTTCCTAGAAGAAAAAAGAATTAAGTGTGTGTGTCTGTGTGTGTGTGTGTGTGTGGTGTGGTGTGTGTGTAGCTTGCCTTCACATTGCTTCTTAAAGTCCCAGCTTTTAAAAATCTGGGTAACTGGCCAGACGCGGTGGCTCACGCCTGTAATCCAAGCACTTTGGGAGGCCGAGGAGGGCGGATCACCTGAGGTCGAGAGTTGGGGGACCAGCCTGACCAACATGAAAAAACCCCGTCTCTACTAAAAATACAAAATTAGCCGGGCGTGGTGGTGCATGCCAGTAATCCCAGCTACTCGGGAGGC
This sequence comes from Pan paniscus, assembly GCF_029289425.2. Taxonomy (NCBI): domain Eukaryota; kingdom Metazoa; phylum Chordata; class Mammalia; order Primates; family Hominidae; genus Pan; species Pan paniscus. Next base: position 113,608,652 of record NC_073255.2, on the reverse strand, counting down.
TGAGGCAGGAGAATGGTTGAACCCGGGAGGCGGAGGTTGTGGTGAACCGAGATCCCGCCACTGCACTCAAAGCCTGGGCAACAAGAGCGAAACTCCGTCTCGGGGAAACAAAAAAAAATCTGGGTAACTATTATTGGACTCTGCAAAAAACAAGCTTGCCACAACAGCTAAGTTATAAGGCCAAAAAATTGAGTTTGGGATGTTAGGGGGTTTGGTATCATTTTATAGATAAGCTTTTCATCATATTTCTTGCACATCTGTGGGGTATTTTTACACATTAGAATGTAAATTAGTGGAGGGCAGGGACGCTGTCTTGTTCACTGTTGTATTCTTAGTATCTAGAACAGCATTCTGATATATAATGGGTACTCAGTAAATATTTATGAACTTATTAATTCACAAGTACTACAGTAATTTCAAAATAAATACAGATTCTAGTATGAATACAGTATGAATACATACTCATCTGTAAATGGCCATCCTTATTCTAAAACTTTGGCCTCCCTGGCTAATCTACTGCGATCGTAACTATGGCTAGAAATGAAGAGGTTAAATGTCTAGGTAGAAGGTATTCAAGGTATTCCAGAAGGAAAAATCTAGGAAATAAATATTTGCCACTACCGTGACTGAATATTTAATACATGTCAATTCTACATACATTTTTCTTTAACTTTTCTATAACATTATGTAGTACATATAACGAATGCCATGCCTCCAGAAAAGGAACTTGAGTCAAAGAAGTTAACTCCCTTGCCCAAGTTCCATAACCACTGAGTGATCTAGCTGAGATTTGAATTCCCATTCATCTGCAGCTTGTACTTTAACTACTTTGTATTTTGGTCTTTCCAACATGGCATTGCTTTTGTTGTTGTTGTTGTTTTGTTTGTTTGTTTGTTTGTTTTTTGAGATAGCGTCTCCCTCTGTTGCCCAGGCTGGAATGCAGTGGCACAATCTCGGCTCACTGAAACCTCCATCTCCTGGGTTCAAGCGATTCTCCTTCCTCAGCTTCCTGAGTAGCTAAGATTACAGGTGCACACCACCTAGCCCGGCTAATTTTTGTATTTTTAGTAGAGATGGCATTTCTCCATGTTGGCCAGGCTGGTCTCGAACTCCTGACCTCAAGTGATCTGCCTGCCTCAGCCTCCCAAAGTGCTGGGATTACAGGTGTGAGCCACCATGCCTGGCCTCAACATGGCATTGTTAAGTGCCCACGAAGTAGGAGCTGGGACTTAGACACTGGACCAAATTGAAGACTAGCTAAAACAGGGATGGGGCGGAGGCAGCTTTCCATAAGAGATGCTCACCAGTGTGCCATGTCAATTTACCACTGCCGTGGCAAAACCCAGGAGTTACCACTCCCTTCCATGGCAATGACCCCATGACCCAGAAGTTACTACCCTTTCCCTAAAAATTCTGCATAAACTACCCCTTGATCTACAAGTAATTAAAGTAGGTACAAATATGACTGCAAAACTACCCTGAGCTGTTACTTTCTGCCTGTGGGGTAGCCTTGCTCTGCAGGAAGAGTCACAGAGCTGTAACACCGTCAGAGCTGTAACACTGCCACTTCAACAAAGCTGTACTTTTCAACCCTACCACTGGCTCACCCTTGAATTCTTTCCTGGGCAAAGCCAAGAACCTTTGCGAGCTAAGCTCCAATTAATTTGGGGGCTCCCCTGTACTGCATCGCACACAACCTGCAAAGCATTGTGCTTGGAGCTTCACATGATTTAAAAAAGAGAATATAATCCCTCTTCTTGAAGGGGTTAAAATCCAGTTGGAGGTGCAAGGATAGGTAAAGGCAACATAATTAAAGACAAACAATAAGGAAATACCCAAAGCAGTACAATGGTTTGGGTGGATGAGATGGAAGGAGGAAATTAGAATTATGACAATAGATAATATTGAAATAGGTAGGGTTTTAGAGTAGAAATGAAGAGCAGAGAACATTTTCAGGCATAAACAAAGCTCCAAAGAAGAGAAAGAACAAAGTGTACTCAGCAAATAGTGAGTGGGCCAGCTTTTTGGATCATGACAGACTCATGGGAGAGCCAACTGGGGCCTTGAGAAGGGCTGTAGAGCAGATAATGGAGAATCATTAAAGGCCTTTGAGTAGAGAATGACACTTGGGAAGAGTCATCTGGGGCTATCTTTGGGTAGAGGATTGAACAAGCAAAAGCTTAAGAGACAAGTTTAAAGTTCATTCAAAGAATCCAGGTCAGGATTTAAAAGGCCTGAGTTTGCCAAGTTGTATTCATGACAAATAGCCTGTAATGTATGCCCACAGCAAATTAAGCCCTCAATTTCAAAGTTAGTTATAATATTATCACTTCTCAGTATTTAACCAAAATAATTCAAAGTAGGATTTCAAAGAGATATTTGCACATTCATGTTCAATGCAACATTATTCACAATAGCCAAGAGGTGGAAGCAACCCAAATGTTCATGAACAGATGAATAAGTAAAGAAAATTTGGAATATATATGCATACAGTAAAATTTTATATTTAAAAAGGAAGAAAATCCTGTCACATGCTACAGTGTGGATGAACTTGAAGGACACTATGGTAAGTGAAATAAGTCAGTTACAAAAAGTAAAATAGTGTATGATTCCACTCATATGAAGTATCTAAAGTAGTCAAAATTGTAGAAAAAGAAAATGCAGGCATACTACGGAGATATTGTGAGCTCAGTTTCACATCACCAAATTTCACAATAAAAGTGAGTCATACACATTTTTTTGTTTCCTAGTGTATATAATAGTTATGTTTACACTATACTGTGGCCTATTAAGTGTGCAATAGCATTATGTCTAAAACATATACATGTCTTAATTTAAAAATACTTTATTGCTAACAAATGCTAATAATCATTTGAGCCATCAGTGAGTTGTAATCTTTTTGCTGGTGGAGAGTCTTGCCTCAATGTTGATGGCTGTTGACTGATCAGGGTGGTTGTTGCTGAAGGTGGGGTAGCTGTGGTAATGTCTTAAAATAAGACAACAATGATGTTTGCCTCATCCATTGATTCTTCTTTTCATGAAAGATTTCTCTGTAGCATGTCATGCTCTTTGATAGCATTTAAACAAATTTATGGGCACATAGAAGGTATTTAGTATTTAGGAGGTACAGGAGACATTTTGATACAGGCATGCAGTGTGTGTTTGGTAGCCCTTTATCCACAGAACCTTCAAAACTGAAGTGAACTATGTCAAACCCTGCCACTGCTTTCTCAAATACGTTTATGTAATATTCCAAATCCTTTGTCATCATTTCAACAATGTTCATAGCATTTTCACCAGCAGTAGTTCCCATCTCAGTATATCACTTTCTTTGCTCTTCCATAAGAAGCAACTTCTCATTCATTGAAGTTTTATTATGAGATTGCAGCAATTCAGTCACATCTTCAGACTCCACTTCTAATTCTAGTTCTCCTGCTATTTTTATTACATCTTCAGTGATTTCCTTCACTTAAGTTTTGAGCCCCTCAAAGTCATCCATGAGGGTTTGTATTAGTCCATTTGCATTGATATAAAGGAACCCCAGAGGCTGGGTAATTTATGAAGAAAAGAAGTTTACTGTGGCTCATGGTTCTGCAGGCTGTACAAGAAGCATGGTACTGGCATCTGCTTCTGGTGAGGGCCTCAGCAACCTTACAATTATGGCAGAAAGCAAAGGGGGAGCTGATGCATCACATGAATAGAGTGGGAGCAAGAGAGAGAAGGAAAGTGCCACAGTCTTTTAAACAACCAGATCTCCTGTGAATTCAGAGTGAGAACTCACTCATTACCATGGGGAGGGCACGAAGCCATTCATAAAAGATCTGCCCTCATGATCCAAACACCTCCCACCCGGCCCTACCTCCAACATTGGAGATTACAATTTAACATGAGATTTAGAGGGGACAAATAAACAAACCATAACAGGGTTGGAATTAACTTCTTCCAAACTCCTGTTAATGTTGATATTTTGACATCCTCCCATGAGTCACGAATGTTCTTAATGGCATCTAGAATGGTGAACTCTTTCCAGAAAGTTTTCATCTTACTTTGCCCAGATACATCAGAAGAATTCCTATCTATGGCAGCTGTAGCCTTACAAAATATATTTCTTATGTAATATAACTTGAAAGTCAAAATGACTCCTTGATCCATGGGCTACAGAATGAATGTAGTGTTAACAGGCATAAAAACAATATTAATCTCCTCGTACATCTCATTGGAGCTCTTGGGTGACTAGGTACATTGTCAATAAGCAGTATATTTTGAAAAGAATCCTTTTTTCTGAGCAGTAGTTCTCAATAGTGGGATCAAAATATGCAGTGAACCATTGACCATGTACTGTCATCTAGGCTTAGTTATTCCATTTATGCAGCATAGGCAGAGTAAATTTAGCATAATTCTAGGGACCTTAGTATTTTCAAATAGTAAATGAGCACTGGCTTCAATTTAAAGTCACCAGCTGCATTAACCCCTAACAAGAGAATCACCCTGTCCTTCGAAGCTTTGAAGACAGGCATTGACTTCTCTCTAGCTGTACAAGTTCTAGATGGCATCTTCTTCCAATACAATGTTGTTTGTCTACATTAAAAATCTGTTGTTTAGTATAGCCACCTTATCATTTATCTTTATAACTTCTGAATAACTTGCTGCAACTTCTACTTTAGCACTTGCTACTTCACCTTGCACTTTTATGTGATGGAGACAGCTTCTTTCCTTAAACCTCCTGAACCAACCTCTGCTAATTTCCAACTTTTCTTCTGCAGCTTCCTCACCTCTCTCAGCCTTCATAGGGCCTTGATCTGGATTGGGATAAAGGGAATGTTGTGGCTGGTCTGATTTTCTATCCAGACCACTAAAACTTTCTCCATATCAGCAATAAGGCTATTTCACTTCCTTGTCATTCTTGTATTTATTGGTGTAGCACTATTAATTTCCTTTAAGAACTTTTCCTTTGCATTCACACTTGCCTATTTGGTGTAAAGAGGCCTAGCTTTCAGTCTGTCTTAGCTTTCAACATGGCTTCCTCACTAAGGTTAATCATTTCTAGCTTTTGATTTAAAGTGAGATATGTGACTCTTCCTTTCACTTGAACACTTAGAGGCCACTGTAGGGTTATTAGTTCACCTAATTTCAATATTGTTGTATCTCAGGAAATAGGAAGGCCCAAGGAGAGGGAAAAACATAGTAGAATGACTGGTCAGTGGAACAGTCAGAACGCATACAATATTTATCGATTAAGTTCACCCTCTTTTGTGGGCATGGTTCATGGTACCCCAAAAGAATTGTAACAGCAAAGATCACTGATAATATATCAATATAACATAAAATAATGGTGAAAAATTTTGAAAAATTGTGAAAATTTTTTCAAAGTATTAAATTACTAAATGTGACACAGAGACACAAAGAAAGCACATGTTTTTAGAAAAATGGCACCAATAGACTCCCTCAATGCAGGGTTGCCACTAACCTTCAATTTGTAGGGGAAAAAAGCCAGTCTCTGGTAAGCACAATAAAATGAAGTATGCCTGTATAAAGGTAATTTCCAAGGACTGGGGGTAAAGGGATGGAGGAATTAGTGATTAATGGGTATAGAATTTCAGTTTTGCAAGGTGAACAATTCTAGAGGTTTGTTGCACAACAATGTGAATGTACTTAAAGTTACTGCGCCATACACTTTAAAATGATTAAGTTGGTAAACTTAGTGTTATGTTTTTATGACAATAAATAAGTTTTAAATTATTTTAATTTTTGTGTACACAGGCATGGTACAAATATTGACTACGGGCCTATAAATGAATAAGAAATGGATGTTCTCTATCTTCCAGAGGCTCAAAATCTAATGAAAACATACAATTGCCTTTTAATACCAAGCAGACTAACAAAGGTACAATAATGGCAGACATTTGCCATGAAAGATTGAAAAAAGAAAAGTAAATTCCAATTAAGAATGCTTTCAGGCCGGGCGCAGTGGCTCATACCTGTAATCCCAACACTTTGTGAGGCCAAGGTGGGCAGATCACGAGGTCAGGAGTTTGAGACCAGCATGACCAACATGGTGAAACCCCGTCTTTACTAAAAATACAAAAATTAACCAGGCATAGTGGCAGGCACCTGTAATCCCAGCTACTCAGGAGGCTGAGGCAGGAGAATCACTTGAACCTGGGAAGCAGAGGTTGCAGTGAGCCAAGATCGCACCACTGCACTCCAGCCTGGGCAACAGAGCGAGACTCCATCTCAAAAAAAAAAAATGCTTTCAGTTTTCAGTCTGGAATGGAAGGCCTTGTTGAAGAGATTCTGAGGGTGTGTGTATAGTTAGACATGTTTCAACTAATGATGATGGTATTTGAGAATGGGGTTAGAGATCAAGCAGAAAAAGAGGCATATACTTCTCTCTCTCTTTTTTGATAGGCCTTATATTTTGGAGCAGTTCTAGGTTTACAGAAAATTGAACAGAAAGTACAGAGAGTTCCCATACACTACCCTCTCTCTAACCCTCCTCCCTCTTAGTTTCCAGTATTATTAACATCTTGTATTAGTGTGGTATATTTGTTATAATTTATGCGCCATTATTGACACATTATTATTAACTAAGGTCCATGGTTTACATTACGGTTCACAGTTTGTGTTGTACAGTTATGTGAGTTTTTGACAAACACATAATATCATATATCCATCACTGCAATAACACACACAACAGTTTCACTACCCTAGAAATCCTCTGTGCTCTACCCATTCGTCCCTCTCTTTCTCCTTCCAAACCTCTGGAATCTACTGATTTTTATACTGTCTCTGGAGGTTTGCCTTTTCCAGAACATTATATGGTTGGAATCATATTGCATACAGTATAGTTGGTCCTGTGTATCCACAGGTTATGCATCCTCAGATTCAATCAACTGCTTCTAGAAAATATTTGGAAAAAATAATAATATAACAGTAAAAAAAGAATACAAAAATCCCCACAGTATAACAACTATTTACATAGCATTTGCAATGTATTGGGTAAGTAATCTAGAGATGACTTTAAGTATAGTAATCACAGGGATACATCCTGAGACGTGTATCTTTGGGCAACTTTATCACTATGTGAATATCAGAGTGTAGTTCCACAAACCTAGGTAGTATAACCTACTACATACCTAGATTAGATGGTATACCCTATTGCTCCTAGGTTGTGATCCTGTAAGCAGGCCAGTTGTGGTGGCTCACATCTGTATTTCTAATGCTTTCAAAGGCCAAGGCAGGAGGATTGCTTAAGGCCAGGAGTTTGAGATCAGCTTGGGCAACATAGCGAGACCTCATCTCTACAAAAAAACATTTAAAAATTAGCTGGGCAGAGTGGAGTGCTATGATAGTACCAGCTACTCAGGAGGCTGAGGTAGGAGAATTACTTGAGCCCAGGAGTTGGAGGTTACAGTGAGCTATGAGTGTGCCACTGAAGCTACCTAGCTTTTGGGGTACAGGTGGTTTTTGTTTACATGGATGAAATGTATGGTGGTGAAGTCTGAGATTTTAGTGCACCCGTCACCCGAGTAGTGTACATTGTACCCAATATTGTGTTTTTCTTCCCTCACTTCCCTTCCCACCATCTCCACTTCTGAATGACTTCAATGACCATTATACCACTCTGTATGCCTTTGAGTACCCATAGTTTAGCTCCCACTTATAAATGAGAACATATGGTATTTCATTTTCCATTCTTGAGTTACTACACTTAGAGCAATGGCCTCTAGCTCCATCCAAGTTGCTGCAAAAGACATTATCTTGTTCCTTTTAATGGCTGAGTAGTGTTCCATATTGTATATATACCATTTTTTTTTACCCACTCGTTGGTTGATGGGCACTTAGGTTGGTTCCATATCTTTGTAATTGTGAATTATGCTGCAATAAACATATATATGCAGGTGTCTTTATATAATGACTTCTTTTACTTTGGGTAAATACCCAGTAGTGGGATTGCTGGATTTAATGGTAGGTCTAATGGTTGGTCTACTTTTATTTCCTTGAGAAATCTCCATACTGTTTTCCATAGAGGTTTTACTAATTTATATTCCCACTAACAGTATATAAGCATTCTCTTTTCACCACATCCATGCCCACATCTATCGTTTTTTTGATTTTTTAGTAATGGCTATTCTGACTGGGGTAAGATGGTATCTCATTGTGGTTTTATTTTGCATTTCCCTGATGATTGGTGATGTTGAGCATTTTTTCATGTGTTTATTGGTCACTTGTATATCCTCTTTTGAGAGCTGTCTATTCGTGTCATTTGCCTTTTGATGGCATCTTTTTTCTCGCTGATGTATTTGAGTTTCTTGTTGATTCTAGATATTAGTTCTTTGACAGATGCATAGTTTGTAAATATTTTCTCTCATTCTGTGCGTTGTCTGTTTACTCTGATAATTTTTTTCTGTGTGGAAGCTTTTTAGTTTAATTAGGTCCCATTTATTTATTTTCATTTTGTTGCATTTGCTTTTGGAGTCTTGGTCATAAATTCTTTCCCCAGGCCAATGTCCAGAGGAGTTTTTTCTTGGCTTTCTTCTAGAATTTTTATGGCTTCAGATCTTAGATTTAAGTCGAGATTAAACCACCTTGAGTTGATTTGTTTATGTGGTGAGCAATAAGGATCCAGTTTAATTCTTCTACATGTGGCTATCGAGCTTTCCCAGCACCATTTATTGAGTAAGGTGTCCTTTCACCAATTTATTTTTCTGTATGCTTTGTCAAGGATCAGTTGGTTGTATTTGGCTTTATTTCTGGTTTTCTCTTCTGTTCCATTGTTCTGTGTATCACTGTTATACCAGTACCATGCTGTTTTGGTTACTATAGCCTTGTAGTATAATTTGAAGTCAGGTAATGTGATGCCCCCAGCTTTGCTCTTTTTTCTTAGGATTGCTTTGGCTATTTTGGTCTTTTTTTTGGTAACATGTGAATTTTAGAATTTTTTTTCTAGTTCTGTGAAAAATGATGTTGGTATTTTGATAGGAATTGAATTGAATCTGTAGATTGCCTTGGGCAGTATGGTCATTTTCAACATAATGATCCTTCCAACCCATGAGCATGGGATGTATTTCCATTTGTTTGTATCACCTGTGATCTCTTTCAGCAGTGTTTTATAGTTAGTCATATACAGAGCTTTCACCTCTTTGGTTAAGAATATTCCTAGAGGTTTTTTTTTTTTTTTGCAGCTATTATAAAAGGGATTGAGTCTTGATTTGATTCTCAGCTTGGTTGTTGGTGGTGTATAGCAGTGCTACTTATTTGTGTATGTTGATTTTGTAACCAGAAACTTGACTGAATTCTTTTATCAAACCTAGAAGTCTTTTAGAGGAGTGTTTAGGATTTTCTAGGTATAGGATCATATCGTTGGCAAACAGATAGTTTGACTTCCTCTTTTCCAATTTGGATGGGCTTTATTTCTTTCTCTTGCCTGATTGATCTGGCTAGGATTTCCAGTACTTTGTTGAGTAGAAGTGATGAAGGTGGGCATCTTTGTCTTGTTCCAGTTTTTAAAGAGAATGCTTTCAACTTTTCCCCACTCAGTATAATGTTGGGTTTGCTATATATGGCTTTTATTATTTTGAGGTATGTCGCTTTTATTCACAGTTTGTTGAGGGGTTTTATCATAAAGGGATACTAGATTTTATCAAATACATTTTTCTGCATCTACTGAGATGATCATATAATTTTTGTTTTCAATTCTGTTTATGAGGTGAATCACACTTATTGACTTGTGTATGTTGAACCATCTCTGCATCCCTGGGAGGAAATTCACTTGAACATGGTGGATTATCTTTTTGATGTGCTGTTGGGTTTGGTTTGCTAGTATTTTGTTGAGGATTTTTGCATCTATTTTCATCAGGGATATTGGTGTGTAGTTTTCTTTGTTTGCTATGTCCTTTCCTGGCTTTGGTATTACAGTGGTACTGGCTTCATAGAATGAACCACACAGGATTTCCTCTTTCTCAATCTTTTGGAATCGTTTCAGAAGAAATGGTAACAATTCTTCTCTGAATGCCAGGTAGAATTTAGTTGTGAATCCATTTGGTCCTGAGCTTTTTCTTGTTAGCAATTTTGCATTACCGATTCAATCTTACTTCATGTTATTGTCCTGTTAAGGATTTCTCTTTCTCCCTGATTCAAGCAGGAAGGAAGGAAGGGATACAACAAAGGAGGGTTGTATGTCTCCAGGAATTTATCCATTTCTTCTATATTTTCTAGCTTGTGTACATCGAAGTGTTCATAGTAGTCTCTAATAATCTCTTATATTTCTGTGATTTTAGTTGTAATGTGTCCATTTTCATTTCTAATTGAGCGCATTTGAATATTTGCTCTTCTTTTCTTGGTTGATCTAGCTAATGTTTTATTTATTTTCTTTATCTTTTCAAAGAACCAACTTTTTGTTTCATTGATCTTTTGTATATTTTTTTGTTTCAATTTCATTTAGTTCTTCTTTGACCTTTGTTATTTCTTTTTGTCTGCTAGCTTTGGGTTTGATTTGCTCTTGTTTCTCTAGTTCCTTGAGGTGTGACATTAGATTGTCAATTTGTGATCTTTCAGACTTTCTGATGTAAAAATTTGGTGCTATAACCTTTCCTCTTAGCACTGCTTTCACTGTATCTCAGAGGTTTTGATAGCTTGTGCCACTGTTATCATTCATTTCAAAGAATTTTTAAATTTCCATATTGATTTTATTGTTAACCCAAAAATCATCCAGGAACAGGTTGTTTAATTTCCACTTATTTGTATATTGTTGAAGGTTCCTTTTAGAGTTGATTGTTTGTTAGTTTTATTCCACTGTGGTCTGAGAAAATATTTAATAAGGTTTTGATTTTTAAAAATTCATCACCGTTTCTTGAAAAGACTATCTGAAACATATATTTTTCCTTTGATTTGATATTCAATTGGAGAGGTTTTAAAAGCACTATCATGTGGTGCTGGCCAATCTAGTTGTTTACAACTACACACCTCTAGTCTTACAACCCAAAGTGGCCTTTGCACTAGGTTGGGGAGTAGTGCATTAAAAATAGTGGAACTTGCTTTATTTAACAACCTGGAAAGTTCAATCTAATCATATTTTGATTACATAAATTGATGTACAATGCTGATAATCTACAATTCTGTGATGAATCCTTGTGTATTATAAATAATTACCCAGCAACTTGCATGTTAGATTTTCAAATACTAAATTTCCCATAAATGATGGATACTTTGATGCAGTGAAAAGGGACATGAGAATGAGAAAGAGAGGAATTCTTCCATGCAAATTGACATATCTCAATCCTAGCATCAACCCCTTTACTCCTATAAGAAAGCATGTCAAATCTGAAATGCTATGTACCATCACTCAGTCTCAAGCCTACCTCAGAGACAAAAGTTACATTGAGGTTAAAATGAAAAGAACTTTGATAAGTTTTTAATAAAATATGTACTAAGGGCTATTTACAAATTAAATACTGCTCATTGCAAATGTACCCATTTTACCTCTTAATCTACTTATTGCTCTTAAAGTCAAAAGAAAAGCTCAAAGAAGAGGTTAAATAGCTATGACAAAATATGCTGGCCAAATTCCTAACTTGCTCTCCATTAAGTGGTGCTTTAACACACACACACACACACACACACACACACACACACACACACACATTGTCTTCAGTTTTTAAAGAGGAAAGTAAGAAATATCTACGTGGTTTTAGATTTTTCTAAATGCTTGTTAGATAATTTCCAAATACAATTCTAGTTATGCTATAACTACCTATCTTTGAAATACAATTGTATTCTAATTACCCTATTTCCATCCTCTTCACTTTTGCCTCCATATGTCTTCATCTTCTCTTCTCTCCCCTCATCCTTATATTTCCTTCCAGCAGCTTTTCTTTCAAGGATAATGCTAAGCCAAAATGCATGTTTTTAACAATTGATAATAAAATACAACCAGGAAAATAACCTAAGCAACAAAACCAAAAATCTTTACATCTTTGAAAAATCAATTTAAATACTTAAACTTATAGGGAAAAATCCAATGATTATAAATATAAATTCTTCATGTAGTTTTCAATTCATTTTTCATCATTGTCTAAATATAAATGTTTATTTTTCTGAGCTGTGAAATCAGTGTGTATAACTTTCTTTATGTTATACCTTGATACTTATTATTTCACATTTATATTTCTAGAAATCAAATAAACCTACCTTGTCGAAAAATAAACCACAATTTTGGTACATTACTTCTCTAGATTATAGCCTAGAAACATACTTTATAGTTCTTGTAACTCCTCCTTGGAATGATTAATCCTAATAGAAGAGTGATGCACCTGTCTGCCATAGTTCTCCCAACACCTTTTTAAAAAGTGGAAAAGCATGTAAGTCATCTGCATTTATTTACAGATAATTTAACATATATATAGGTACTGTGTATGTGCCTTTAATCAGGAAGTCTGATAATTTTTCTGTAGTGCTTCACTATTTGTTATTCCTTGTGAGCTAACTTTTAATGTCATTTGACTATTTGATAAGTGAAATCCAGATATGTCTTGTGTTTTAGAATATATATTTTATACATTATGTGCTTCCACTTAATTCTCTCCCTTCTTATGCCTGCTTCATTATAGAGTTATACTTTAAGAAGAATTATAAAACAGCTTGTATAAAATAACAAACTGTATTTTCTAGCATTAAAGGAATTTATAAATCAGAGATATTACATAGGGGTTAACAACTCAAGCTTTGGAGTCATGCATACCTGGATTAAAACTAGTTCCTATGATTAACTAGCTGTGTGATTCTGTGCAAATTGCTTAAACTCTTTAAGCCTCAATATCTTTGTTTGTAAAATCTGCATAATAGTGCCCATCTGTTGAGATTGTAATAAGAATTAAATGAAATTATGTTCATAAAGAACTTGGTATAGTGATTGGCACCAAGTAAACTCTAAATGAATATTAGATATTGTTATTAGTATATAGGTGTGGATAGAAACAAAGACTGAAAAGTTGCCCCAGAACATTAATGGTGGATATTTTGAGTGATTACATGATAACATTTTTTCTTTTGAATGTAACCTTATTTTTAATGGCTCTATGATGAATATTTGTTATGTGTTGCAACACATCTGCCAGATACCCAGAATAGTTCAGTGACAGCAATAAGTCATTGAAAAACAACTGAAGTTTCTATTATAAGCATTTTCCTTTTGAAAACTCCTCAAATATACACTAAATCTTATCAGTTGACAGTGGTTATGGTATTAGGAACGATAGTGGATATTAAGAACAATAAGCTTCGAATGGGTAAGGTGCTGCACCTCCTTGTTATAAGGCACACAAAGGATAAGGATGAAGCCAGGATGAATGACGATAATTGTGCCCTCTTCCTCTCTGGATAAATACCATGTATTGTGTTCTTCTCCTGAACACTACATCCAGCACAGACCACTTAGGGCTCCACTGAGATGCAATGAGCCATGAAGAAATCCCTCCCCAGGGATCTTATAATAATATACTACAGTCTTCCCTGGAACTCATCTGGGGCAGTATAACCTCCAAGTATATCCTCCGGGGAGATGCTTTCCTGCTAATGATGAGGGGGTAGAGCCAGGTCGCCAGTGGTGCCCTTGCCACCCCCAGCCCTTTTTCTTCTACTTTTACTAGGTATTAAGGTGAAATTCTTTGTGGAGGATGATACAATTCACATTATTGACCAGATGATATTAAAAATATGTGGCCTAACTGTAAAATATGTTTAAATAGTTTATGAGAGGATACTGAAAGAAAGAGATCCTCTTTTCATTTGAGTTTTTATCATGAAAACCAATTTGCACACAAGGAAGACTTTAATGTCCTAATGGTCTCATTTAAGAAAAGAACCATTTCTTTGCCTCTTGGATGTGTCTGCCAAATTTTGAAAGATGTCCAAATTGATATTTTAGATTGGACCCTTTATTGTCGCAAATATATATGTATGTGTGTGTGAATTTTGAATAATGGTCTGAAGTTGATAAAGGATAATTCATAAACATTTTAAAAAATTTGTGGATTTCCATTTGTCATTGGTCTTGCGGTCACTTTTTGCTTTTCTTTTTTCAGCTTGCATAAAACTATTTAATACCAGTGAATAAATGATTGTTCAGAGTACTTTTAAAACTCAATTTTAATTTTTTATATTTTGTTAGTGAATTTATAATTAAGTTTCTTTTTAACCAGACTGTTTTTTTACTAAAATTTTCTTACTATATGGACTAAAAGTCATAGAAGATTAAATATCACAGGCTGTTTAAAACTGATATGTCTTTTATCACTTTGATCTTCTTAATATTCATCATTTTCAAGTTAAACTTCCCCTCACGCCTATAAAAGGCTCATGTTGATGGAGATAAATTGCTGAACTGTTCAAATATTTTCTTAACATTCTAACTTGTCAAATATAAATAAGGTCATAGAGAATCATGTTAAATCGGGTGAATTATCATCAAGAGTCTAAAAGTCTTTTTTTCTTTACAGTAAAAGAACTATAAATAAAAATACATTTGTGTATTTTGAGAAAAATCATTTCTGAAACATTTCAGGTCAACAAATTAGTAGAATCCAAGTTTCGTTCAACAAATCCAATGAGTATATTTTATATTTTATTTCTATGATAGAGTGGAGGGGGAGAGAGAGATGGAGAGAGAGAGAGAGAGAGAGAGAGAGAGAAAGTGTCCTGGGAAGAAGTTCCAAATAAACAGAAAACAAACAGAAAAGGGACAGGTAGTCAGGAAACTCTAAAATTAGCATAAATACTGATGAAGCACCTACTATATGCCAGACAACAGAGATACAGCTTTCTACTACTGCTAAGCTCTTCCTGGTGTATTAGAGACCATTATCGTTATTTCATGGCTGATACAGAGGAAAGCTGAGGCTCAGAGAGGTTAAGTGACTTGCTCAAAATTGCACAGATTGTAATAAGTAAAGCCAGAACCTAACTCAGGTGTTTGATAAAAGAGCTCAAATGCTTCACTTGCTATACAACCATCATGGAACGAACTTTGGGGTTTTATCAGGTCTGCTAAAGCCAAGAAACAGAGCTGTGTTTCATGCACAAACTTATCAGAATTGTAATTTGGGCCACAATAAATATTTACTTGACCTCAGTCAGATTAGTTTTTTTGTGCCTCAAGTTCTTCATTTGTAAAATGGGGATGTTAACAGAACCCACCTCACTAGATTGGCCTGAAAATTAAATGTGTTAGCACATAAGAAGCACTTAGAAAACATTCACATACACTATGAGCACTATCATTAAATTTTGTGAAGCCTTTATTATTTAGAACTGTGTTCTAATAGATTTTCATTTCACCAGGGGGTATTTTTTTTAAATTCTCTGTTTCTGATTTTGGAGGACGGTAAGACAAAATAGTAACAGCTGTTCAGCTGTTAGTGTTAAAGGAAGAAAGCTGCACAAAAAGGCAGTGGAGAAAAATAATTACTTCAAGAGACACTAAAAGGAAGAAAAAATATATATATAATATTCTATGTCAGAAGGAGTCTCTAAAAGCTACCCCATAGTAACACAAACACACATCTTGATAGCCGTCTCTCTAGAAATCAAAACCTGGGGCACTGACAGTAAAAACCAGCACATTAAACCCAAGACGATAAGTACAGCGAGGGGGTAAAATGAGCAGGACATAATGATACAATTACATCTTCAGAGTGCCCCCCGACATTCATTTTCAGCCATTTTCTCCCTGCCACCTACTCTTGTCCTGGATGATTAGCCTAGGTCTCTGGCCTCCCACTAACCATGATACTGTGCCTTTTGTATTTGTCCTCCCTCCCGTGGTTTCACTCCACCCACTGCACTGCATCCCCAGCCTCTGCTATATGCACTGGCCCTTTTTAAGACATTAGTCAGGCATCAATGTCGAAGTTTGTATTCCTACCAATGGTGGTCTTCAAAATTATACCAGCTCTGAATCTGAAACATGGTCAGACTCACAAACAATGTTTATGGACTCCTTTGTAGCAGTGGGTGGTAAGGAAGAAAAACATATCAGTTCTAGCAGCAAGCTGCCTGACAGTAGTTATGAATGATTAACAATTACAAAGCCAGTGGAGAATGGAGTTTCTAGAGTCAGTGGAAGCTACACTTACTAAAAATGACCTCTTAGGATAGAGCTTCTTTTAACTTCAGTCTACACTTCTTTTTTTCAGTTTTCATTTTTTTTTCATTTGTGTAATAACCTTTGGCCTTCTCTTTGTGGAAAGTTTTGACCTTTCCTAAATGGCGGAGAGGAGGGGCTTTTTTCTGTGAAGAAGTGAGAAAGAGAAAGTGTGTGTGCGTGTGTGTGTTCACACACGCACACACACATGCCCACACAAGTGCACCTGGTAGGTAGGAAGGTGCACCTGGGTGGGTAGGAAGATACTATCACTTTTAATATTTATTTTTGAGCAAATTTTTGAGACATTGGCCAAGTCACCTCCTCACTGAGGACACTACACTTCTTTAGTCACTTCCAGCAACAAGGTTATAAAATTTGATGGTTCTATGATTTGACAAGAATGGATATCATGAAAAAGACTTTCCCAAACAAAAGCTGAGGGAGTTCATCATTACTAGACCTGCCTTACAAGAAATACTAAAGGGAATTCTTCAAGCCAAGAAAAAAAGGTACTAATTAGTAATATACCACCATATGAAAGTATAAAAACAAGTAGAGTTGGCACTTTGTATCCACGAGTTCCGCATTCATGGACTCAACTAACTGTGGATCAACAATGGTTAGGGAAAAAAAAGCATCTGTACTGAGCATGAACAGACGTTTTTCTTTGTCATTATTCCAAAAATAATCAGTACAACAGCTATTTACATAGTGTTTAACTTGTATTATGTGTTATAAGTATCATAAGGATGATTTAAAGTATATGTGATGATGTTCATAGGTAATAAGCAAATAATACACCATTTTTTGTAAGGAACTTGAGCATCCATGGATTCTGATATCCATGGGGAGTCCTGAAAAACAATCCACCACAGATACTGAGGGACAACTGTACTCCGTCAAATTCAGAATACTCCAATATTTTAGTGTTGGTATATAAATCATTTACATCTTTAGTATGAAGGTTAAAAGACAAAACTATTAAAATAATAATAGATATAATAATTTGTTAAGGAATACACAATATAAAAAGATGTGTATTATGACATCAAAAGCACAAATGTGGAAGAGAAGAGTAAGAGTGCAAAGTTTTCATATGCAAGAGATATTTAGTTGTTATCAGCTTGAAATATCATAAATGAAAGGTGTTTTATGTAAGCCTCATATAACCATGAAGCAAAAATCTGTATTACATACACAAAAGATAAAAAGTAAGGAATCAAAGCATATCATTAACAAAAAATCATCTAATCACAATCACAAAGGAAGACAGCAGAGAGGAAGAGAGGAACAAAGTATCTACAAAACAACCAGAAAACAATTCACAAAATGGCAGTAGGTAGTCCTTACCTATCAATAATTATCTGGAATGTAAATAGGTTAAATTTTTAAAATCAAAATATATGCTGCCTATAAAAGACTCACCTTACCTATAAGGACATACATAGATTGAAAGTGAAGGGATGGAAAAGGATATTTCATGCAAATGGAAACTGAAAGAGAATGAGATAGCTATACTGATATCAGATAAAAAGACTTTAAGTCAAAAACTGTAAAAAGAGACAAAGTCCATATATAATAAGATGATCAATTCCTTGATAAGATAAAATAATTTCAAATATATATACATTCAACCAACATGCACCTAAATATAATAAGCAAATATCTCTCTGAAGGGAGAGATGGACTGCAATACAATAATAGTAGAAGACCTCAGTATTCTACTTGCAACAATGGACAGATCATTCAGACAGAAAATCAATAAATAAACACTGGACTTGAACTGTACTTTAGACCAAAAAGACCTAACAGACATATGCAGAACCTTCCATTGAACAGCAGTAGAATTCATATTCTTCTAGAGTTCACACAAAACATTCTGCAGGATAGATTACATGTTAGGCCACAAAAATACTCTTAATAAATTTAAGAAGATTGAAATCATATCAAATATTTTTTCCAACTATAACAGATTAAGCTAAAAATTAGTAATAGGAAGAATTTCTGAAAATTCATAAATGCATAGAAATTAAACATGTTCTTGAACAACCAATGGGTCAAAGAAGAAACAAAAAGGGAAATTAAAGAAATATCCTGAGGCAAGTAAAAACGGAAACACAACTTACCAAAACTTATGGATTGCAGCAAAAGCAATACTAAAAGGGAATTTATAGCAATAAATGTCTCCATCTAAAAAGAAGAAAGATCTCAAATAAACAACCTAACATTACACCTCAAATAATTAGAAAAAGAAGAACACACTAAGCCCAAAGTTAACAGAAGGAAGTAAATAACAAAGATTGAGCCAGAAATAAATGAAATAGAGACTAGAAAAACAACAGAAAAGATCAATGAAACTAAAAGTTGCTTAAAAACAAAAAAGATAAAATCAACAAATCTTTAACTAAACCAAGAGAAAAAGACAGAGGACTCAAACCAATAAAACCAGAAATTAAAGAGGACACATTACAACTGATACCACAGAAATACAAAGGACCGTAAGATACTGCTATGAACAATCATACACCAATTAATTGGGTAACCTAGAAGAAATGGATAAATTTCTGGAAATATACCCTTTACCGAGACTGAATCACGAAGAAATAGAAAACCTGAGTAGACCAATAATTAGTAAGAAGATTGAATTAGTTATAGAAAGTATTCCATCAAGGCCGGGCGCGGTGGCTCACGCCTGTAATCTCAGCACTTTGGCAGGCCGAGGTGGGCGGATCACGAGGTCAAGAGATGGAGACCATCCCGGCTAACACGGTTAAAACCCGTCTCTACTAAAAATACAAAAAAAATTAGCCAGGCGTGGTGGCGGGCGCCTGTAGTCCCAGCTATTAGGGAGGCTGAGGCAGGAGAATGGCACGAACCTGGGAGGCGGAGCTTGCAGTGAGCCGAGATCGTGCCACTGCACTCCAGCCTGGGCGACAGAGTGAGACTCCATCTCAAAAAGAAAAACAAACAAACAAAAAAAGTATTCCATCCAAAAAAAGAGAAAAAAAGCTCAGGACCTGATGTGATGGCTTTGCTGCTGAATTCTGCCAAACACTTAAAGAAATATTACTGATATTTCTCAAACTCTTTCAAAAAATTGAAGATGCATATTTCCAAATTCATATTACAAGGCCAGGATTTCCCTGATACCAAAGCCAGACAAGGACATTACAAGAAAAGAAAATAGACGAACATCTCTAATAAACACAGATGCAAAACCCTCAACAAAATACTAGCAAACTGAATGCAAGTGCCATAGCACATTTTAAAAATCATTCACCATGATCAACTGGGATTTACGGGATGCAAGTATGCTTCAACAAACATACATCAATAAATGTGATATACCACATTAACTTAATGAAGAACAAACACTATATGATATCTCGATAAATACAGAAGAATACCTGACAAATTCAACACCCTTTTGTGATAAAAACTCTTAACACATTAAGTATAGAAGGAATGTACCTCAATGCAATAGAGGCCATGTATGACAAGCCCACAGCTAACATCATACTCAACAGGTAAAAATTGAAAGTTTTTCCTGTAAGACCTGGTATGAAGCAAGGATACCCGCTCTCATCACTTCTATTCAATAACGTACTGGAAGCCCTGGCCTGAGCAGTTGGGCAAGAGAAAGAAATATAGCCATCCCAAATGAAAAGAAAGAAGTTAAATTGTTTCTGTTTGCAGATGACATAATCTTACACATAAGAGACCCTAAAGACTCTAACAAAAATCTGATAGAACTAATAAAAGAATTCAGTAAAGTTGCAGGATACAAAATCAACATACAAAATGAGTAGCCTTTCTGCATACTAACAATGAACTATTCAAAAAAGAAATAAAAAAACCCATTTACGAGAGCTACAAAATAAATAAATTACTTAGGAATAAGTATAACCAAGAAGATGAAATACTGTACACTAAAAACTATAAAACATTGATGAAAGAAATTAAAGAAGACACAAATAAATGGAAAGATATCTCATGTTCATAGATTGGAAGAGTTAATATTGTTAAAATGTCCATATTATCCAAAGTGATCTACAAATTCGATGCAATCTCTTTCAAAATTTCAATGACGTTTTCACAGAAATAGAAGAACATAATCCTAAAATTTGTGTGGAATCATAAAAGATTCTGAATAGTCAAAGCAATCTTGAGCAAAAAGAACAAAGCTGGAGGCATCACACTACTTTATTTCAAAATCTACTACAAAACTATAGTAACCAAAATAGCATGGTACGGGCATAAAAATAGACACATGGACCAATGAAACAGAATAGAGAACCTAAAAATAAATCCACAAATTTATGGCCAATTGATTTTCAACAAAGATGTCAAGAACGCGCAGTAAGGAATGGACAGTCTCTTCAATAAATGGTGTTGGAAAAACTGGATATCGACATGCAGAAGAATTAAATTAGACTCTTCTCCCACAATATGCAAAAATAGACTCAAAATGGATTAAAGACTTAAATAAATACTGCTAATTAAATATATTTACTTATATATGTGTACACATATGTACACACAATAAAATCAGTATGTTGAAGAGATATCAGCATTCTCATGTTCATTACAGCACTATTTACAATAGTCAACATATGGAAACAATGTAAATGTTCATCAGTGGATGAATGAGTAAAGAAAATGTGGCTTATATACACAATGGAATACAATTCATCCTTTAAAAAGAAAAAAATTCTGTCATTTGTTACCACATAGATGAATCTGAAGGACATTGTGTTAAATGAAATAAGCCAGACACAGAAAAACAAATGGTGCATGATTTTACTTATATGCAGAATCTAAAAAAAGATGAACTCATACTAGCACAGAGTAAAAAAAAAAAAAAGAAAAAAAAAAGAAAAATGATGGTTGCCAGGGGTTGGAGGGATAGAGGAGGAGATTGGGAAGACATTGCTCAAAGGGTAAAAAATTTCAGTTTATCAGGAGGATTACATTCAAGAGATCTATTTTACAACACGGTAACTATATTTAATAACAATTTCTCATATACTTGAAAATTGCTAAGGAAATAGATTTTTAAATGATTCGCTACAAAAAAGGATAAGTATGTGAAGTAATACATTGGTTAATTAGCTTAATTAAAGCATTTCATAATATATACATATATCCAAACATCATGTTATGTACAATAAACATATACAATTTTCCTTTGTCATTTAGAATTTTTTTAAAAAGAACTAATCTCATGATTCCAAGAGGTGCTAAGAAGCACTTCTATTCCATTTTGAACTGTGAAAAATTATGATGCCTTTGTTAATTTGAAAAAAAAGAGTTAATCATTTAGGTTATTAATTTACTAAATGGAAAATCAGAAAAAAGTAAAACTCTCACACCTGCCAAGTCACTCTACTTTTACTAAAATTTGCTTTATAAGTTTGGTCAAAGGTTGGAACACTAGAATCAAATGGTTCCAAAATACAGTGGATTAAAGGCAACAGAGGCACATTCCTCTCATGCTATATGGCTGAGGTGAGCAGTCAGGCTAGCGGACAACAGGGACCTGTGCTCAAGGTGTGCACTCCCTCAGGTTCCTTGCAACCTCTGGTTTTGTCAGAGCCCAGTCTTCCTATGTGTGGTAGAAGCTGGGTCACATGAAAGGAGTGTGCAAGCTCAGTGGCTTATCACCTAGATGTTGAAGCAGAACATGTCTCTTCTATACACATTTCACTAGGGAACTTGGTCATGTGACCACATCTAGCTGAAAGAGGGGCCAGGAAATGTCATTTCTAGCAGAGCAGCCAGGACCCAGGTGCAAGTCAATCATACAGAAAGGGATCTGTGTTCTGATGGACAACTGGCTGTCTCTGCCACAATGTTTTAATTCCTAAATCTAGAGTCTGGAAAAGTTCCAGATATTACTGATCCAAAAGTAGGGTCAATAACTTGTTTTGAAAATACAATAATAATGCTGAGTATAGAATGTAAGATAGAAGAAAGTTGATAAACACACAGTCTCGTATGCTGTCAAGGATATTAGTTATTTTTAGGAGATATTTAGTAATTAGTCTAATACAACATCTTTAATAGTGGAAGTAGGGGTGGTATAGTAAATTATTAAGCAAGTATTAAATAATTATTAACTGACTTCTTGTTCAGTTGACAAGCACACACACGAGTCCAACAGAATGTAAACAAATGTTCTTTATTTCAGATTAAGCCATATCTTCCAACACTAAATGAATCTACAGGAGTGTAGGGATTTGGAAGTGGTACCTTTGCTCTCTTCAGTTTGTCCTCACAGCTACTTGGTATATGTGTGTCCTTTTATCCAGGCTGACAAGACTATCCCAAACGTCCAAGCCTTAGTCAGCCTTGAGGGAAAAATCTTCCTTCTTCTTTACTCAATCAAGAATGTGTGATTTTTTCTTTTTCATCCCTTTCCCCAGAATCTGGCTCCTTTTCCTTAATCTGCAGATTGTTACTCATTTGGGGCAAATGGAATCTGCATGAAAACTCAATACCTTCATACTGCCATATTGGCCTCATTTAGCGTAACTTTTGTCAGGGTTCTGCTAAAAAGACAAAGAAGAAAAAAGCCCCTTTTCCTTCTCAGCCTGAAGCCCTACTCAAGGCTAAGAAATAAGTGGGTGAGGGATGGGGGAGAGCAGGATGTGCGGTGAGCCCCATAGGCTCATCCCGCTCATCACAGGTCAGATAAGATCTTGGTTAGATTTCCCTCTACCCTCTGCAAAGAACTGTTCTTTGGTCCTCTGCTTCAGAATCTGGACCACCCACTCATCTCTAACAACACCGCACCTTCTTCTTAGTGCTTTTTCTCATCACACTGATTAAGTTCACCACGCTTAAATTTTACCAGCTTGAAATTTAAATCTGTGCAAGTGGCCTGGTCTCCCCCTCTTCTTAGGGCGGTAGTTACACCATCCTTATCCAAGGTTGAGGATTCCTGGGCTCCCATGTCACTTTCCTCTTTCTCTTCTTTATCATTCATCTCCAATTTCTCCTCGCAGAGAGAAGGGGGGCTCTTTTTCTGCCCCACGTGGAGTATATGAATTCTGTCATGGGTCCTGGTGTCAGTGTACTGAAGCCAGGTGTTTCCCCTGCCTATCGTCTCCTTAGGAGCACAAACCTTCCCGACAACAGACCACACCTCAGTCTTTATTTGGTGACATGGCTTCTAATTTGTCTATAACAGGGTTCTCTCCTAGCCGTCAGTTATGTTATGCCTAGCTGAGCGCTTGGCAGTTTTGGGGTGACTATGTATTTGATTTTCAGTCTCATATGGTCCTACAGCAGCAGGCAAACTTTAAGATTTTTCAAGTTTTTTTTCAGTGTAGTTATACTATTTATGGGAACGAATCTAGGGAAATAGATTCTTAATGGCACTGTTTTTGTGGATTAGAAAGTATATTTATATGTTAGTCTTTTTTATCTGAATGAAGAAATACTAGAGATTTTTGAATAATGCTCTCTTTTGGATAATGAAGTCTAGCCCTAGTTTTTTTTGATGGTCCATAAATTAGAAGATAGTCTAAATGATTTCAGTTCTTTAAATGTATTGACATTTGTTTTGTCCAGTGTATGGTGCATCCTTGTGAATTCCATACTACTTCCAAATAATATATATTCTGCTATTGTTGGTTGTAGTATTATATAAATATCAATTAGATTATGTTCATTGTTAACGTGGTTCAAACCTTCTATATTCTTACTGATTTTTTGTATAATTCCTCCTTCAATTATTGTAATCTCCAACTACAATTTTGAATGTGTCTGTTTCTCCATTCAATATGACCAATTTTTGCTTCATGGATTTTGAGCTCTGTTATTAAGTGATTGCATATTAATTATTATTATAACTTATTAGTGAATTTATTTATTTATCATTAAGAAATGTCCCTTTTTATTCATAGTAATATGCAGTATTCTGGATTATTATTTATCTTACATTAATATAGCTACTCCAGCTTACTTGTGATTAATATTTGCATCATAAATCTCTTTCTAGCCTTTTGCTTTTAAGTGACACGTCTTTATATCTAAAGTAAGATACTGTAAGAAAATAAAATTACAAACCAATATATTTTATTAACATAGAAACAAGATTCCTTTAAAAAATATTTGCAAGTAGAATCAAGCAATCTGTAAAGATGATGCATCATAAATAAGTTGGGTTTATCTCAGGAATAGAAAGTTGGTTTAACATTTAAAAGTCAATGACTATAATTCATCATATTAACAAACTATAAAAGAAATACTATATGATCTTTCTAATAGATACAGAAAAGCATTTCACAAAAAATTCTACATTCATTCATAATAAAAACACTCAAAATAGTAATAGAGGGAAACTTCCTTTAACCTGATAAAGGGCATCTATGAAAAATCCGTAGTTAACACCATATTTAATGCTGAAAGACTGAATGCCTTCCTCATAATGTGAGAATGGCTTCTATCACCATTTATATTTAATATTATACTGGAGGTCCTAGCCAGTGCAATAAGACTTAAACAAAATAAAAGGCAAAGAGATTGGAACAGAAAAATTGCCTTTCCTTGCAGAAAACATGATTGCCTATGTATCATCACCTAAAGAATCTACAAAAAAAAACCTACTAGGACTAATACGTGAGTTTAGTGGGGTCACAGGTACAAGGTCAATATACAAAAGTCAACTCTATTTCTATATATTAATAATAGTACTGAACAATTAGAAATAAAAACAAATGTAGTGCCATATATAATAGCATCAACAAATCTGGAATATTTAAATATACATTTAGCAAAGTATGTTTATAAACTGTATACTAAAAATTACACAGCATTGATGAGAGGAATTAAAGATGGCCTAAATAGATAACTATTTTGTAAAGATTGCAAAGGATCTAGAATAATAGAAACAATTTTGAAAAAGAACAATGTTGGAAGACTTACTTCACTTGAATTCATGACATAAAATAAAGTTACAGTAATGCTTTTATACCTATGTTTGAGAAGTATCTGCTAATGTCTTTTGCTCACTTTTTAATGGGGTTATTTGGTTTTTGTTTGTTGAATGATGTAAGTTCCTTGTAGACTCTGGAGATTAGATCTTTGTTGGATACATAGTTTATAAATATTTTCTCCCATTTTGCAGGTTGTTTACTCTGTTGATAGTTTCTGTTGTTGTGCAGAAACTTTAATTTAATTAGGTCCCATTTGTCAATTTTTGATTTTGTTGCAATTGCTTTTGAGGACTTAATCATAAATTATTTCCCATGGCCAATGTCCAGAATGGTGTTTTCTAGGTTTTCTTCTAGGACTCTTATAGTTTGAGATCTTATATTTAAATTTTTAATCCATCTTGAATTAATTTTTGTATATGGTGAAAGGCAGGTGCATTAGTCCTTTCTTACACTGCTATGAAATACCTCCCGAGACTGCATCATTTATGAAGAAAAGAGTTTTAATTGATTCACAGTTCTGTATGGCTGAGGAGGCCTCAGGAAACTTACAATTATGGTGGAAGGGGAAGAGGCACGTCTTACATGGCATCAGGCAAGGGAGAGCACGTATAGGAAGTGAAGGGAGAAGAGACCCTTGTAAAACCATCAGATCACGTGAGAACTCACTCACTATCACAAGAATATCATGGGAGAAACCACCCTCATGATCCAGTCACCTCCCAGCAGGTCTCTCCCTCAACACCTGGGGTTACAATTCAAGATGAGAATTTGGGTGGGGACACAAAGCCTGACCATATCAGTAGAGACCCAGTTTCATTATTCTGTATATGGCTAGGCAGCTATTCCAGCACCAATTATTGAATAGAGGGTCCTTTCACCATTGCTTATTTTTGTTGACTCTGTCAAAGATCCAGTGGAAGTAGGTGTGTGACTTTATTTCTGGATTCTCTATTCTGTCTCATTGGCCTGTGTCTATGTTTTTACTAGTACGATGCTGTTTTGGTTACTGTAGCCTTATAGTATAGCTTGAAGATGGGTAATGTGAGGCCTCCAGCTTTGTTCTTTTTGCTTACGGTTGCTTTGGCTATTTGGGCTCTTTTTCATTTCCATATAATTTTTAGAATAGT
The DNA here is from genome assembly GCF_029289425.2 of Pan paniscus. NCBI lineage: Eukaryota > Metazoa > Chordata > Mammalia > Primates > Hominidae > Pan > Pan paniscus. The sequence continues at coordinate 113,582,442 of NC_073255.2, read as the reverse complement.
TTTTTCTAATTTTGTGAAAAACATCATTGATAGTTTGATAGGAATAGCATTGAATCTGTAGATCGCTTTGGGCAGTATGGTCATTTTAATGGTATTGATTCTTCCAAGCCATGAGCATGGAAGTTTTTTCATTTCTTTGTGTCTATGATTTCCTTCAGCAGTGTTTCATAGTTATCCTTACAGAAATCTTTCACCTCCTTGATTAGATGTATTCCTAGGTATTGTGTGTGTGTGTTTGTGTGTGTGTGTGGCTACTGTAAATGGGATTGTGTCCTTGATTCTTGATTTAGCTCTCAGCTTGAATGTTATTGGTGTATAGTAATGCTACCGATTTTTGGACATTGATACTGTATCCTGAAATTTTACCAAAATTATTTATCAGTTCTGGGAGCCTTTTGCTGGAGTCTTTAGGGTTTTCTAGGTATACAATTGTATAATCAGTGAATAAAGATAGTTTGACTTCTTCGTTTCATATTTTGATACCTTACATGTCTTTCTCTTGCCTGATTGCTCTGGCTATATGGATTTTAATTTTAATTCCGTTTACATGGTAAATCACATTTATTAATTTGCATTTATTGAATCAACCTTGCATCTCTGGAATGAAGCCAATTTGATCATGCTGAATTAACTTTTCGATATGCTGCTGGATTCAGTTTGCTAGCATTTTTTTGAGGTTTTTTGCATCTATATTCATCAAGAATATTGGCCTATCTTTTTTTTGTTGTGGCTTTGCCAGGTTTTGGTATCAGGGCAATGCAGGCTTTGTACAATGAGTTAGGAAAGAGTCCCTCTTCCTCAATTTTCTGAAATATCTTCAGTAGGATTGTATGCTCTTCTTTGTATGTCTAATATAATTTGGCTGTAAATCCATCTGGTCCAAGGCTTTTTTGTTTAAGTTTTTTATTACTGATTTAATTTCAGAACTCGACATTGGTCTGTTTAGGGTTTTGATTTCTTCCTGATTCAATCTTGGGAGGTTGCGTTTCCAGGAATGTATCTATTTCCTTTAGATTTTCTAGTTTGTATACATAGAGGTGTTCAAAATAGTCTCTGAGAATCTTTTGTATTTCTGTGGCATTGGTTGTCATGTCACCTTTGTCATTTCAGATTGTGATAATTTGGATCTTCTCTCTTTTTTCTTTATTAATCTAGCTAGTTGTCTATGGATCTTGCTTACCCTCTCAAAAAACCAACTTTTGGTTTCACGGATTCTTTGTATGGATTTTGGGGTCTCGGTTTCACTCAGTTCTGCTCTGATTTTAGTTATTTATTTTCTTCTGCTAGTTTTGAAGTTAGTTTGTTCTTGTTTTTCTGATTTTTCTAAATGCGACATTAGATTATTTGTTTGAGCTCTTCCTAACTTTTTGAGCTAGGTGTTTATTGCTATAAAGTTTCCTCCTAGCATTTCTTTTGATGCACCCCAGAGATTTTGGTACACTGTGTCCCTCCTTTCAGTTATTTCAAAGAACCTTTTGATTTCTGCTTTAATTTCATTATTTACCTCAAAGTAATTCAGCAGCAAGTTGTTTAATTTCCATGTCATTGTATGGTTTTGGGAGATCATCTCAGTATTGATTTCTATTTTTATTTTTACTCTACTCTGGTTTGAGAGTATGGTTGGTACGAGTTCTATTTTTTAAAAATTTATTGACACTTGCTTTGTGGCTGAGAATGTTATTGATCTTGGAGTATGTTCCATGTGCAGGCAAGAAGAATGTACATTCTGTGGTTGATGGTGTTTTCTATAGATGGCTATTAGATCCAATTGGTCAAGTGTCTAATTCAAGTACAGAATTTGTTTTCTGCCTTAATGATCTGTCTAACACTGTTCGTGGGGTGTTGAAGTCTCCAGCTATTATTGTGCGGTTTTTAAAACTCTTCTCATAGGTCTAGAAGTGGTTGTATTATGAATCTGCATGCTCTAATGTTGGATGTATATATTTAGAATAGTTAAGACTTCTTGTTGAATTGAACTCTTTCTAATTATGTAATGCCCTTCTTTGTCCTATTTACTGTTATTGGTTTAAAATCTGCTTCATCTGATATAAGAATAGTGACCCATTGGCCAGGCGCAGTGGCTCTCGCCTGTAATCCCAGCACTTTGGGAGGCCGAGGCGGACAGATCACCTGAGGTCGGGATCAGCCTGACCAACATGGGGAAACCCCATCTCTACTAAAAACACAAAAAATTAGCTGGGCATGGTGGTGCATGCCTGTAATTCCAGCTTCTTGGGAGGCTGAGGCAGGAGAATCACTTGAACTCAGGAAGCGGAGGTTGCAGTGAGCCGAGATTGTGCCATTGCACTCCAGCCTGGGCAACAAGAGCGAAACTCTGTCTCAAAAATAACTAACTAAATAAAAAAAAAAGAATAGTGACCCATTATATATTTTTTTGTTTATCATTTGCTTGCTACATCTTTCTCCAGCCCTTTACTTTGAGCTTATGGGTGTGAGAGATGGGTCTCTCAAAGACAGTAGATGAATGGCTCTTGTTTTTGTCTGACTTGCAACCCTTTGCCTTTAAGTGCAAGATTTTGCCTTACATTTAAGGCTAATATTGAAATGTGAGGTCTTGATCCTATCATGAAATTATTACTTGGTTGTTTTGTAATTTCTATTGTGTGGTTGCTTTAAAGTGTCTGTGGGCTGTGTACTTAATTGTGTTTTTGTGGTAGCAGGTATTGTTCTTTTGTTTCCATATTTAGTACTACCTTAAGGATCTCTTATAAGGCCAGTCTACTGGTAACAAATTTCCTTAGCACTTGCTTGTCTGGCAAAAGATTTTGTTTCTCCTTTGCTTATGAAGCTTATTTCAGTGGGATATGAAATTCTTGGGATCCCCATTCTTTAAAAGTGCTGAAAATGGGCCCCCAGTCTCTCCTGGCTTGCAAGGTTTCTGCTGAGAAGTCCACTGTTAGCTTGATGGGGCTCCCTTTGTACATGATCTGGCCTTTTTCTGCAGCTGCGTTTAAGATATTTTTATTTAGTGTTGACATTGGACATTCTGGTGACTATATGCCTTGGAGATGTTCATTTTGTATAGATCTGGCAGGTGTTCTCTGGATTTCTGGTATCTGGATGTCTACCTCTTGAGCAAGATTAGAGAAAATTTCTTGAATTATTCCCTTAAATTTGTTTTCAAGGTTTTATTTTTTCTCTTTCTCTCTCAGGAATGCCAATAATTTGTAGGTTTTGTTGCTTTACATAATCCCACATTTCTCAAGACGTTTTTCATTTTTCCTAATTCTTTCTTTTTATTTTTGTCTGACTTGGTTAGTTCAAAAGACCAGTCTTTAAGGAGTGAAATTTTTTCTTCTGCTTGCTCTAGTCTATTGATAAAGCTATTAATTTTGCTTTAAAATTCCTTATGCAAGTTTTTCAATTCCAGAAGCTCTGGTTGGTTTCTTTTTAAAGTGTTTATTGCTTCCTTAATTTCCTGGATTCATTTAGAAGTTTCTTTGTGTAGATTTTCAATCAGGTCTCGGGTCTCATTGAGCTTCTTTGCAATCCATGTTTTGAATTTTTTATTTGTCATTTCTAAGTTTCTATTTTGTTTAGGGACCATTGCTGGAGAGCTAGTGTAATCCTTTGGTGTTGTCACTATATTCATATATTTCATAGTGCCAGAATTTTTATGCTGATTTCTTCTCATCTGGAGATGCTGGCATTTCTAATTGTTGTAATTATTTTCTTGTGGGTAGGATATTTTCTTTTTCTTTCTTTCCTATATTATTGTGGAGGGTTTTCTTCTTTCCTTTTCCCTTTTCCCCTCTCCCTGGGGGATATGAATGTAGAAAATGTTGGTCAAGGTCTTTTGCCTTCACTTCTATAGCCCTATGTGTTTCTTTCAGCAGATTTTATATTGAGCTGTGCAGTTTGATCTACAAGCCAGTAGATGATTCTTACAGGTAACAGCTGGCTGCAGTCAATGTGGCTGGGTATATACTTGATCTTGGTTTACCAGGAGAGGCTCTCTGTTGCCTCAGGCAATGGACTGAACTGTGGAGTACACAGTAGTGTGAGCTCCCTGCTCAGCCCCAGGAAGGTAGGGGGAAAGATGGCTGAGGACAGACTGGGCAGGCCCACATACAAGTCCCTTGATGGCAGGCACAAACACCAGTTCTGAGGGAGAATTCAGTGCATAGCCACCAAGCACCCAGAAGTGTGCGTTGGCATGGAGCTGGGAAAGCTCCTTGGCCCCAAGTTCACCACACAGGAAGGAGTTGCAACCTAAACTCCTAATCTAGGAAAGTGGGTGCTCCAGAAGCCTAAAGATCAGCCTGGGCATGGATTGTCAAGGGACCCACTGCACCACAATCTCTACACAGGAAAGGTGGTGCAGCCCAGGCTGCTAATCAAGGTTATTCAGTGCTCTGACTGCCTGGAGATCTGCCTGGATGTGGCGCAGAGAGGGCCCTACTGCACCATGATCTTTGTGCAGGAAGTAGGGGTGACTTAGGCTGCTGGACCAGGCAAGTGGGTGCTCCTACTATACAGAGATCTGCCTGAGTGTGCAATTGAGAAGGGCTCCTTGCATGCTGATCACTGCACAAGAAGGCTGGAGTGAGTCAGGATGCCAATCTGGGCAAGCAGGTGCTCCAGATGCCTGGAGATCTACCAGCATGTGGACTGGAGAGGGCCCTGCTGCACCATATTCGTTGTGCAGGAAGGGTGGGTGACTCAGGCTGCTGAACCAGGAGAGCAGGTGCTCCTACTGCCTGGAGATCTGCCTGGGTGTGCAGCTGAGAGGTGCCCCCTACATGCCAATGTCTGCACAGGAAGGGTGGGGTGACTGGTGCTGGGTGAGCAGGTGCTCTGAATGTCATGAGTTCTGCCTAGGTATAGAGTGGAGAGGGCCTGCTTTACCCTGATCTCTTCACAGAAAGGGTGGGGTGACTGAGGCTGCTGGTCCAGGAAAGTATGTACTCTAAATTCCTGGAGTTCTGCCTAGGAGTGGATTAGAGAGGCCCCCCTGCACCACAATCTCAGGGGAGCAGGCTGGGGCACCCAGCAATGACACATGCAGAACAGTGCCAGGTTGTCAAGCTGGCCCTGGCTGCAAGTCTCCTCAGCCAGAAGAAACCACAGCTGTAGCAGCTCTCCTCCTGTCCCAGGCTTGCAATTAGGGAGAGTGTGCAATTTCAGCCATACTGCTAAGGTGCTTTCCACAATTATGGCTTTGGAGGTCCCTACTCTCCTCAAGAGCAAGCCCTCTAGTCTTTGGCTTGAGAATAAAATGCCTGCAGAGCCACACTTCTGGGTCATCAAAGAATGACTGACTTTATATGCACCCAGATTAAAACTGGCATCCTGTTCTTGGTCCCAGTTCTGGGAAAATGCCTGCAGCTTTTCCCGGTGTCTTTCCCTCACAGCATCTCCAAGACTCTCCCCAAATTACCTCAAGGGCTTGGGAGAAACAAAGTGCTATCCCTAGGCCTGGGTTGCTTGGATCTCCAATAGAATGGTGAGTCACAGAGGGAGGCTCTCTGCCTCTCTCACATACTGAGGCTTCACTCACTTTTATCACCTAGATGCCACCACAGGGCTAAATGCCCACATACTCCTCCCTGGGATCTGGGATGTCCTTAATGATTCTGGTGGATTCCCATATTCCTTCTTGAATTAAAGCTCACAGAGAGATTTGGAATGAGTAGATGGAGCAAGACGACCAAATCATCCGGCAATCATCCCTCCCACAAGAACACCAAATTGAACAGCTATGCACACAAAAAAGCACCTTCATAAGAATCAAAACACCAGGTGAGCAATCACAGTGCCTGGTTTTAACATCATATTAAGGAAAGATGCACTGAGAGGGTAGGAAAGACACTCTTGAAATGCCTATCCTCTCCTCCCTAATCACCTGGTAGCAGCTATATAGTATGGAGAGAAAATTTGTGCCCTTGGGGGAAGGAGAACCCAGTGACTGTGGGACTTTGCATTGCAACTCAAATTCCTCTGTCAGGGAGGAAAGCAACATGGGGCAGAATTCAGCCAGCACCCACGAGGGAGCATTCAGATCTGCCTTACCCCAGAGGCAAGTCACCTGTTTTAGTGGTCAGAACCCGAGTTCCAGCAAGCCCTTCCACCATGGGCTAAAGTGCTCTGAGGTCCTAAATAAACTTCAAAGGCAGTCTAGGCAATGAGGACTCCAGTTCCTGGCTAAGTCCTGGTTGGTGCTGTGTTGGGCTGGGCTCAAAGCCAGAGGATTTGGGGTGCACACAACCTAGTGAGATATCAGCTGGAGTGGCCAAGGGAGTACTGTTGTCACCCCTTTCCCAACCCTGGGCAGCTTAGCTCACAACTCTGGGAGAGACTCCTTCCCTCTGCTTGAATAGAGGAGAGGGGAAAGTAAAGAGGACTTTGCTTGTAGCTGGGGTACGAATTCAGCCACAGTGGAGTAGGGCACCACAAATACTCTGGCTCCTGGGGTTCTCAATTCTAGGCCTAGGCTCCTGGATGGCATTTCTGGACTTGCCCTAGGCCAGAGCAGAGCCCACTGCCCTGAAGGGAGAGACCTAGGTCTGGCAGCATTCACCACAAGCAGACTGAAGAGCTCTTGGGGCTTGAATGAACATCAGCAGTAGCCAGGCAGTACTTGCTGTGAGCCTGGGGTGGTGGTAGCCATGGGGAGAGACTCCTCTGCTTGAGGAAAAGGGAGGAAAGAGGGAAAAATACTTTGTCTTGCAGCTTGGGTGCTAGCTCAGCCACAGTAGAATAGAGCACCAGTTAGATTCTTAAGGTTTCCCCTCCAGGCCCTGGCTCCCAGACCAGCATCTCTGAACCTGAGTGGGGCTAGAGCAACTCACTGCACTGAAGGGGGAAGAACACAAGCTTGGTTGGATTTGCCACTGATGACTGCAGAGCCCTTGGGCCTTGAGTGAACATAAGTGGTAGCCAGGCAGTGATGACAGTAGGCTTTGGGTGAGACCCAGAGCTGCCATACAATCCAGCAATCCCACTCCTAGGTATATACCCAAAGGAAAGGAAATCAGTCTATCTAAAAAATATCTGCACTCCCATGTTAATTCCAGCACTATTCACAATAGCCAAGATTTGGAGACAACCTAAGTGTCCATCAACAGACAAATGGGCCAGGCACAGTGGCTCACTTCTGTAATCCCAGCACTTTGGGAAGCCAAGGGGAGCAGATTGCTTGAGCCCAGGTATTTGGAGTTAGCCTGGGCAACATAGTGAGACCCTATCTCTAAAAATAAAATTAAAAATTAAAAAAATTAGCCAGGCATGGTGGCATGAGTCTGTGGTTTTAGCTTCTCAGCAGGCTGATGTAGGAGGATTGCTTGAGCCTGGAAGTTTGAAGCTTCTGTGAGCCATGAACATGCCTGGGGGACAGAGTGAGATCCTGTCTGAAAAACAAACAAAAAGCCAAACAGATTAATGGAAAAAGAAAATGTGGTACATATACACAATGGAGTACTGTTTAGCTATTAAAGGGAATGAGACTTTGTTATTTGCAACATGGATGGAAGACATTATGTTATGTTAAATAAGCCAGGCAAAGAAAGGCAAACTTCACATGCCCTCATTTATTTGTGGAAGCTCAAAATTCAAACAATTGAATTGATGGAGATAGAGAGTAGAATGATGGTTACTAGAGGCTGAGAAAGGTGGGGCTGGGGGAAGTGGGGATGGTTAATAGGCAAAAGAATATCGTTGGAATGAATAAGATCTAGTATTTGATAGCACAACAGGGTGACTGCAGTCAACAGTAATTTATCGTACATTTAAAAATAACTAAAAGAGTATAACTGGATTCTTTATAGCACAAAAAAGTATAAATGCTTGAGGTGATGGATACCCCATTGACCCTGATGTGATTATTCTGCATTTTATGCCGGTATCAAAATATCTCATGTACCCCCAATATATATACACTTACTATGTACCCACAAAAAATAAAAAGCTCAAAAGTTGAGCTTTATGCACTATCTTGCTATTTCCACATGTCTGAGGCACACTAAAAGTGTCTAACCCACCATCTGGGTATGCTCAAATATAGTTGAAAGAATATACAGACACTTGCCTTTATATAGCTTCTATCATATAGTTGCCATCAGAATTTTTCCTTTGTCACTTTCTCTCCTGTGTATATAAGATGAAATCACAAGTAACTTCCTCACTGATGCAGTCTGGTCAGCCTTTAGGCAGGGGCAAGGAGAGCTGCTGGGTTCTCCTCAGAGTCTAGCACTCTCCATTCCAGTACAGCTGAGGTGCCATTTTTGTGGTGGAGAGGGAAACTTTCTTTACAGAAATTTTTTCAATGTCACCATGTCACTAGACTTGGGACCTTCCAGATTTGATTCCCTCCCATTTGGTGCTCTCTGTCTGCTCCCTCCTCTTCCAAATCCACTGAATCCAAAACTTATAATGTTGTAATTATTGATCTGGGTGGTGGTTATACAAGAGTGTTTACGCTGAGATGATTTATTGAGTTCTGCCCTTATGGTCTGTGCAATGCTCTGTGTACATTTTTAAAGTGTAAAATGAAAATATAAAATTGTTAGCAGTTGCTAATTATGGTGGTGAGAACATATGTGTTTGTCATATTATTCTTTGTACTTTTCTATATCTTTTAAAGTTGCCAAAAGGAAAATTAAAACTCTCTTTCTATATATATATATATTTCCAGATATATGTGGATAACTTTTTAGGAAAATATAATTTTTATATGACCTTTGTAGCAATAAAAATATAAATAGCCCATATGCCTTAGAAGAAACAGAGACATTTTCAAAGTGCCCTCACAAAGAAAGCATCCACCCCAGATTCCTCTAGAAAATTTCACAAAATGTTAAAGATTAGATAGTCCCAATACCACCTAAACTACTACTAAACATAGAAAAGTAAGTAAACTTTTACCTTCTTAATGAAGTAAGTATAATGGGTGATAACTAAGCCTCTTACATATTGTCTACTTTTTAAAATTAGTGTCCTGAATATATTAAGTTCTTGAACATAAATTAATTGTAATTTTCAATTCCCTGTCTGATAATTCTTTTTTAAAAAAAGCTTTAAAATTGACAGACAAAATTGAATGTATCTACCACATACAACATGATGTTTTAAATTATATATACATTGTGAAATGACTAAATCTAGCTAATTAACATATATGCATTACGTTACATAGTTATTATTTTTGTGGTGAGAACACTTTACATCCACTCTCAGCATTTTTCAAGAATGCAATATATTATTAACTATGGTCACTATGTTGTACAATAAAGCTCTTGAATTTATTCCTCCTATCTAAAATTTTGTGTCCTTTGACTAATTCCGTGTTCCCACCCCACCCCAAGTCTGATAATTCTAACATCTGTGTCATAGCTGAGTCTGGTTCTAATGAATGCTTGTCACTGCCACTGTGATTTTTTCTTGCCTTTTGTCGTGCCTTATAATTTTCTTTGGAAAGCTAGACATGTTGTATTGGGTTATAGGATCTGGAGTAAACTGACCTTCAGTGTGTGGATTTGGGATTTGTGTTCATCTGGCTAGGAGTTGAGCTATGTTTAATGCTTGCTGTAACTATAGGTGCCAGAGCCTTTGAGTTCCTTTAGTTTCCTTGTTTTTGTATTCCCTTTGCACTTTGGGCTTCCCAAAGTACTCTTCCTCAGAAAGTCTGTGTCTTGTAGCTCCTAACAATTGCCGTCTGCTGTTATTCTACCTCAGCCCTGTTGGTAGGGTGGTAACGTGTAGGGAGGGGAAGCCTTCTATAATCTTATGATTAAATCTCAGTCTTTTAGTGGATGTATGTCTCAAAGCTATGACTTTCACAAGTACTTCTCTAGTGGTAAGGCTTCTTTTTTCCTTCTGCTCCTTACTTCCTTCTCTG